>NC_139984.1:19122685-19443759 GCF_963993115.1 Abramis brama | reverse complement strand
AAACATTGCTGGCTTCTTCTTTTCAGTAAGCTCTCAGAGCCTGAAGTTCATTTCTCAGAGGTAGCTAGCTCCAACTCAAAGAGAGGTTATCAAATATGCAATCTCTGATATAACTCATTCTATTTGGCAACAGTTTGAACCCTCTAAATCCCACACTGGAATGGCTTCAACAATCATCAACCAAGCCAATGAATGACATCTCCCCCTTTTTTAGGAGATGCTACAATTTGAGCTAGTTTCTCAATAGTTGCATTCAGAATTTTAAATAAAAATGGACTAAGACGGCTGGTAGAAAGAGCCCACTGTTTGAATGGGTGTGATGTACATGAGTAATTTTACGTCATATGCCTGAAGTAGTAAGGAAGTAATATTTTGGAGAATGTTTACAGCAAAAACAGACTAAATAGATGTACTTTTACTCAGCTATTTATAAGCATTTAAAAGATAAAAAAACTGGTCATTATGATCTAAATCATTATCTAAAAATTAACTATTTAAAAACTAATTAAAATAAATATATAATGTGAGTGAATAATATACAAATGTATTAGATAATATATACTTAGTTTTACTGAGCTAATAACAAGCTAAAGTTAAAATTTTAATTATAAATGGACACTTGCAACTATGGTCATTCCTTTATCTATTGTGAAGGGTCATTTCATTATGGGTTGTTGTAGCGCTGTGCTTGAATTTATTTTAAAGGATATACCATGTCTATTAATGAGTATAGCTACAGTAACGTCTTCAGCTAGTCGGCTTGGGATCCTTTCCAGGTGTAGGACAAAGCTCATGGAGACGAGGAATACGTAGAAATAACATTTAATAACCAAACTCTCAGGGGAAACACCAAACACTCACGCTTACATTGACAATAACGGACCAAGACTGAAGGAGAACACAAGGTATAAATACACAGGGACTAACAAGATAACTAATGAGGTGATTGACAATGCACAGGTGATAGATATGACTAATTAGAACAATCATGGAACACTAGCTCACAGGACTGAACCAAAAAAACAATGAAGGGGGGAACAGATCATACATGTAACAGTACGCCCCCTCCAAAAAAGGTGCGTCCTCATGCCGTACATAGTCCAAATGAGGAGGGAGGGGGTTCTGGAGGAGGGCGTGGAGCTGACAAAAAACTAAAAAGTCCAGAGCACAAACAGTCCATGGAGGAGTGGATGGTGGGAGAAGCCAGTGGGGAGCAAGGAGCCGGAGGAGCCAGATGACATGCCAGAGACCAGCCAGGACGAGGCCCCAGGGCGGAGTCGAAGGCGGGAGGAGCCATGGTGTAGATGACTTGCTGGAAGGCGACACCCTGGGGACGACCGACGGACATGATGCCACAGATGGAGACCCTGGTGAAACTGAATAGCCGATGAGCCCACGCGAGACCGCTTTTCCTGGAGCCTGAGGAGGAGCTGTGGCAACGAGGTGGAGCCGGAATACCAGAGGACAGAGGCTGAGCTGCTGGGACCGAGGACAAAGGCGGAGCCGGGGGAAAGGCGGAGTCAGACAGACCCGAAGGTGCAGGCAGGTCGACAGCTGACCAAGGTGGAGCCAGAGGGACGAGGGAGCCTGGAGAAGCCGTATGGCCGATGGTTTCTGGTGGAGCCGAGGGAGGAAGGAGCCAAGGTGGAGCCGAAGTGTCGACAGACGATGTTGCCGGCTCACGTACCTGGTCAGACTCTGTTTGTGGTCCGGGCTCTGTGGCGATGACACTCTCCAGCCTTATCCTTGGTACAGGCTTGTCTATCGTGGCAGGCTGGTCTCCAGAGTTTGCAGTGGGCACGTGCAACTTCTCCATCACGTCACTCGCTAGTGGTGGATGGCTGGTTTCAGGTGGTGATGGAGTGGGGCTGGTGGTGATGTCATCCTCAGCAGGGCCGATGGTGAATTGTTGTTCACTAGCACCCACTCCACGAATGCGGCGAAATCCTCCTTCGGACCGCCTGCTGGAATGCGTGACTTGGACCGCTCGCTCAGGCTGGTGTGATAAAATACACAGAGCGAACGGTCTGGTTAGTGTGTCTGGCACGCAAGCTGGATAAAGTCACAAGTGTGTTCTTCCAGCAGGCGGTCTCCCTGCTCCAGGCAGAGAAGCTGGAGAGCCATAGGGGGAAAAACATAGCCAAAAAAAAAAATCACTGTTAGGCCCGTTATTCTGTCACATTGCGTGTAGGACAAAGCTCATGGAGACGAGGAATACGTAGAAATAACATTTAATAACCAAACTCTCAGGAGAAACACCAAACACTCACGCTTACATTGACGATAACGGACCAAGACCTTAGGAGAACACAAGGTATAAATACACAGGGACTAACAAGATAACTAATGAGGTGATTGACAATGCACAAGTGATAGACATGACTAATTAGAACAATCATGGAACACTAGCTCACAGGACTGAACCAAAAACACAATGAAGGGGGGAAACACAGATCATACATGTAACAAGTAGTGAATCTTTTATGAGCAGTATGATAACCATTTTCATCCGCACAGAGCCAAAGCACAACCAAAACAATGTTCTTCCACAAAATGCATGAAGTTTTGTTTTTAACCGCTAAAGGGAAAAAAGTTACATAGTGTACATTTAAACATCTGATGTATCCTAAAGACCTTCAAGAAAGTCAATACACAAAAAAATTGTTTGTTCATGAAATTTTATCTATCAACTTCAAAAGCTACGAAAAAAATATACTTTTTACTTTGAAATGTTAAAACTTTCATTCAAGTATGTTTTTGTTGACCTACTTTGAATTTTAATTGATAACATTTTGATACAGTATACCAAAAATGTAACTTACACTTCCCCAGAATACCAAACTAAATATTAAACAACTATATAAATGTGAAATATAAATATTTATATACACATAATTGTTATTTTATGACCAACTAACCACCAACAATACTGAAAAGCTGACAATGTTTTCACTTAGATGAAACACAAGGCTTTATAAATCCCAGTAACCACAACTATGAATTGAATCTCCTTGAGCCCTTCCCTAAACTTCAAATGACTGTGGTCGAGATAGAGACAAGTTGTAGAGGTGAGCTGTCTGTAATGGAATTTGTTTAGGTTTGGCACCAAGACCTGGATCACTTATCTGTTAAACTAACATGCTGCATCTCTTCACAGAAAGACTTGCCTCACGTTAAGCCGTAACAAAGTAACCCCTTGTTTTTCTTATACATACTAGAATGAGAGGAGCTCATAATTTAGCTTGGATGTAATTTTTTTTTCTCTCCCTCTTTTTTCATGACAGGAGACAAAATAAACAACTTAACTCGCACACAAGCCTCGCGCATGTTGGATGTCTTCAGTGTTATTGTTGTGAATTAGGAGCCTGAAGACAGAGCAGATTTGTATAGATACTGTTCCAGCAAAAGGCAATCCCTCAGATCTTCCCCAAACACAGGGAGAAGACGTGATTTGTTTCTTTTCCATTGTCTTTTATGGAATGCTTTATAAACACAGACTGTGTCATTACTGTATGTCAAAGCAGCACAGAGCTGGCTAGCAGTGCCAAAAAATGATCTGCAGGATTCTAATATTACCAAAAAAGAATAAACTCTTAGGTCATGAAGTCCCCTTAATTCTGTTGATTCAACGTGGTTCTATTAAGAATCTATATCTACTTTGGCGGGTTCATTAAGTTGTTTAATTTCCTGTGCCAAATAGCACAGGATAAGCCACAGATGCTAGCACAGAAGCTAACTTAAAGCTTGAGGGGACCTGCCTCACCAACAGAACAGAGTTACGATCATTTTCCACAAGATTTGCAAGGTGGACGAGTCAACACCTTCAACTTCACTTCGAAATATACAAAGAACTTCCATTAACACTTCGAATGATCAGAGTCGGATCAGATGGTGCATGGGGAGGATCCATAATTCTGTCAAGACAAGGATTAACTTGCCTGAAGTTGCTGCTTGGAAATGTCGTAGAAGTTTGTGGAGACACATCTATATCTGCGTAATCTAATTTTATCATGTTCCCTCATGTTCTCTTCTCAAAAAAGTATAAACCATTCTCTGACTGTCAGAAAACAATGATTCTGTCACTCTAGACATACAAGACCAGTACTGCTAAAGGTCTCTGAAAGGTTTTTTTTTTTTTTTTGGATACAAAGGGAACATTTTCACAGAGACTTATAGGCTGATATGGAATGTGCAGTGGTTTGCTCAGTGCGATAAACTTTCCAATATTTCAGGGCGCTGTGTACACAGTCGATTTGGTTGACAGCGGTAGCATGGCTTGTATGAAAAGCCCTATATGCTGAAGTATTTCAGATCATGACAGATCATGGCAAGCTGTTATTATCTCAGCATACCATTGAGGTGGATTTTTCTCTGATGAGTTTGTTTTGGGGTTGTTAAAACAGCAGAGCTTTGTGGAGCAAAGCTGCCAAATGCTCCATTAGAGACTGAGTAAAAAAAAAAAAAAAAAGAGTCATTCAAAGAGTCTGAAAGCTGAGAAAATAATGTCTTATGAGTAAACCCACTAAGCAGACACAAAGTCACCCCTTTTCATATAAATAGATCAACAGTATACTACTGCATAAAATATTTTGTTAATTTTTTTAAAAGTCCACCTAAAAATGAAAATTGTGTCATTTACTTACCCTCATGCCGTTCCAAACTTTCCTTTCTTCTGTTGAAAAAACAAAATAATTAATTTTAAAGAATCTTTTTGCTTTTATCCATACCATGAAATTCAATGGGGTCCAAAACAAGTCATTGTTCTATGACTTCCATTGTATGGAAAAGAAAAAGAATGTGCAAATGTGCAGAACACAAAAAAAGAAAGTCATACAGGTTTGGAATGACATGAGGTTGAGTAAATGATGATTTCATTTTTGGATAAAATATCCCTTTGAGGTGAAAATCAGTGTTCAATAACCATGCAGCCACAAATTTCTAAGTGTCTTAAAGGTATCTGCTAACTCTTAAGTGCAAGCAGAAACCTGTCATTATAAAGTAATTTCTTTATGTAGCGTGTCAAACTTCTGTTTAATTGCAAATGGTTTTTTGCCAATCTGCAATGTAAAAATATATTTTTCTTGGTTTACCACAACAAAGCACCTGGGCAATTCAATTCAATCTGTATAGTGCACTTATTAGTAGTGTTAAGAGTTAGCAAAAATTGAATATCAAAATATCAAACTTCCAAGCTACCTATTAAACAGACTTATTTTTAGATTTAAACTGTTTTCAAATAATTAGCTTGATTAACAGTGCAACATTTCTCCACAAGTCTTAGTGCTCACTATTCATTTAACATACAGAGGAGAAAAATAAGAAAATGGGTTTATTTTCAGAGAGAAACGTCAGAGACTATTTTTATGGCAGCGCGCCACAGCAAACATAAACACGGCCATAAAAATCTGCCTTGAGGCCACAATCAACAATTATGCAGCAGTGTTTGATTGTGAAAAACCTTGTAACCTCATCTAGGCTGTATATCCATTTCATTACACAGTTTGAAGGTATGAAAAGACACAAATGCTTTTACTTGACATTAACTCTGTGACAAGTATATAGTCCAGACATTAAAAACTGGGTCTGTTCTAACAAAGCCATGAGGTTTAGTGACATTTTATGAAGAAAAAAACTAATAATAATTTCTTTGTACCTCAGGTCCAGATTTTACCACACATTACAGTAACACACAGATAATTATGTAGTTAAATATACCATACCATTACGTCTTTTACTGTCTAAGTGTAAAAGTTTGTAGAAGTCATCAGCCCCAAAATCAAATGTCAATATTTGAAATGAAAATACTATTTGACAACTGAAAAGTCAACTAACCTACATTAACAAAAGTCAGATGCTCTTCAAGGTTTAAACTATTGTCAACACTACAAAGAAATAACACTTGTTGACACTTGTTGACATTGCAAAATAAATTCAGCATGCAATACAAACACCACAGAAATAGTTGGCAAAAACAGTACACAGGTGCTTTACACTGAGAAAGAGTGACTGAGGGCTTTCCCGAAATCATTGTTGTTTCTAGAAGGGTGTATCATGTCTGTGCGTTCATCCATGCATGGGTGGATGATTTTACCTATCCCATGCCTTTGGGGAAGGATCCCCCTTACCGTATCGAAAGATATACAGATATGCATGCATCCTACATCTCACGCACCCAATATTTCCCAACTCACCCACCATTACCACGAATAACACTTTTCAGTAGTTACTCATCATGAACACGGTATGTGTGTGAGGGAATAAAATGCGATGATGGTATGTTCCCAAACACAGCTTTATGGGTCGGTACACAGATTTATGGGTTTGATTATATGGACGCATTCACACCACACCTCAGATTCTTACCTGCAATTACAGTTTCTTTTGGTACCAAGTCATTACTGCTTTGGAACTCAGAACATAGTGATACGAAAGAGAAATGATTATTTGGCTGGATATCAAGCAGCAGAAAGCTTCAAAGGCCATCATTTAACAGGTAACAGACCCGGCAACACTGTATATTTCATTACCGAGGCCTCATTATTCTGTAATTCCTTCCCTGTGGACAAGGTCTGATAACTAATACACTCCAAATGGTCGACAGATAGTGTTTTTCTTTCGCATGTATGTTGAATATTTGTTTGGCAGTTACCATAAAGCTTCTTTCATCACATTCTTACGTGAGCAGTGAAACAGGCAGTTAACCGCTTTGTTATTACTCAGGGGGGAACGCTGGAAATGTGCCCATTATAGACCCACAGGTCATTAAACAGTGACATCAAAGACGCCTGATTCCAATTTACTCTCTATCTTCACTTGCACCAAGCACAACAACATTCATGCGTCAGAATGCACTCGTAACTTCACAAAACCAACATGTAAGTGAAGTAATGAGGCTTTGTGTTGTTTTAATAACTCTTGCTGTTCCATGCCATCGTAGCAGAGTAAACATTGTTTAGATATTTATATGTAAATCAAGTGTGCATTCCTGGCTAGTGAAGACATGTGAGGGGAGAGAGAGCCACAAGTCTTATTATGAGATCTACTGAGGAATTATCCTACCCTCCTCTCACCATAAAAAAGTCAAAGAGAGTCTGATTGCAGCCTCACACCTGCTTTGTGTGCAAATTATAACGTTGAGCTAGTTTGCGCTAGTGCTCATTTCCCTTATTATCTGTGGTAGGTCAAATGGACGGCTGAGAAATGCTTCAGATAGACATCTACATCAATGTACCTTAATGCTGCACTCTCCAGGATGGCAAAGAACTCCTGTGGTTTTGAGATTGCGAAAGACCACGAGTAATTTTGAACTCAAAAGGCATAAAACAGGATAATTGTAAGATTACATATCACGTACATAGCTATTTAATACATAATATTTCAATGTCAGCTAACAAAAAACTGTTTGAGATGTTCATACGAAGTGTTACTGGCAAAGTTGCGTCTATAAGAGAGTAAAAAATTAGTTTTTTTTTGAAAAAGAAAATTTTTTGATTTGAGTTATTTGTACCCCCATGTCTGTACATGGTGTTCTTCAGTTCCCTGTACTCAGGTGTCCTAATGTGAATGTTCCAATGGCCTAAAAAGCCCAGTGTTCAAGTAAATATCAGACCTTTATTGCAATATTTCTATTCTCTGTAATTTTCAATATTAAACAACTTCTTATTTATAAAGCCAACTCACTCTCACTATTCACTGTTCACTCTTTTGTAGGGCTGGGTATCGATTCCTGATTAGATCTGATTCAGATTCTCAAGCTCGCAATTAGATTAATGTATAAATGTAAATGAGAAACACTGGTACAGGGAACATTTTAATTTGGTACATTATAAAAACATACATTTAAAAAAAATTTACAACATAGCCCACACAATGCACTGAAGTGAGTAATTCAATGGAATGCTGCGATCTACAGGACGTGAAGCACAGATTAATAGATCAATACTGGGATTTTAAGAATGAATCGCATGATCACAATTAATTATAAAACAAAACAAATAAACAAACAAAAAACAAAAAAATATTTCTTCCCTTGTAGACCTACTCTTTTGGTCTTTTGGTGAGATAACCAGTAAGGCCTATGGCATATGGTGGTAATAGGAGGATAACCACATGGATCCAACAAATCCCACCTATACCTGTAAAGATGATCTCCATCTCCATGAATGTCACCCTGCATTGGACCCCAGCCCGACTGACGCTTTTTGGCAGTGACAAATCTGGCAAAACACTGGGTTTTAGAGTGATTATGTCATTACTCTTTGATTGTATGGGACAAGATGAAAAGAATGTAAGCAAGGGGAGGGAGAGTGATTAATCCTTCTCGAGGTGTCCTCTTTCAGGACCCTTTCTGTGAGGCTTTGTGAGGGACTTATGCGGCCTGCTGCCCCAGTTTTTTCAGGGGGCCGCACCGCCCCTATCGGATGTCCCAGACACAGCGGAGTCAGCCTGGCCTGTGAATGACAGAATCAATGGGCTGGGAAAGAGCTCTGCCAAGGGTCTTTAAATATCTCCCCACCTAACCTTCCCAGGAATTACATCATGGCAGCCTGCCTGTGCTGGGCCACGAAGGGAGGAAGAGGAAGATGATGAGGAGGTAGCGAAGGAGACACGCTGAAGGTACAGCATCAAGAGGTTGACTCGAGGTCAACAGAACTCTTTTAGGGGACTTCACTTTAAATAATTACTTATGTAATGCACTTCAAATAATCATTTGAAATTGAACTCTGTTGTAACATTATAAATGTCTATACTGACACATTTGATCAAATGTCTTGAAAAAAAGTCTACATACACACACACACCTACATTCACATTGTAAGACGCATCCAGACTGTCACAAAATACTTCAGCGATGTGAAAAAACTCAATAAGACAATAACCCTTGTCAACAAACTCACTGAAGCACAGTAGTTATGGTGAGCGGTTGAGAGTGGTTGGCACAGGGGTAGCGTAGAGTTATTTGAGAATGCCAACTCTTTGGGTGGGCTGAAACAGGAGCTAATTTTCCAATGGAAACCCTGATATCTAAACAATACAGGAGCAATAAACAAATACAGGGTTGGAATAGAAATACATTGACCTTGGTGGAGCCATAAAATGTCAACGCACTTATGCACAATAATTCAGCTAAAGACAGCACAATATTATATTTTCCAAGGTTTATGCACATGAATGGTAATGAGTCCCTGCTTATCGGTATCATCATCCGTACTGGATGTACTACTGACACCACAAGTCTCAAATAACAAAGCGAGCCCTCCTTCACGTTCTGGTGGCGGGCTCTGGTGGAGAACCCCTACCAAGAGGACTAATCGATGCTCTCATCAGACCTTCTGAATGTGCATTCTTCACATAACTCAAGCCTCAATCATCCATTTCACACATTAGAGCCTGTGCTCAGGCTCCTAAATGGCACACACCTGCAATACCGCTCTATTTATCACACTGAATCTCACTCCGTAGAGCTGTCAAGGACTCTAGCTCTCTATACATGTTTGAGTCTGTGCCAAGCTAATCAGATTGTAGCATCTCCATCAAGGGCTTTGGGTGAGCTCGCTGTAAGCTTGTTCAAATAGTTTGCAAAGCAGTCAGAGACTTCTGCCTAGGCGCATTTACAAAGTATGATGAGAGACAATTGTGACTGCCAAAAGCATCGGCTTTGCTTTCTGATGAGTGTGCTGACATATTTAACAGAGCATATTAATATACATCATTCTGAGGTATTTTCTCTGCCTAGCTGTTACAGCGTGATTTTGACACAATGTGAGGAATGATTGGTTGCTAAAATGCATAACATTTACACATTTGTCAGATGTTTTTATCCAAATAACTAAAAGTGCATTTAAGGTATATATTTTATCACACTGTGCACTTCTTGGGACTTGTGTTGAGCAACAGGAAAACTTGGTGTGCATTAGCCTACCAACTATAAACAAATAATATATAATACATAATTACATACATATAAACACTTCTGTTCAACAGTTTGGGGTTGGTAAGATTTTCTCTTATGCACACCAAGGCTGCATTTATTTGATCAAAAATACAGTAAAAACTGAATTTAAAATAACAGTTTTCGATATTTTATATCTTTTAAAATGTAATTTATTTCTGTGATATCAAAGCTGAATATTCAGCATCATTACTCCAGTCTTCAGTGTCACATCCTTCAAAAATCATTCTAATATGCTGAAGAAACATTTCTTATTATTATCAATAATGAAAACAGTTGTACTGCTTAATGTTCTTTGGAAACTGTGATCATTTTTGGTTACACTTCATTTTACAGTGTCCCTGTTACACATTTTACATGTAGTTACTATAATAATAACAGTCAATTATGCATACATGCAACTAGCCCTAAACCAAACCTTAACCCAACCCTAATTATATAGTACATGTAGTTAATTACTATTACTTAGAACTTAATTGTATAATTACACTGTAACAAGCACACCTTAAAATAAAGTGTAAACCTAAGATTTTTTGATGAATAGAAAGCTCAAAAGAACAGCATTTATTTGAAATAGAAATATTTTGTAACATTATAAATGTCAATTTAATGCAAATATTTTTTAAATTAAACCTTAATTTACACAATCTCTTTTTGGAAATTCATTTATTGATGTAAAAGTAAATGCTTTCTATAATTTTTCATGTGACTTTACTTACTGTATAGCACGCAGTTAGGGTTAGGTTCTCAATAAAATAGAGCCCCAAGACAGTTAAAACACTAGTAACAGTGGCGTCAGCTGTCTGTGTGTTTTTACAGCCTTCAAACTGACTGATTACTGAGATATCAGATGTTTGTTAGTAAAATGAAGACACATAAAACAAGCCAATTACACACACACACACAAAATCAAAAACACAAAGTAAATAGCCATATGACATACCCTGTCAGAAATATTTGTGCAAACATTTTACCTTTGGCTTATACACTGTTGACTGCATATTAGTACCTTAAGACACTAATATGTACCCGTAAGGTAATAATAAGCACCTTTAAGGGGTAGATAAGGTACAAATGTGCACTTTTGAGGATGCCATCTCAGTAAAAAGCTGTTAATTTTTTGATAATTTTTGATATTTGTTTCTGACATTGATTAAACAACTGTTACAACAATACAGTAACAAGAAGTTCCATGTGCAGAGCTAGAAATGAACAGAGCTTAAATATATGAGAAAAGCAAAGAAAGCATCATACGATATCTACCTTCGTGCTGCCATCCAGCTCCTCGCTGTTGGAAAGAGTGGTGTTGAATGCTTCGGTGTGCTGCGGAGCGAGCTCCTTCGGCTTCTTACGCACCTTCCTGCCCTCGGCCCACCCTAGAAGGATGCACTGGCTCCAGAGCACTGCCGTCACCACAGCTAGCAGCCAGCAACGCATCTTCAGCACACCAGCCAGGAGACTGTGGTTGGGTCAGAAAGCAGACTCTCACAGTCTCTCTCTTTGCGGGAAGTTCTCGACTTTGAGAAATACAAAAAAAAAAACAGTAAGACGTCCCACACGCTTGACCTCACTGGAAGAAAAATACTGTAATAGGCAGGCAAAGCGATTAAGGGACTTGTCCACTCCACCTGATACCTCAGCCTAGTCTTGATCTTCTCAACAGCCAGCAGTATGAGGCAGGGGCTCAAGCTCCTTTGGCAAAAACAAAGCGAAGCTTACTCGACTATGAAATGTGTCAAGTGTGGAGTAGTCCTGGGAAATGACAGGTCGTCGCTGAGCTGACAGCAAATAAACCCATTAGTGAGATTTTTCACGCTTCCTGCCCCGTGGGGGGTACCAGAGGGCAACTGAAGAAGGTCCCAAGATAGGGAGGGGGGAGTGGATGGAGATTACTCAGATTCCCTCTCACTTTCTCTTTGGTTCTTTACCTCCGTCTCACTCCTACTGGGATGTGGAGTCTCTGCGGTGATGCAGCGGAGCCGATTCTCTGGTAAGCAGTGCTGAGCTCTTGCCCCATCAGTCTTCACATGTGGTTCCTTCTTGAAGCCTAGGTGGGAAAAAAAGGTCCTGAGGGAATTGGAAGTTGGAAATGTTCCAGTTTTCGTAGCCTTTGGCCTTCTATTGCCTTTTTTTTCTTGCAGGGAAAAATCTATGCCCCTCTGAGGAACTTCAAAGAAGTGAAGCACTTGATGGGACAATCACACCCAAATGCATCAGCCCAGTTCTGCAGGGTGATAAAAAAAACAAAAAACACACGTGCGCTCACCTTAAAGTGCAAGATCTGCGTGGACTTTGTGGTAGGTCTTGCTCACAGTTGTATTTTCACCCTCTCCAGATCTTATGCTGTTGCTCCTGCACTCTCTCAGTCTGCTTACAGGAGGGCTCACAGCAGAGTTTATCACAGCCCCCTCTCTGTCTCTCGCTCTTTCTCTCTCTCTCTTTCTGATTCCCTTGCTTCTCTTTTCCTCATCAGTGAAACTGGCAACCTCAGTGGACTCAGCCCTGTTTTATCTCACTAATGAAATACTCAAGTCTTGAGGGAAAGCTCTTTGGCAGGCAGACTCTAGGGAATGCGTGTTCATGTGTGTAGGTGTAAATCTGTGTGTGTGTGTGTGTGTGTGTGTGTGTGGAGTAGTGTCCTACTTTGCAGTAGCTCTGTACATGTGACATTTAGTCTCAGAGAATTCAAACAAGTTGGAAAGAACTGCTTTAAGGCACTAGAATGTTGTTTGACCAGCTGACTAGTTATTTGTGTGTTTTAAAGAAGAGCTGAACATATATATATGAATTTACATGGAGTCACCAAATAGATTGAAATATGTCCATCTGCATGAATACTCATTAAGATGAAAGTATCAGAAGCATGTTTAACAGTACAAACAATATTTCCCATTATATGAAAAAAACACACACAAAAAATGGCAAAACATGGCATTAAAGGTGAGTCTAATTTTAGTGATCATCAATATAACCACATTCTGTCATTCCTCCATCCATTAATTTACTTACTGTTTCACATTAGCACAAATTATATAGGCTAATCATATTTTATTATTATAATATATCACACTTAAAATGGTTACATTATGTAGCCTACATTTTTAACTTTGTGGTTAAAAATACAGTAGGCTACTTTCTCTCAGCACTGCAACCTACTGGGAGATGTCCTACAACTCTTTATGCTCTTCCCCCCTCTGGTGGTTGGAAATAAAGAAATAAAGAAAATGAAATGCATCTTACCAAAACTATTAGTTCTGGTCCAGGTTACAGTATGCAACAGCATCCAAAACTGTACGAGTTGATATGCAGTGGGAATTAGATGACAGAAAGTTGCCTACTATTCATCTTCTAGATGTTGTAGAGACCCTCTCAATTTCCTTGTCTTACAGATGGTATAAAGCCTGACAAGGTAAAAAGACTGTTACAGTCGAAATATTCTTCTCTTAATAATCAAGGGGAAGCAGCAAGGAAGAAAATATACATTGTCCACTTAACACTAAATACCATCTTTCTCTGGGCAAATGTAGAACACTGGTACAGGTACTTCTCCAGATTATGGACCTTAATACACAAAAATACCAAGGAATTGCATATAATAATTCTCAATATCCTGTAATGCCTGTATACGATTTTGGCCCTCTATATATGTACCAATATGGTCCTTCTGGTAAAGCTGCCCGATTAAGGAAGTCTTGCTTGATAAGAAGACTTGTGAGGACATCAACACTCCGGCATCTGATAGTTAAAAACAATGGATCTCCAAGCTAATGTGAGTTTCACATAACATTCATCAAAAACTAAACCAGTAAGGCTTTCGTCACCGATGGTCAGAGAAGAAAAATGATATAAAAGATAAACATTCGCATTACTATATATTTCATACGCATTCATCAGCTGGTACAGTAGATGGCGATATATGCGTTATCCCTGTCACCTCATGTTACAGAAGAAGAAGATGCACGATTGCTGACAACGTAGCAATGTTTCTTTCCTGAACGCCTATCTGGTATCAGTCTGTGTGAAGTCTTGCGGTTGTCAGTTTGTCCTGCGTCTGTTTGTGTGTGTTATCGGAGTCCAGAGAGGGAGGACGTCGCTTTCAGGGCCATAAACCGCTCCAGTGACCAGCGTTTGGTCTCGAGTGGCGACGTGTACAGGAACTGCGCGATGTGCTGCACATAAACAGTCCGCTCACGGTGCATCAAATACATTAGGCCATTGGCTACTATTCATTCATCTGACATTTGATTTCCGGAAAGGACCTTTCAAACAGACGACTAGGTAAGTTGTTATGTATTTCCATTCACAAGTGGCATCTTTATTCGTTCAGCAGGTGTAAACATAATGTGCTGATTCAAATTTAATTCTAACTGATAAAACGGTAACCGATATAACTAACTGGTTAAATAATGAATTAATTGTTATACTTCTGCCAATTTATCACGGCATTGATTAGTAAAGCATTTGTATTTGATCTCATATTGAAAAAAAAAAAACCCAGCTGGTTTTAACTGGTCTAAGCTGTTTTTCCAGTCTTTTAATAGAAAGTGCGCATAATCCCTCTAAAACCAAAAAAAAAACAGCTTTGTCAGATTTGTTCATTATTTCACCAGTAAACTGCACTCTCATTGAATATGTTTAAGTCTTCTAATACTTGTTTTAATATTTTTTTTCTTAGGGTTTCAACAGCTGTTTATGACATTTATCAGTAAAACCATGTTTAACCGGAGAAGATCTCAGCTCAGCCACCTGGCAGTATTTGTGATGCTGGCTTTGAATGTTCAGGCCAGGCCAGCGAATATATCAGCATTAAAAGACAAACACCCCAGCAACAGTAAGGAGGACAACGAGATCCTTCCACCGGACCATCTTAATGGTGTGAAGATGGAGATGGACGGTCACCTCAATAAAGACTTTCATCAGGAGGTGTTTCTGGGGAAGGAGATAGAGGAGTTTGAGGAGGACTCAGAGCCCAGGAGGAACAGGAAGAAACTCATTGAAATCTTCACCAAGTAGGTGTACAGCTGTGGAAACAGTGAGATATTCCCATGACGTGCTTGGGTGTCATTCTAAAGGTATTTGTTACTTAACCCAATGAACAGTGAGCAATTATCGTATGTCATCCTGAACAATATAGTTGAAGATTTTCCGTATTGTGTTTGTGATATAAATCCGAGTGAAATGGAGAGTGAAAATTATCGACAAAGAAAAAACTGTGTTAGGCAGGGTTTTGGTTATGTCTGTCGGTTGTTGATTGGATGTAGGTAGAAAGGGGCATAGGATGAGCAAGTAAAATGATTGGAGTAAAGTTTTTAAATGAAACATGCATGGATGAATCTTTCACAATAAGATCAACAAGATGTATTTAAAAAGTTCATGTCAAAGTCCTGCACGGGTCCTGTTTAGTAAACCAAAACTTTTTCCTACATTGTGAACAATCTGCCCATAGAGGCTATTTTGTTGTGCATTTTTAATTATGCACATTTGTTCAAATCCCACCATAGGCTATACAGACGCTTAGAGGTCTCTATAAATTAAATGAACATAAAGCCAAAGATGAGCCTTTACTGTCATATAATATCGGTGATATTTTAGCAGATTTAAATGTGTCTGTCTCTCCTGAAACTCTTCAGTGTATTCTGTATGTGGCCGTTGATCCTCTTAGCAGCATGAAAGATACAACTTTTATTCAAGTTATCAACAGATTATATACAGAGAGCAAAAGTGATAACAAAAATATCTTTTGCACTACTTGCTGCATCATCAAACCTTTACTCTGTTTCTAGGGTGGATTTTAATAAAGACAGGAGCGTCAGTGCTAAAGAAATGCAGCGCTGGATCATGGAGAAGACAGAAGAACATTTTCAGGAAGCCGTCAGAGAAAACAAGATCAGTTTTCGTGCTGTGGACCCTGATCAGGATGGTAGGTGTATATTGTTATTTAGACCTGTGCCATATTGAAATTATATGTTAAGCATGTATATAGTTTTTGATTTCCGGAATGATGTTTTGATATCACATATCATCTGCTCTTTACTGTTTTGGTGATGTGAAAGATAAATTTGACCTGAATCTGCTCAATTTGTGCTCTCTCAGGACATGTAACGTGGGATGAATACCGTGTGAAGTTTTTAGGCAGCAAGGGTTTCAATGAGAAAGAAGTGGCTGAGAAGATCAAAAACAATGAAGAACTGAAATTGGATGAAGAAAGTAAGTTTTAATGTAGAAGGTGTATTTGTCTAGTATGGTATAGTACTCTTAGTTAAGCCATTTCTAATGATATAAATAAAACATGACCTCACCACAGCTCAGGAGGTTTTGGAGAGCTTGAAGGACCGCTGGTTCCAGGCCGATAACCCTCCAGCTGACCAGCTGCTGAATGAAGAGGAGTTCCTCTCGTTCCTGCACCCAGAGCACAGCAAAGGCATGCTCAGATACATGGTCAAGGAGATCGTCCGAGATCTTGGTAAGCAAAAAGTCATACCCAAGAAATGCAAACACATTTCTTGTGGTTCTTATTAGAGCTGCTTTATAGCGAATTCAAATTGAATCGAATTTGTTTCATAATTTATGAATTTTGCAACATCGTGACCAGTGTTGGTGGAACGCATTACAAGTAAGTAACGCGAGAATTGTTACGCGAGTATCAGATTACTTTTTTTAAGTAATGAGTAATGCAAGTAATCCTGTGTTTTCCCATGTATTGACTGACAGCTCTCCTGTCCCCTTGTTGAGAGAAATCGGGAGTAAGTTGTATAGGCGTTGTGTGTTCTTTGTAAACATGATGGTTATTGTAGTTCTAGTGAGAACATTTACTTAACTTACTTATCTTATCTTATAGTATAATGCTCTATATAAATAAAGGGGACTTGACTTAAAGTTTTAAATTCCTAAACAGATCAAGATGGAGATGGAAAGTTGACTCTTGCCGAATTTATCTCCCTCCCCATGGGAACTGTGGAGAATCAGCAGGCCCAAGATATCGATGACGACTGGGTTCGTGAAAGGAAGAAGGAGTTTGAAGACGTCATTGACGCTAACCATGATACGATTGTCACCATGGAAGAGTTGGAGGTTGGTTAACGGAAAAGAGCACTTTTTTTTTATCGGCTAATTTTAATGCATATTGGTCTCATATTGGCTGATATTCTCTCTGTCCCACAGGAGTACATGGACCCTATGAATGAGTACAATGCTCTGAATGAAGCCAAGCAGATGATTGCTGTGGCGGATGAGAACCAAAACCACAACCTGGAACTGGAGGAGATCCTTAAATACAGCGAGTACTTCACCGGCAGCAAACTCATGGACTATGCCCGTAACGTACATGAGGAGTTCTAAGACGGTCTCCTCAAGTCTTAATGAATAAGAATAGCATGTGTATATATCCCTAGAGTGTCGCTTCCCAGATTGGGATCATCAAGTGCTTTTGGGAATGTGTTTGTAACTGTACAAACCTGCAAGCCACAAAACCTTCTCTAATGTTGCAATGTGCAGGTATGACACATTAAGAGGACTCTGCCTTCATAATGTCATGTGATTTCCATATGAGCCCCATAAAGTCCTATGTAATTAATGTTAGACACTTTGTCACTTTCATTAAGTTTTGAGTGTTGATAATTAAGTGAAATGTCTGTATATGAGGATTGGTGAGGGGAAAGAGCGTTTTAAATTTCCATTGATTAAAAAAATAGATTTAATGTAAATAATGTAGCTAATTGGAGTGCCATAATATATAAATGTATTCATGTTTTGGGTGGGTTGCTTTTGACAGGGTTTGAGATTCCTGAGCTACAATGTGATATTTCCAAAGATGACGAGCCAGCAAAATGATTTGGGCGGTCATTTTGTGAAAACTGGAATAGCACTTCTATTCGAAATCATTAAATGCAAAGCAGTCAATATGTCAGATATGTGGAATAATATTAAAGGAATAATATTAAAAGGATAGTTCACCCAAAATGGACATTTTGTCAAGTTGTTCCAAACCTGTATGAGTTTCTTTCTTCCTTTGAACACAAAATAAGATATTTTGAAGAAACTCATAGAGGTTTGGAACAACTTGAGGGGGTGTAAGTGACAATTTTTGTGAACTATCCCTTTAATTGAGATTGCATAGGATAATGAATCTGTAAATATGTGACCCATTTGCATTTTTAAGAACCCTGTTATTCACAGTTTGTCGAAGTCATAAATGTATATAGCCTGAATATTATTTTATTACTTTTAAGAATTTAATTTACCCTGTTACCTTAGCAATCTCTTTCAATGAAATATAGTCAGTATAATAGAGCAGCTTATTCCCTGTTGACATTAATATTTCTCCATTGCACCTGTCTGAGAGTTTGTTAAAAGTGATGCAAAGTGATTTAAGTTAAACATAAAATAAATGCTTTGAGAGGAATTTGATTATTATAAACTATAATTTACCCTTTTTAAATTGTTATTAAAAATGGAAAGACCGTTATGTATTTTCTCGATTTGACAATAAAGTTTTATCAAAATACACATTTGCCTTAAAAAAAAAAGGCTAATGTGTCCTACTGACTACCTGTGTATAAATTTGACCTCAGTTCTGGTGGTAATCCCTTTTGAGCATGTTTTGGTAATAGTATTTTTTTATATATATCAACTCCCATTATGTGTTTTTCTGGATATTAAAATATAGCTGCTAATGTGTTAATCATTTTTGTACAGAACATTGATCATATATTACATTTATAGTGTGGAAGTTCAATTGAAAAAAGGGAGAGTGCTGAATGTCATGAAGCTTTTAAATGCATTGGTTTGCATTATATTGAAATATATTTTCATGTTCTGTATTTATGCTACAGTTTTCATAACTAATGCATGAAATTACATAACCTTTCAAATTACTTAAAGGTTACTGTGAACACTGGTAACACTTGAAATATTTGTTATAGATTAGAGAGGTAAAATTTGGGCTGATATTTTATTATAAAATGCAGTACAGTAATTGAAGTTCACTGTATATAAGTATTATTTTAGACATATTAAACTTTAATTGGTTACCTTGTATCTTTATTCTTGTATCTTTTTCTCAACTTCTTTCACCATAACATTTTATTTAGACATTCCAATTATTTATTGATACATATGGTGATATTTTATAAGAATATTCTACATCACTCATATGTTCTCACTGACTATTGTCTTAGTTTGAGGTGTGACTCTTGTGACATTTTTGTTTGGTTCAGTTCCTGTTGGGGGGAAGAAGCAAAGCAGATCACATCCTGTTCAAAACGAGATGGTCAACATTTTTAGAGTTGGTTAAATTCTCAGTTAATAAATTAAATATACTTATGAATGTTCTATACTTTTTTAATTTCATTTCTGAACTTCTCTAGCTTACACTGTACACTTACACTGGCTACTGTGAATACTACTGGCTCTTATGAAAAATTGCTTAGGTTATTTGAATAAAAATTGACTAAAATTGTTTAATCGATTGAATATAAATATTGAAAAGAATCTTCACAACAAATAGTCTATTATTTTTTTCACTTCCTGGAGTTTCTAGTTTAACCACAAGGAGGCAGAAAAGTGTCAAAATTCATTGAATGTTGGTATGAGCATCACGTGTGCATACAAACTCTACGACCCTAATAAATATTATTGCATGTTCTTTACACTTATCTACCGCAAAATCTGATTTACCTCCAGCTATTATTTGTTCTCATCTTAAAATCCATGCACAGCAGCAACGATTTTTGCAAGTATTACACATGCATGTAATTTCCACACTTAATGCATCTAATGAGCATCATGAGCATCCAGCTGGCAATCTTTAAATTATTAAAATTAGTGTTTTTTCTCTGTCCAGTAAATAAAACTGTCCCAAATGATGAAGTTTTAGCAGAGCCCTACTATAGGGTGTGGCATTGTGTAAAGAGCAGACAGACGGGTTTCAAGTACGGTGGTGGTAGAGAGCCTTTTTTTTTTTTCACTGCTAGTCTGTTATGTAAGGAGGGAGAGTCTTCCCACCTCCCCTCTCTGTTTTTGTTTTTCTCAATGAGCCAGGCTCTCCCTGACGCAGGCCCCTGCGCCTGTCCACTAGGCCCCTTTCCTGGAAACAGAGCCTGGCAGGGGCCACTCAGGGGCAGGTTTGGGGGTGGGGGGTGGGGGAGAGAGTGATTGTGGGAGGGGGTCTCCTTCCCCTTCCTGCAAATCACATGGCTCCAGACTTGAGTCTGAGCCTTGCAGAAACCTCAGATTTGGTCAATCTGGGCACAGCTCTCGTTGAGCATATGCGTTCAGGTCACTGAGTGCACGGACTGTAAGTCACTGAGGGTGGGGGGCTCTAGGCAGGATTAAGTAGCTTATATCCTGTTCACTGATTATTGATATGTACAAAGAGCCTGACGACTGAATGAATCCTGAAGATATCTCGGCATGTTGTGATACGATTGACTGTTTTGCACGTATCTTTTTAAAGTCTTTAATTTACAATTACTATGTTTACTGCAAGACAAGTGTTATTATGTTTACTTATAACATTACATTTAATGTTATACTATCAAAATAAACAAATATAAAATTGCTTCCACATTATATTATTTTATTATATTTGTATTATTATATTTATATTTTAAACTTTTAAAAATGTATTTATTTATTTTTAAATTTTTTGTTCACTTTTTTATCAAATAAATGAAGCTTTGGTCAGTCTTCTTTCAAAAACATCTAAAAAAATCCAACTTTTGAACAGTAGCGTATTTTATAATAAATTGAATGCATCTGATCACTATGTTTGATCACACAGCTTGTCAGTTTTCTTGTTTGCTTGTCTTGGTAAACACCAAAGATGCTTGAGCGTTAGGGAGCAGGTTCTAATTTCACCCTGTCCTTATTCAAGGCACCAATCCAGAATTGTAACCTTATAAAAACACAGGGCTAGGGCAAGTTCTAGGATTACAGTTTGGGTTTAATGTACTTTTTGCGGGCAGGTACAACTCCATGATGCTACTTCACTGATTTACCAAAGGGATCTACCTGGCTTCAGAAGATATCTGAGAGGAACAACTTCTTAAGAGCCCAGTATTAATTCTACAAGAGTCTTTGCACACATTTTTGCACTTTACGTATTGTTGCAAATGTAAATTGTGAGAAATGGAACGAGTAATGGAAATATCACGTTTTATGCCTTTCTCCTGTGAAAACAAATTACACAAAAGGACAATAATGAGTTGAATCATTCGAAGTTGCTCGTGAAAGCCAATGATTTCTATGATTACTTCTACCTTACAAGAGTGACTGTAATAATTTTTTCAACCAGCTTTTGCTGACTTAATTTCAATATTAAGTCATTTTAGAGAGCGCCCGCATCTCGATTCGTGTTAATTCAAGATAGAGCTTCATTAACTGTCATTTTATCTCTCAGCTTTGACCTCTGAGGAATGCTTAGTCGACAGGACAAACAAGGGCCACTGTCTACAGTAAGGAAGTGGCGTTAAAGTTTCAGTAACACATAAAAGCTTTAATTTGCAATGAACCGATAAAGTGTCGTTACATTTTTAAAAAAAGTAACATTTATTAATGATACAGAATTTAAAAAGCTTCTCTTAATCCATAAAAGCATATTTTGGTGTCTTCTTATTTTCTTTATTTCCTTCTGTAAAAAATATTTGTTTGAAATAGTTTGATATTGTGATGTGTAAACCCAAGGGCTCTTTGGTGATCCCATGCCTTCCATTTGTTACGGCCGACTCGAGGCCGCAACAATATAGGGAAATCAAAACAAAAGATCGATATAATGAATAAGGTGTATTACATAATTCTAAGGGTTTCACAAAGTGCAATAATAAAAGTTATGCCATCTGAAATGTCCCAAAATGCCGACAGGCACTAGATCCCGTTTTAGTGAGGAAACAAGAGGCCAGCCGTAGATGATGTCACCTCTCCGTACGCCCCCCTAAGCCCCCACGCCCCCCCAAGCCCCCACGCCCCCCCATGCACGGAACCAAAACACATATATCTCCACCTCCTAATTTGAATCAGGTGTTCCTCATCTCCGCTGCCACCTACAAAACCAAGAGAAATACATAAACCCAAAAATACAAAGAAAACAAAACACACCCACACCCATAACACATTGCAGAATTGCAAAAACACTTTTTCAAAAGCAGAACATGTTTTGGAACTCTCCGGCTTACACTTATTTTAGTCACATATCTGACAACTTCCACATTTCTGTAAACAGTTCTTGTTTATATCTTGGTTTTGTGGTATAGAATTGGTCCCGTTTGGGAATATAATAGATTTCCAACATAGGAGTTTTGGGCAGTACTCAGGCTGGTAAAAAGTCTGTGGCTCTTTTATCACTTACATTTACCATTCTCTACCTCTGTTCGCTTGATTGAAAGACAAAAAAATGATAGAAATAAGGGCGTACAACTTCCATTTCTGTTTGAAAACATGCATTACAATATGCTGTCTCGACTAATAAACAAATGTGCAACATTCATGCAAATTATTAATTGCAGTAAATGCAGCTGCACATTTTTTTGGACATAATTAGTTGCATCATTAAATTAGCACCTAAATGGGTTGTGCTAGGCATTACACAGGGAAATTAGGGCGGGTCAAAAGTCATTCAACTTTCATAGTTCAGAAATTATGCATCTTTTTTTCACACAGCTGACAATGACGGTTTTACAATGGTGCCTTGGCCAACTATGTTTCAAATCATGACATGAAATGTTGTCAAAGTAATTTAATATTTAATTACTTGATTAACGAAAAGATTTTTAGTAATGTCATACTTCATAACCTAAAGGAATTCTCATGCTGGAATCAAAATTACACTTGTATTAATTTGAGTAATTAAAATAAATTATTCAGCACTCAATTTATTTGTATTATTCAAACCAACTTTGATTGAGATATAATTTGATTGGGCTTCAGTTTATTTATTTATTAATACACTAAAATGGCACTTTGTCTTTTAATACAAATTGTCTTTTAATGTTAGACTAATGTTTTTTTTTTTTATTAAATTACCTATTTTAGCACAGAAACTTCAGGTCAAATAGCCTTCATTAATCCTCATCCTCATCATCACAACTACAGTGATGAGGAGGATCAGTAGGAAAATGGGTGGATTAGGTGTGATGCTATATTTGAAAACAAATATTACAAATTAAATCGCATCACTCATTTTCTTTGCTATTCCCTCATTATTAAATTAGCATTCCGACACTGTAATTTAGATTTAATAGGACTACATCTTCTGAATACTGATTTGTGACAAAACCAGCACTGGAATGTTTTCGGTGTGGAGTGTGCAGAACAGAAGAATGCTTCAGCTACTCCCACTTCCTGGTGATCCAATCCGAAACGACCAGCTGTTTCAAGGCGCCCCTCCGAGTCCGTCCAAAGCAAAACAATACACGGAAAAACAAAAAATCGTCAATTATCGACTATTTTCGCTTCTTATCTTATTAAATTATACATCTGAGCGAATTGATCGTGTCTTTTAAAAAAAGGCTATTTTGGATCTACCCCAGTTACGGGGTTGTTTATCTGTAGTAAGGGGAACTTGAAACCGTCCTTGCCCCATGTCCTCGGTTGTTTTTCTTCTTTCGCCTGGATTCTCCATGTTGTTGGAGAAAAAGTGAGGGCTTTACCTAGACCAGAGGGGGCTATGGATAAATATACGAGCGATAAAGTAACCGAGACGCGAATCCTAGAAAATAGCAGATAAGATAAAACAAAAACAAAGTGGCATGCCCCTCCCATATGGAAGAGAATAGAAGGCGGGAATAAATAAATATCAAAATAATTTGTCGCCGTAGGTCTGAGATATTTTTGTGCGAACTGAAATTATTCATTTCAAGCCTCGCTAGCTTTTAATGCCACTAAATGCGGACCGACTGTTTGTCGCTGGAAAAGGTTGGTTGGACGTTAAGGGCTGTGCGTTTGTTAGATGGAAAGTTCTATCATCACTCAAGTGCAGAGAGAGGATTCTCGGTTGTCTTCGAAAACAGGTAGGCAATGCGCTGTCACATACTAAATGGTGATGTTTCCGCGCTGTCATTTCTAACGATCACATATTGGCCATTTTCGCGGCACACTGTTCGATGTGCGATTCGAACATGTTCGATGCTCGCACTGTGTGACAGTTATTTGTCATATTGAGCTGATTGACATGTCACAGTCGCGAGCGGAATTCGTTAAGTTCCAACCGATGAAACTTAACGAATTCCGCTCCAAACAGCGAAATGTAAATAAGATCAATATCGCATTTCAGGATATATATATATATATTTGTCTTTCATTGTAGCGTACTTAAGATAAATATCAGCGTAACTTCATTTTATTATTATTTACATGTTTTGCTGTTACAGTCAGGCATTGCTGAATGTTTACGTAATATGATCAGTTTTTAAAAGGATTTTAGACGACCTGCAGAAATCTGACATGCTTTTCTCGCTATATTTTTTTTCTTTTTATTTGGTAATTGATGTATATTAATAAATTATTATTTTCTATTTGTTTATTTCGATTTTAATTTATTTACACGATTGATTGTGGTGTTTTTAAAGCAAACATGTAACCAATGTTTCACGTTAAGACACTGTTGTTTCCTCTTCTGTGGACGTCGTTTCAACGCTTGGTTAATGGATAATTTGAGTGACATGTTGTTTTAACGTTTTGCGGATTGTGTTTCAAAAACATTTTCTGTTTAATCTACTTACCTACACTCGCGTATCTCACGCTCTTTCTGAAGTAAAACTGTACAAAATATCGAGCTGAAATGTGAAAAACATCGGCCTAATGGAGAGCGCAAGGTGCCGCGCTGGAATGCACAACACACCCCTCACAGCAGCACACGCCCTCCATCTGCCGCGCGACGCTACCATTACACACACACACACACACACACACACACGTTCAAACCTTAACGGTTAATGAAGGCCTTATCTAGATGTTTAACGAGTAGAGGCCACAGTGTTATGCGGAAAATAACCATTATGCGGAAAGTAACCATTTTGTACGTTAACCCCTTACTTACTACCTGGCGGGTCAGTCTATCTCCTCGCGGTGTTTTGACCAGTGTTTTTCTCATGTCTCGTCAATATGCGCAGAGCTGTGCGCTTATTTTAGATCTGACGCAAATACGATATCAACAGTATGACCATACTTAACTGATGTCAATTAGGCTGTTATTACAGATGTTTACGATCTCTGAACTAGTGAATTACGAGCTGCCATAACGTTGGGAAAATAGCCAAGCCAAGTCTGCACAAATTCCTTGAAGACCCCCTTGAACTCAGTTTGTACTTGATGGCATCAAGTGTCCAGTGTGACCTTTTTTGTGGCCATAATAGCAAAGGCTCAGGAATTATGGTGCTCAGGATGTGAACAGATGCATTAGTGCAAATGTAAGACAAATTAATATAAAAAGGTTAAATCAATTTACAAATATAGTTTAAAACATATGTGCTATTTAGTTTATAAGACAATCTTTGTATTCATGATAGTTTCACACACACACACACACACACACACACACACATATATATATATATATATATATATTATAACATTTTGTGCAAATATTTTGATTCAATAGCTCTGAAACGGTCAAGTGGTGTAACCATGTAAAAAGAACTACATTCTGTCTTTTCACCTTGCATATACATGAGTACTCAACTTCAAAAACATTTTCAAAGATATTTTTCAAGGCAAAAATATAAATGTATGAGTCATGTTGAATATCAAAAAAGTGCTTAAAAATGGTCTGAAGTATTTTTTTAACAAATGAAATGGCTGCAATTCACAGTCTAAAGGGGTCCTCTGTTGTATGACATGACGACAAAATGGCTTCTCACTGTCTGTTAGAAGTTTTTCAAATATTAATAATATTATTTTGGAGAAATAATAATAAATATTTATGCCTAATTTTAAGAATTTAATCTTTTTAATGAGACTATTTTCTTTTTTACGATCTTTAGAGTTTCACTACCTAGACGTGTTTTTTTTTTTACCTTAACCCCCACGAATCAATATCAACGAATATCAAAATTCATTTTAATTCAGAAATTGAAAACATGAAAATATCATAGAAGCCATGTATTCAAGCCATTTTTTTGAATAACAGAATAGATCTGTTCTACGTCATCATTGACCCCCTCAAACAGATAGCCTACCAAATGCAAAGAATAATTGTGATGTTTATGTAAAGTTGTGTATATATATTTGCTATAGTACCTTGTGGAATTAGATTAATTGACTTTGTTGAATATATTGCATTAATAGTATTCAAATCAAGCAAGTACTCTGGTTTAGAAATTTGTAATGACCTTTATGTCTTAGCTTGTCATTAGCTGAGTATCCATCAGCTATGGTTTTGTTGTACATCATAACCGAGTGAAAATGCAATCCATGAATATAGGCAATGAAAATCAATACTTAGCTGAAATATAATGGTCAGACAATATGGATGTTTTTCAACAACCAATACTGAGGCTGATATCTAGAGATCAGGGTGACAGACGGGCGATGTAACGCCAAATATACGTAATTCAATTTAATGATAACAAATTGTACTATCCAAAGACAGATATTCTCAAAATGACCAAATCTTTTATTAACCTCATTGAAAATGCGGTCTGTCACTATATACTGATTGTGCTCTGAGAGCTCAGTGAATTCTTACTTTGAGCATTTTTAATCAGGAAAACCATTTTGATATTTAACTAAGTGCATTAGAAATGTGTTCAGTTTAGGCCAGTGCTCAGGCAACAATCTGAATGCCTGAAAAATCGCTTCCATATGTATTGGTAATGCGTTATGTCTAAAAACGATTTGTTGCAGACCAAATCTAAGACATTTTGTCTAGGAAAACATTGCTGCTGTTATGCCAGTGTTAGATACTTGCAACACAACTGAGAAAAAAAATCTAATTTAGCTGGTCCAATTATAAATATCAAGAACATGTTATTGTTTTCTTAACAGATTCCTTGGACTCCAGTTACACACAATCCCTTGAAACTCAAATCCGTGCTTGCCATTTAATTCGCCATGTAGATTTTTATTATCTAGGAAAATAGATGACAATTCACTGAGGATGAAATTAGTAACTGCTAGATTTATAGCAGTTTTCTTTTGTACATCTGCCTTTTGGGAAATTGATTTTTATTTTATTTATTTTTTAAACGCACTCTCATTTGATCAGATCTGAGCAGAAGTGTAATAGCTAGAAACACTGACCACTTAAAAGCTTTTAACAGAACCTTTGACGGTCCTTAACAAAAGCTTGTCAATATCGCTTGATCCTCATGTGACAAATGTTTTCAAGAAAGTGCATTTGAATTCATGGATACATTTTCCTTGCACTCCATTTCCTGAGTCCTTTTGTTAAGCAGGGCGTTATCAGAGAGTGTACAGATGGGCAAATACAGCACAGAGTAAATGATGACGAAGGAGGCCATTTTCTCTCATCCTCCCTCTGCTGTGCATGCTGCTCGTATGTTACATAAGATGATTCCTATGGCTACATAAGTCCCCATAGGGAACAAGAGGGAGAAGAAGTGCCTGGGATCAGCCCCTGCTCATGTTATGGTCAATTCCTTCAGCTGAGAAAAAAAAAAAAGAAAGAAAAGATTACCAGTACTGAAGTTACATCACCATAGGAATAAAAACAGATTCTAATCACTGCATGGCGTACTTTCATGTTGCAAGAGCATTTATGGGCATTTTTTCATTTTTGCTTCTTGGGAATCTCAACAGGCATGTCTGAACAAAATCATGTTCCTCTTACATGCACATATTTGCGAGCAAAAATATGCAGAAATATGAAAATATGCAAGGAGCCCCTCTGTAATGCACAACCAAGCTCGCTACAGATGTTGCGTTACAAAACATTGGTCTTATTTCCGTGGATAGGAGTTAAGTCTGTGGCGTATGCACTTTTCTGCCAGGCTCTTCTGTGATGAAATGGCAGGAGTGGCGTGTGTGTGTGTGTGTGTGTATGTTTTGCTCTAAAGGTACAGCAGAAATGTGTGGGCTTTCCCGCCCTCTGAGATTATATAACATATACCAGCCGTAGCCAGCAGTCTCATTTAAAACAGATTTTCTGTTTCTGTGCAACGTGTGCCATCTCTGGAGAGGGGCGGCTGAGCATTTGGTCATTTTGATGTTGATAGGCGCCACATTTACTGACCAAAACATACATTTCATTCCAGTGCTCTGAATTATTTAAAAGATCCGTCAAGCCTCAGTGGCGCATTCGATGCAAATGTACCTAGCTGATTGGCGAATGCGAATTCAAGTTTTGTTTGTCGTCTATTGGAGGCTAAAGTGGTTAATTGAAAATATTTATTAACATTTACTAATGTACTCTGGGTGGGGTTTGACAGCACTTAATGGGATTCAAGTGGGATTGTTTTATAAACCACGCAACATGAGCCTTTTTATGCTATGTTTATGCACGACAATTATCAGCAGGACTAATATATGCAAATTATGCATTTAAAAAGGGTTTTATTGTTTCCAAACAGATCAGGTGAATAAAAACTCGCCTCGGAAACCTGGAAGTCGGAATATCTTCAAAAAGCTCATCTGTTGCCTTCGAGCTCAAGATGCCCAACTGCCAACGACACCTTCCCATGATGCCTTGCTAGCGCCCGAGGACAATGGGACCATTGCCAAAGTATTATATGAATCATTAATCAACACTTTTTGTTAGTTTATATACTTGACACATAAAACAAATTAAGATTAAGTAGATTTGTAATATGTTCCACTTTACATTGGTAAATTGTAGATGCCTGTTTTTTTAATAAATATTATTATTTTTACATTTGTAAATTTGTTAAATTAATACCAATTCATATTCAATGAAATATTTCATCACATATATTTGGGTAGATTAATACAAAATATTAAATTTAAAAACATTATTTATCATCTGGATGTGTAAAATGATATGTACTTTGCATACAAGTATAACAAATAGTCCCTTTATTTATTTTTTTGTGAATCAAATATACATTTTTCTTGGTGTTGCTGATCCTCTGTGTGTTCTGGTCTCACCTGTAGATACCAGGAGAGCGTCTGCTGCCAGAAGTGACCTCTCAGGACCAGGGGAAGATCTGTGTGGTCATAGATCTGGATGAAACACTGGTGCATAGCTCCTTTAAGGTACACCCTGTAACACTGATTAATATTGTAATTTTGACGATTTAAGGACTGAATTGTAACTGAATATTTCAGAATAGATAACCATAACATGTGCATGTAAACAACAGGGTTAATAACAGTTTCTCACCCCAGCAATGTTCTTAACCATATCCACATTGTGTTTTTGTAGCCAATAAGCAATGCCGATTTCATTGTGCCTGTGGAGATTGAGGGGACCACACACCAGGTGAGATCTGATAAATGTTTGTGTATGTGAGAAACACCCTGCCAGTGCGCATTGACTTGAAGTGTGCAGGACATCTGCTTGAGGAAACAGTGGAGATGTTGTTCTATATTCAAAAGTGAATGATGAGCACCATCTGCTGGACTGATGTGAGAACAACACTTCAGCAGTGGAGGAGGATTGCGACGTCATGTTGTGTACAACCACAAGAGACAATATTTGCCATTGGAAAATAATATATATTTATATTTGCCCATTGATTTTTTGTTTGTTTGTTTAACTCCCAAAACTAGAAAAAATCAGTGTTAGAATACTTCTGTTTTTAAAAAGTGGAGATTGAACTCACATTAAAATATTCCTAAACCTTTGTTGTTCTCGCCCACTTTTCATGGAAAACCTGCATTTGGCCTCTGCCTGGTTCAAGTAATCCAGGATAGGTTAGTTCCCACTAGTACGGCCTATTCTTGATTACTTGTTTCAGGAGGAGGCTACGAGCAACAGCACTCGACGCGCTCAACATTTTGTGATTTGTTCAATTAAAAAAAAAACTACATTTGACTCTGAAGTCTCTACTCTTTAAGAGGTGTGTTAAAATACATTTGTCTCATATACAACAAACTCATCTGTGTTTTAGGTGTATGTGTTGAAGAGGCCATACGTGGATGAGTTTCTCCAGAGGATGGGAGAACTGTTTGAATGTGTTCTGTTCACTGCTAGCCTTGCTAAGGTATCAAAACATGCGTCACATCTCACGTTTCTTTAGGAAAATGGTAGAAATTGCTTACTAGATGCTGGTTAGTTAGTGTTATAGAGTTATGCCCTTGTAGTGTCAGATTGATTTTCTTCTCCAGTATCAAGTTTTCCTTAACCCATCCCTCCTTCTCCCCGTTCATGGCTCTGGTAGTATGCAGACCCCGTGACCGACCTGCTGGATCAGTGTGGCGTGTTCCGGACGCGGCTGTTCCGTGAATCTTGCGTGTTCTATCAAGGCTGCTATGTTAAAGACCTGAGTCGCCTCGGCCGTGAGCTCCACAAAACCCTGATCCTGGACAACTCCCCTGCCTCATACATCTTCCACCCTGAAAATGCTGTAGGTTTCACTGTCCTGCTGTGTAGATTCTCCCTCTTGCTATTTAACACTTGTTTATTTTGCTGTATTTGACATATCCAGTAGAGTCCAAAAGTCGATAGATAGATATATATATATATTGATATATATATATATATATAGATAGAAGTACCATATATATATATATATATATAATATATATATATATATATATATATATATATATATATATATACACACACACACACACACACACACACACACATATATGGTAATACTTTTATTTAAGCAAGGATGCATTAAATTGTTCAAAAAAGTGACAGTAAAGACAGTTACAAAAGATTTCTATTTTAATTAAATGCTTTTCTTTAAACTTTGCTTTTCAAAAAAAAAAAAAAGAATCAACCATTTTGATGTAGATCCGTGGAAATATCAATGCTTTTGCAAATAATGCAAATAATTTAAAAAAATGTATTATGCAACAAAGCACATATGGATTATTCAGACGTTTCGGCAATTAGCCTTCTGACGAAACACTTGAATAATTCAGATGTGCTTTGTTGCATAATAAAAAATAATAATAATTTGTTAAGACACACGCGAATGCAGATCTTTTGTTTTTTCTTTGCCATCACAGGAAAACAAAAAAAAATTCAAATGTAAAAATATGTTCAAATAGAAATCAGTTTGATTTAAATTGATCAGAAATCATTTGAAATTGTAATAGTAGTACTGTTTTTGACAGTATTTTGATCAAATAAATGCAAGAAAAACAACAAACCTTTATATATATATATCAGAGAGAGAGAGAAACAAATATATATTGTATTCTAATATATATTTTTCTTTTTTAAGTACAAAATATATATCCTTTATATTTATATTATATATATATATATATATATATATATATATATATTTATCAAACATGTATGTTAACAAATGTTCAAAAGTTTTGAAATTATATTCAGAATGCCTTTTATCAAAATGATAAAACAGATTTTCAATGCTGTCTTAGTCTTTTGGACCCTGCTGTATATGTAACAAAATATTGTTGTTTCACCATCTGAAATGTACATTTAATTTACCAAATGCACTAATATAACGATCTTCCTGCTTCTAGAATACATAAACCCAACAGATTTAAATAAGCCCAACATGATTATATTACCATTAACCCAGTAAGCTACTGGCGTATAATAACCTGTGTGTGCCTTTAACAGGTTCCTGTCCTCTCCTGGTTCGATGATTCGGAGGACACTGAGCTGCTTCACCTCATCCCAGTATTTGAAGAGTTAAGTCAGGCTGATGATGTCTACAGCAGACTCGAACAACTCAGGGGTCCATAATCCCTACACCGCCAGACCAGGGCAAACCTCCATGTGTAGCACTGACTGCCAATCACACACAAGCGGCTCATATGACAGTAGACTCCGCCTTCTGACCTGAAAACAAACACCAAAGCTCATAATTCTGCTCAGCACAAAGTGGATGCGGTTTTGCTACATGGTTTGAGGGACCATAAACAGTTAGTGATGATAAATATCGGGGTCAGAGGCCAGCTTTGACTCAGTCATTGAGCTTGCCTTTTGCAATAACAATTTACAGATTTTATATTCCTTTTTTACTTTTCTATTTTTTTTTGTTATTCGTTTATTTTTTGTGTTTATGATGACATCCTTTGGGAGATTAAACAGATTGCAGGGTCTAATTAAGTTATCGGTAAGCCGCAACAGTGAAGCTGAAGCACAAGTTCCAGGCCAGTCTCTCTATGCAAGTTCTACCTGAACTCGTCTTCACACTTTTTTTAATCTTCAGCATTCATAATCACTTTAAAGGAAAACAAGTGTTGCTAATGTATTCCAGAGAAATGCCACAAATGGAATACACATTGTTTTATCCAACATGCTATGCATAGTTTTTCCATAAATGCAAATGTGACACCAAGCACCCATACATCTTTGTTGTCTTATTACTTTAGGCCTTGTTTAAACTGCACAGTTTTCTACTGTCGCCGAGATGCGTTAACATGGCATTAAAATACCTGTTTTTAACACTGTTTCATGTGAATTACAACTACATACCTTCCTGTATTCATCTTAAAGTGACCTTATCTATCTGCTTCAAGTGTACTTGATGGGGTTTTATTATATGTGAGGAGCAGAATTAACACCACAGAATGAACCAAAGAGATTTATCTTGTTCAGTTACTGTCCTTCTCTCTGCTGTATTTATGCAGACAATTACTTGTGCTGTCATTTATGTGTATATTTGGTTGAACTTGAAAATCTTTGTATGATACATCTTTGAACTTGAAAATGTCCATCTTTGTATGATCTGTTGATGCAGACCAGATGCTCAACCTCTGTGCTTCATCTTATTTAAACATGATCATGTTTATATTATAGTTTGTTTTTACTGTAGCACAAATATTCAAAATGGCCATGATTTTTATAAACACAGCCAAGTGTTCGAAGGGCAGATTATTGCCTTTTGGTTAAAAATTTGCCCTGATAAGGACTGTGTTGTCACATTTTTGACTTTTGTATTGCTGACAATAAAAAAAATTGTGCAACATGTAATTGTTTTCTCAGTATTTTCTCATTGAGCCATTGTAAGCTATTATTATTAATTTTACATGCAGCCGCACAGAATTCAAACATGCAAATAGCATTCAAATCATTTATAACATCGACTTTTGGATGATAAAACGAGCATTTAAATTCTTTGCCCTAAAATATCTCACTTTGAAAATAAATTATAATAAATAGAGCATCTCAAAAAAGTTGCCGTCATCTGACAAGCAAGTTGTACGTCCTCCTTTGACCACTAGGGGCACCAGAATCCAACACACAGTTTAGGAAGATATGCGTCACATATTCTGTAATAAATATACTACAAAAAAACGTACTTAAAAAGGTTTTTATTGAGTTGAGTTTTATTGAGTGATGGCGATTGCTTAGAAAGAAGATTATGAAAACACATTTATGGCTTTTGCAGGACAGAGTGAAAACAAAAATCAGATAGCACCTTATATAAACATTTTACAGATATATTAACAACTTCATCATAAATTCTTTTGTAAACATACCAAACTAATATAAAATATTCCTGACAATTACAACAAAGTAAATAACAAAGGTTATAACGGCAGGCAAATTAGAGAACTACGATAGTAACACAAACTACTTATAAAAAGAAAACAAGAATTTTAAGTAACATGCGTATAAGATTGAGGATGACTACAAAGTTAATTTATCTCTACAAAAATTTTACACAGGCCTGGAAAGACTGTCGAATGACAAAGTATATATGCTCGGGAATGTTTTTAATTAGTCTTTTGTTGTGGTCGCTTCGTTAAAAAACAGCTATTGAGGTCAGCACAGATTGGAAAGGATTCGGGTTGTACTACTTCTACTAACCTATGGCTTTTTGAGCAACCACTTGAAAATGGAAAGTTTTTTTGCCTGTAATCCATTACACAGGATTAGCCACAGTTAAATGCATGCAATGCACCTTAACTTGAATTGCACCAAAATGCTTTATGCTGAAGAAATATGATGGGTTTGTGGGGGAGAAAAAAAAAAAAACATTTCCCAAAGAAAACCCCTTTTGCTGAGTAATCAACATGAAACCTGGCTCACAGGAGGGTAATTTCTAACAGCTGTGGAAAGATGCGCAAGGCAGAGTCAGCGTTACTACGTCAACATAAAGAGTAAAGAAATCATCAGCCACCTTTTCAAAAAGGAATGATTTGATGATTTTTCTCTCATGTCCAGTCAGCCAGAGCCAAACTTCTTGGGTTTAAGTTTAAGCTTTGTTAAAGTTCACTGATTGTACGCAGGGTAATCCAACAATACACAGTTCAGAATTAAGTCATCATGAGTCACAAGTTTCTTTAAATCATTGCAAAACACAAGTAACATACACAAAAAAAAAAAACAAGTCATGGCCGGGTCAGGAGAGCAAACTATCCTACAGACGCACAGCGAGACACGTACACACAAATTCAGGCACAGTACACGTTTGAACAGAACGTAAAAGGAGTAACCAATAAAAGGTGGTCTTGTCTTCCCACACTACTCAAAGAAAATAAATAAATAAACGTAAATAATAATTCACTGTGGAACACTGTAGCTCTGTCTTATATGAATAGCACTTAATGTATGTTGCTGCTACGAGGTTTTATTTTTTTTAAACACAATGAATCAAAAGTCTACGGCTGACGCAAGTTTTACACAGATGCATGTTTTTTTTCAGTTTTTTTCATGAAATATGCATATTAAATTAATTGAAAATCACATATATTAACATTCACTTTCCAATAACTTTACACAAATGTTACCAAAGAGAGTGTGCACTGATGTTGCATGAGAACCAGAACATTCTGTGAGATTAAAAACTGGAAGACTGTCGCGATGAGCTTGGATTCGTCCTTGAAATGCAATTTAACAATAATATGAGCCGAGCGTCACTACTTTTGCTACCACTTGAAACAGAGAACACGAATGAGATGATAGAGTTGTTATAATGGGCTAAAATGACACCACCACAAACACATTGTAAAAGTCCTTCTTTCCAACCATCAGGATAGAAACGTGGGTATTTCGTGTATGGAGGGTAACATGTGGCATGAGCTTTTCTCGGTCAAAAAAAATGGGTTATCCGGTTAATATCCTCCTTCGAAAAATATTTGAAGCGTCACGAGAATCGGGGTACAAAAAGGTGGGTACCTGGTTATCGTTCAGTCCCTCTGAAACCACTTCAGCCTTGACTACCACACGAGGACAGGCTGTCATAGAGGGAATCGCTCAGGGACTCGGGGGTCTCGAGGACCTGGGGATGGCTTGGAGACAGGCCGTCGTCAGGTCTCTCTCTCACCAACTCCAGACCAGTGTCCCTCACCATCTCCGGGTTTGCAGGAATACGGCTTTTGCCTCTACGTGGCTGCCCGGGTTGAGGAAGACTTCTCGGGTCTCCTTCACGGCTGGCTACGGAATCACTAGCCTTGTTGCGCTGCAGGACAAAAAAGCCCAAAAAATGCAAAGTGAGTAACAATGAAAAGTACATGACAGAAAAGTCTCATCTTAATAATAATACTTTCATAATTTCATTAATCATACTAATACTTTATTGCAATCTGTATGATACTCTGATATTAAAATTCTGGTTGACATTTATTTTTATGGTTTGGCAGACAACCAATAAACGGACTAAAAATCAGTCATTTTAAATGATATGAGTCAATTTAGGCCCAAAAACATTATAATGTACAGTATGAAAAATGGATATTCATTTTGAGATTTGCTAGATTGTTATTATATAATTAGCATTTTTAAAGATTAACTTTCAGTGAACATTAGATGGTGGCAAAGGTAATCTAAATTTAAGAAAGCAAACACACTGCTGAACTTTACTATGTACACTAAAAGAGATGCACTACCAAGTAAGATGGTTTGATGGCTAGTACGATGTTTTTTGAATGAAATTAATACTTTTATTCAGTAAGGATGCACTAAATTGGTCAAACGTGACATTAAAGACATTTATAATGTTACAAAAGATCATTTTGAACTTTAGAATCGAAAGAATTCTGAAAAACTGGATCACAGTTTTCATTTCACCATGATAAGAAATGTTTCTTGAGCAACAAATCAGCATATTATAATGATTTCTGAAGGACCATGTGACACTGAACACTGGAGTAATGATGCTGATTCAGATTTGCCATCACAGAAACAAATTATGTTATGAAAAATTATATTTTTAATTGTAGTAATATTTCACAATATTAATGTTTTCAATATTTTTAATCAAATAAATGCAGCCTAGGAGAGCATAACTTCTTCCAAAAACATATGTTCAAAAGTTTGGGAAAGGTAATTTTTTAACAGTTTAATAAAACAGGGAATTGGATTGCATTGTTGTACTGTAATTGTCTTGTTGGGTGAAACTAGGATCTAAAGGGATGCTCACCCTCTTAAATGAACTCTTATGACTCACTGGCTCCACTCCGTCACCAACGCCAAGATAAACCTCAGACGGCTCTGCAGATGCTTTGAGGTTTGGGAAAGTCCAGTTCTTTGTAGGGCCCAATTTCATAGGTGCTCCACAGATATCAGTGCCTGAAAAGATAAATCAAAGCTGAGAAATGGAGGGGAAAAAACACCCCCTGGAACTCCTTCCAATTAATTAATGCATGCTCATTCTTTATTGAAAACTCCCATAACTGATTAAACATAAATGACAGCTAAAGTATTATATACCTTCATGAACGATGTTTACAATCTGGCTGGATGGGATCTTGTTCTCCAAATTGCTGGTGTGATGGTCCATATCCTGACCCCCCATAAAATCCTCTTCTAAACATGACAACTCTCTCTCCAAAGTCCAGGCCTTATGAGGCATTTTCATCCCTGAGCCATGTTTTCCCTGGAGATGAGAAGGGTCACACTCCCCATGGGCCTTCCCTTTGGGAATGCTTTTGCAACCAGCATTTGCACTATAGTCAGGAAGAGGGAAGGTGCCAATGCCACTGTCAAGGGTGTGTGTAGAGATTCCAGATCCTTAAAAAAAAGTATATTGAATATTACATAAATAATATATGAATATATACATATAAATAAATGTATGATTATTATATACATGAATATTATATACATGAATATCATTTATGCATGTATGTAGGTAGGTAGGTAGGTAGGAATGATTGTGCTTAGTGTATAGTAGCACTGCATGACAAAGGATCACACGCTAAACTTCCAAATAATGCTTGCCACACATCTGTTGCTGTGTGACTCACATATGGGAGCCACAGAAATTCAGACGCACCTAGATTATTTATCATCAGTGACAGGTTAAAACCCGTTTTTGTTGCTACATGCTAACCAATCAAAATTCCTGCCTCTGGAAACATTGAAAGCCATGATGTCATGCATTGTAATCATGCCTTACCTGCAAAATGTTCATGATGAATCGTCTCAGCCAGGTTCTCATCTGATGTGACGTCTTTACTCAGTAACGCAGAAACCTGTGAAAAAAGAATAGTCAAGTTAACATTAAACTACTTTTAAAACAACAATGTCCATTATATTCATGAATTTCACTTTTTACCTTTTCCATGTCATCACTGCTTCTTGTCTGACTAGCAATGCCGGCGCTCTGGTGACTGAATACAGGTCTGGATTTACAGTCAAACGAGAGGCGTCGATGTGCCATACTGATGCCACCAGTGTCCTTTCCATCAACCCTTATAGAAGAATCGGAATTAAATTGATGTGAAAAGACTATTCATTGTTTGTCTACAGTATATTTACATTTCAGTCTGTTTCTCAGAAAAGCTTATGGTTATAGAATACTTGGAATACTACAGATGTACTACTTTTATAATAATCGTATCTGCTTTCTGGAGCTTTTTATTGAAAAACTCTGAGCTACACAAAAAAACAAAAAAAACAAACGTTTCGTTTCAATGAGAGTACATTTTTAAATTTGGGTTGAACTCTCTCTCTAATTTGTTAAGCCATATGCAGAAGCCTAGACAATATGCCAGCTGACTCACAAGTCATATTCAAATAATGTCTCAAAACACATTTTCTCACGTTACTCGTTCATCAGTTATTTTAATTAACCTTTATCATCTGAAAACCTGCACAACAACTCTGCACTTAAAGGTTAAGTCCACACAGAATTTATGTTGTCTTTGACTTCTGGGTTTCTTTTATGCTTCATGCATGAAAAGAAAATGTCTTGGAATAAAAACACTGAAAATACAACTGAAAATATTATATATAATAATAAACTAATTTATATATTATACATTTATTTGCATTGTACCAAACCAAATGGGACTTGGCAAATACATTTGTTCTGTGGAATTTCCTGCTTGAAATGCCATGCCATCTTTAAAATAAATTTCCAAATAAAATCAGTTGCTGTATATGTTGGTTTGTACTTACCGGTTTAGCAGTTGCTGCATGAAGTTGTCAGATGGCACTCCTCTGTACATCACAGACAGCTGGCCTTGGGCTTGGTCCATCACCACCTCACAGGAATGTCCCTTTCCTTGTCGGTCCAAGGCCACTCCATTCACATAAGCCCGTTCTTCTTCAAGAGCTTTATGCAAGCCCTCTGCCTTCTCAATCAGCATAGAAATGTTTAGGCTCTCACTCTCTGGTTTCTTCGCAGCCCCCTTGGAATCCTTGCCAACCGAGGATATATTGAGTTTCCATTCTCTCTTATCATCTTTCACTTTCGACGTTTCTGGTTTACGGCTAAGAGCTGGCAACTTGCTTTTTCTCAGACCAAACCAGTTGGCAATTCCATTGGAAGCTTTTTGCTTGACCTCAACCATTTGCCCTTTATCTTGCTCTTGCAGTTTCAGCATATTTTCCTCAATGCCCTTCATGACCTTCTGCTCGATAGAAGACTGTGGGCTGGGGGCAGAGTGCCTCTTTTCTTCAGCGGGCTCTACCGGCCTTGGTGGAGGAGGAGGAAGACTCTCTCCATAGGAAGAATTCTTCTTCTTATTGGCCCTGAGATGGCTTCTGTCCTCAGATTTGGACATGTACCTCTGAAACTCTTGAGTAGGCTTCCCATCTCGGTTCATAGAGGGTGGCACAGTTTTAGTTGGTGATTTGAGTGGGATTTTATTGGGGCTGGCACTCTGGGGACCAGTGACATTTTTTGCATTATACGAAAGGCTATGGGGTGTTGTATTCTTAGCATAGCTGCGCAAAGCCTGCGCAGCCTCTAGGTTAGTAGATGGTGGATGCATCTTAGATTTTGGGCTTTCTTGCTTGGCTAGGAATGTTCTAGAGGATTCATGTTCAAGTTTGGAGACTAATGTGCTAGACGGAAGAGACCTGACAGCTTGCTCAACATGCTGAAAGGCTCCTTGTTGTTTCGAAACAGCACCATCAAGATGAACTGAATGGTATGATTTATCCTCAATGGAATCTGTATTTTTAGGAAGTCTATATTCTCCTGATTTACAATCAGAGTTTCTGTCAGCAGTTTTGCTTTTATCGGTAGTTTGTGTTGGTATGCTTGCAGCAGACTGAATTTCTTTCTTCTCTGCAAGCGGAGGACAAGCTGTGTACTCCTCCGGGTTCCTTAACTTGCCAAGTGCAGCCAGTCGTTCTTTAAAAGAATGACTTGATTCACCTGAATGTCTACCAATCCCTGATTTCTTAGGAACAGGCGGTGGATCATTCCTTTTAAAAGGTGATTCGGAGCTCTGTGAATCATTATCAACCATTTCGCTTTTCTCTTGGCTCCTGGACCTCGTGCTAATCCCACTTTGAGCCTTCTGGGATGATGACTGACTAGGCAGACTGCGATGATTGACTTGCTTATGCCACACCGGGCTCTCCGAGCTGTCCTCTTGGTCTGAAGAATCAGATTCAGGTGAGATGTCCTTCTGCTTGAAACTCGTTGGTCTCTCTATACCAAACTTTGTCTGCTTTCCTTTCGCACCTTCACTAACTGGGCTGGAATTTTGAAGAGATGAGCTCACTTCTCCAAGCAGCTGGGATACATCGGTGCCACACGTTTTGGAGATATCCGAGACGTTTTCATAGAGTGGAATTTTCTGAGGGGTCTTTTGAACATGAGAACTTTGTCCAGGCTTGGCTACTCGACTTGTTTTAGGGATACCACAGCCAAGTTCTTTTGGCAATGGTGCAGGAACATCATCAGGCTGGGGTGGAGAAGTTGGAGCAGAGTGGGACTCCGATTTAGAAGGGGGCAGCTGTCTTTGCCTCTCTGTTGTGGTGGCTTTTCGCGTGGCTACAGGCGAATTGTGCACCTCATAGTTGTTGCTCCGGCAAGGAATCTTTGAGCTACGAGTCAACTGAGGACTGAGACGAGGTGGAGCAGGTACTGCAGTACGTTCTCCAAGAGTGGGTATTTTAAGGAACTTGAGCAGTTTGGAGGGCGAGGCCTTGACCTCTCTAAGGCAGGAAACTTGATTCGGGCTGACCGTAACTTTCGATCTAATGGACTGAAGGTCAGATGGGGTGTCTTTCACAGGGACAGAGATATCATCCAGTACTTTTGAGGCAGTATGATTCTCATTGGGAGAAAATAACAGACCTTTGTGGACTGGTTCAATGCTGTCCATCTCACAGTGTGTATTTTGTAAATTGTCTTTGAGTCCAAGAGTAGGCAGCTTTGAGGTGGCTATGCTAGCTCGACAGACACAGTCAGTGTCTTCTTTCGTTGCAAACTCTTCTTTCTCAAGTCTTTGTGGCGCTACAGCGTTTAAGTGCTTCAAGTCAGAGTCCAGCAGTGCCACATCAATTGTGCTATCATCACAAATAGTCTCATTGCAGGTGCTGCTGCTTGACCTGTTGGATTGAGATTCGAGCAGAAAGTCAGATAACCTATTCTTGTCTCTTGTTTCTACAGATACATGACCTGAGACTCCTCTGGGCTGATCTCTTTCTGAAATGGTTAATCTCGAGTATGATTCAGGGGCTTCTAATGGGTGGGGATCATTTGGTGGGTTAAGACCTTGCTCTGCTGAAAGAATGGACATATCTCCAGACGCCCTATTTACAAACAGTTCACTTGTACCTGTGGCAGGTTTCACGAGACTCTGCATTTCCATGTTCTCTTGGAAATCGGGCCGAGCCAAATTGAGGTTATCGATGGTAATGGGGGCTGAAGTGCAACAATTGTGGCTACTCTTGGCTAAGCTGACTGAATCTTTATTGGACAGCATCAAGCATGTGCTACAACTACCACACTTTACATTACTGTGCTCTCCTCCATTCAAATGCTGATGTGTGCAAACATCTGGGCAGGAATGGGAACAATGTGCTTTGGGTGCATTGCACCTGGATGAATTGTCTCTGCAGGCTAATACAGCCTCCTTAGAGGCAAGAGCCTGGCTGTAGTCACAGATCGAGGGAATCCCAGAGGAACGATGGTACCGAAGCGGATCCGTTTCTTCAAGCTTACGGAGGACCTCCAAAATGTGTGCTTTCTTCTTCAAAAATGGAGACATGGCCTCCATGGACGTGGATGAGCCTTGGGTCTCAGGTATGCAATTTTGTGCACATTCGCTGTTGCCCTGTGGAACCAAATTATAAGGATGAGGAAAAGTTGTCATAAAAGACAGATTCAACAAAGACTTTGTGTACGGCTTCTACCTTGGCCTGTGCGGTCCTCTGAGCCTCAATCACTTTGTTAGATTCACTGTGCTGCAGCTCGCCGATGTGCTCCAGACAGGGTCCTGGCTGCTTTGATAAGACACATCAGGTAAGCTTTAAGCTTCTTATTATATGAATCAATTACTGGTTTATGCAAAAAAATTATCACAAGTATGCATGCACAACAAGGATATTTTGCCTGTTTACACACAAAATCCTTGAGGTCACAAGAATAAAAAGCTGCCCAAGCAGACCAGGAAAATTAAACAGGAAGAGGTTAATTGAGCCATTTTCTTCATTTTGCAAACAAACCTAATAGGACATCCCTGTGGAGTTTGAAGAATGTTTTGTGAAAAACATCCACTTAAATAGGTCTTGCACTATGCATTTTTCCATCATATTTTGAAGGATTTAATCATTTACCTGCGTATGAACACATGCTTGACTGTGCAATTTCTCCTGCAGGAGCTCACACAGTGTTCTGTTCTGCCTCTCCAAATCAAACACACGCATTTTCAGCTTAATGCATTCCTCTCTGAGATCCTAAAAGAATAATTTATAGCATAACATTTTTAAAAATATATACCATTTATAAAATATACAACAGATATATTTAAAAATAAGTATCAAAAATGTAAATTAAATTAATAATTAAAATAAATATAAATTAAATATAAATAAATCTTTAGACTTTGCAGTTCAAATAAAGTTTTTATTTATTCATCAGTTCCTGATGCAAAACCACACAGTTTTTACCTTTTGATTGAGTAACGCTTGGACAACATGGTTGGCCACCTAAAAACAAACACATTAACTATTACACTTTTTATGTATCATTTGACTAACGGTTTTAACTAATGAAATAATTATATGACTAAAGGCCCTGATATACTCACATTATTTATATAGCACTGTATACAATAGATTGTTTAAAAGCAAGCAGCTTTACAGTATTAAACATGAAAAAAACACTCATTTACAGAACTTCTTTCCATTAGAATTACAATTTCTACTGTAAAGCTCTCCAATGTATTCATGTTTTTACTCGCGGACGTCTGACCTCGACAGACTGAACAGAAGAAATGAACTGAAGAAGATTTCCACGTCAAAGAAGCCGGATCCTCAGAGCACACCTACCTATGCTATGGCATAATCGTCATGGACCAATGGTAGTATGAAGGTGTTTACCAGCAAGAGCGAACTTTCAGAAGATTTGCAAGCTGTTTCGAACTCCCGAAACGAACACAAAACGAACTTCGTTCCACAAAAAGAAATGACACCACACAACTTCGTTCATCTTCGATTTCACTTGAAATATATAAGGGCCTTTATGATTTTATTTATCTAATTGGCTGTCTGCATTAGAAAAAACCATTGCAAATCTCCATAGGAAGGCAAATGTATGGCTTGGTAAAAAAACAATATTTAACTCACCTCATCCAAGCATCGCTCATATGCTTCTCTCTGACTCTCGTTTGCTAATGAAAGGGCAGAGTTCTCGGCCTGTACAAAAATAGAACAGTTTAAACAGCAAGTCGAGGAAGAAAAGTAAACAAAATGGTATTCTTGGTTAAAGTATATGGCACTTACTTGAAGTTCTCTCACTCGTTCCAGAAGCTCACTGCTACTCTCTTCCTCTAGATAGGACTCAAGATCACCCTCCTCAGACTCAAAGTCCTCATCTACTCTATTTTGGGCCTCTTCCGACATTGTCTTTACCTAACAAGAAGAAAGAGATAGTTTTTTTGAGAAAAAATAGCCTTTTATTGTGCCATTTTTTATAATTCCCCCACCCACTACATAAAGTGCTGTGAGTGAAAGACACGCTATCACTACTTGAGTTTGGGACGGGACTGCTTGTTTGACCAACCTATGGAAGATGAGGGAAGTGTTTTGCAAAACTTGTTTGAAGACAGGTATTAAGTAACCCTTTGATGTGCTAATGAACAACAAATTACAGACTCCAGAATTTCAGATTCTTACTTTTTAAGCCCTTTGTTTGCATACAATAAACAATTGGTTGAACAACCTGTAAATCAGCTTTCCACACATTCTAGTGCACTTTCTGAGTTTCTGAGTTCACACTGCCGGTGTATGGAAGGCATTTTCTGCCAATTTTAAATAAATCAAAAATGATAAAAATGAAAACTAAAACCAGATTAACAATTTCATTATAGAAAACTGTACACAAAATATGTGACAAAATTGAAAACGAAATTAAATTATTTAATTAAAATTTTCATTACAATGAAATTTACAGTGACAATGCATCATCCCTGTGAAATTGAAAAATAAAATGCAATTGGTGATTTGACGTTTCATTTTCACTACAATCCCGAGGCAAGACTGCCAATATTAAAATGAAAAGCCAATAAGAAACTGAAAATGAAAACTGTGAAATAAAAGGAAATAAAATGAAAACTACATTTTACATTTGAATTTGAATTATCACTATTAGTGCGTGAGCATTAATAAAAAGCTTTGTAAAAACTGTATTTGCAAAGTCAACCTGTATGCAAATTATATGTTAATTGTTGGGTGGGGCTTATTCTGAGAGTGTCTAAGGGTGAATGAGTGAGTGCAGAGCACGTAAAAGAGTTAGCGTGACTATCAAGTCTTTGAGACAGCTGGGAGTGAGTAAGCAGAACTCAAGTCCCTGGCAAATCACATCTTCACTTTAATAGTGTCATCAGAGGGGATTAGACAAAAGAGTACTCAAAACACTAGAGGATTCCAGCCATCACGCCGTTTCATGACCTACTGACTTACTGACTGGGGCACAGAATTGGATCCTCGTGACCTGCATTCGAACTTAGATGACAAAAGCGTGTTCAAAGACATGTTCACTCAAAAGTCTGAGGTATTCTGAAATTAAAACAATGACAATGATTTAATAAATTATTGTATTATAGTGAAACGAATTAAGATTCAAAGAGAATAAAAGTCAAATCTGATTGGCAAACCAAGAATTTTGCCCATCACACCAATTTCTCTTTGCATATAAACATCTTTATTTTAATAAATGTAAGGCTGCACTGCTATGGTTGATACCGAAAAATATTTATATTTTGAAGCCCATTAACCAATAGGCTATATTGGCCGATATTAAAAATGAATTTACATTTTGTGATATTACCAATTTTACTTATCGGACCAATTCAAATGAACATTCATCAGCTGAAAACCGATGTGACCAACTGACAGATTGTGCATTCTTAATAAAATGTTAACCTTTTGAACTGAAATCAAAATCTCATTTAAACATTCTTCTCGTGTTGAAAATACTGATGGCTATCAGTGTTTTGATGATGTAAACACCCTTATTGTTTCACTATACCACAACAGTAGCCTCCAGTCATCTTCATCCACCCATTCCCAGCACTGCACTATACCATAAATTTGACCTTCAATATGAACACTGGATGTAGTCAGAGGATGGACTATCATTGCAAAATTGAATCTAAAAATCAATATGTTCATGGGACTCATTCATAATTGATCCTCTAATTATTCGGTGTGCTCATTTATGTGGCAAGCTTATCTATAGACGTCTAACTCTTTGTCGAGTGAATAGCTTAAATTGAAACTCCATATCTGAAAGCAAATGAATACAAAGGCTATGGGGGTCAGAGGGTTGACGGAGCGCAGCGGGTCAGAGAACACTGCTCTGTTTTAACAGTAAAGGATGGCACTACGACAGGCTCCAGGCCACACTATAGAGCTGGTAGTTCCTGTTGTGCCAGGAGGCTCCTTTCACATGACAGATTCTTTTCACAAAGACACAAGGAATAGCCTTCCGACAGAAGATGTATTTGTACCATAACTGTGATCAACCCATAAAGAAAGGAAGCATTTACATTTTTTATTCAGAAGACACTTTTATCCAAAATGAAAGTAGATACATAAGCTGTAAATCGTAGTTAAAATATGGAATTTAATTAATTTACAAATCCATAAATCTTACAAACTAAATGCCTTAAACATATTTTACTACCAATGTACCAGATGTTTGATAAATAGATAAATAGTCCATATATATAAAAAATAAATACAAAAAAATGATATACATTTAAAATATATTAAAATATAAATATATTATATATTAAAAAATAAAATAAATTAACTCACCAAGAAAGGAATATAGTAAAAATCCAAAGGCTTGGGCAAAAAGCCTTAATGAAATTTTATATCTTAAAAAAGCAAGTTAATATGATAGTCCTCTGAAGAATGAATATAGCTGGCGGAGTAGAACTAACCGGTATTCCAGGTTAACACTCTTGTCTACTCTGAAAAGTAAAACTTACATAAAACAGCCCTCTGAATTTCACTGTGTCACGCTCACGTTCTCATGTGTGCCTGTCCTGTGATAAAGATGATCTTGAGATACAAGGAAGTTAAATCTACATATTATGCGCAAGCGGTGACATTTTGGTTTCACAACATTCGCAATACAGGATTAGCTAGAACTGTGTCATGTCTCTGCTCCATTTTTACCCCATGTTGTTAATGCTTGACAACTTTCCAATCGCTGGTGGCCAGGGCAGGGCAAAATCTCAAGAGATCACCAGAAGCCTCGACCATCTTTCTTTTCATCTATGAATCACTCACAAGCAATGGAAAATGTATGGGTGAGTAAGCCGATTCTGGTGAAACAGAGCCTCAAAAGCCTATTCTGGAGTCTTTATGATAATATTGTCAGTGGATAGAGGAGTGTCAGTCCTCTAGAAATTCCCCTCTGCTGCTACTTTTAACCTTCCTCAAAAGAGAGACAACACTCAACATTCCTCAAGAGATGTTTAGACTAACTAAAACTAACATTAGCTACTAAATATGGATCATTATGGTCGAATAAATACATTTTGATAGTAATTAATATTATAATTAATATAATAACTATTTTAATATTATTCTGCATTCATCTTCAAATTCAGGTCTAAATTTAACTAATTAATCTAAATTCATAAGTCTAATTTTCAGTTTTAGCCCTACCACACCTGGTTTAACCAAACCGCTGAGTTGGCACTCAATTACCTTAACAAGTACTATTAATACAAGGTTTCACACAAAAATTCTAAGACCATGGAGAAAGACAAACAAACAGTCAAACTGCTATTAGAAACATTAACTGCTTTTGAGATAGGGCTGCACGATATTGAAGAAAAGTGCGATATGCGATAACTCATTAAATAATGCGATATTCGATATGCGATACGATAATGCATAGTGTGTAAAATAAACGTAAAATAAACTGTAGCATAAGAAGTGTTATTTTAGCATCAGTGTAAACCACAGGGTTTAGGGTTTCAGGTATTTCCACATTAGGTTTATTTAACAACAGAAACTGAATAATCAAATCTAAAAATAAAACACTGCTTAGTTTTCACTGTATGAATTAAATATACACTGATTCTTATTAAAGCTACAAAAGTTATTCAGCCAAGAGCAGCGAGTGATTTTCTCTTTGTCTTTTATTCATGACCCCAGTTATTGCAAGATATGCATATCGCGATATATACATTTGCGATATTTCGATATATTGTGCAGCCCTATTTTGAGGCAACAGATCAGATTTCAAATCGTGACTAACATTTTGCGGTGATGCTCTTGTATTATTGTCGAACTGTGGCTCTGTCGAGAACAGACTTCCTGAGGGCTATTGGCCTCACCTGCAGCACAATCATTTCTTAAACACAGAAGTACTGTGTTCAGTGCAACAGGGCTAATCCTCTGTGCTCTTGTAAGGATCTAAGCAGATTAGCATCAGTTTACATCTGGCCCTAAACTTAAGGTTGCTGCATACACACTGTCATATCGCTCTGTGCTGGACACGTGCCACAGCCTATCCATATCTGTACTGGGATCTTTTGTTGATTAAATAGATGAAATGCAAATTGTGTCTTTATTTACTCACCCTCATATTGTTCCAAACCTGTAATTTGTTTCTTCAAAAACAAAAAGGGAGATTTTTTGAAGAATATTTTTACCACACTTAAATATAATGAAAGTAAATGGGGACTAGGTCTGTCAAGCTCCAAAATTACACCATAAACACGGTTCATATACGACTTGTTTGCTATACTCCAAGTCTTCAAAAGCCATACAACACCTTTGTTGTAACAAAAAGACTGAAAACCCATATTTACTGATAATCATTCATGAGCTGTTACCTGCTGCAAACAAATCACTGAATCATTGAGTTGAACTTGAGAACAAGATTAGTCTGAATCTTGATCAACTGATTTATTTAAAAGATCCAATAAAAAAAAAAAAAAAAAAAAAATGGACATCACTATAGTACATGAACCATATGGACCACTTTTATGGTGCTTTTTGCAACATTGACAGTTATTAAACTGAATTGAAACAACACTGAATTTAAATTGAGATGAACAACCACACTATTTCCTTCTGAAATTGAATTTGTTTCATAATTGATTCATTTATTATTTTGAAGCTGCTTTGAAACAATAAATATTGTATAAATCTCTATACAAATAAATTTGACTTGTTTTTTGTTGTTTTGGAGCTTGACTGCATTATATTGACAGCTCTATACATTAAAAAAGAGTGGCTGGAATATGCTTCATAAATGCACCTTTGTTTGTTCCACAAAAGAAAAAGAAAGTCATACAGGTTGGGAACAACATGAGGATGAGTAACATTTTGGGGTGAATCAGGCATTGAAAAATCCATATTCACCAACCACTATTTGGAATACCAAGGGTGGACGTATCCGCCATAATATCTAGGACAGTTATAGCCCTACTGTATATACCACAGTATAGTGGAGTCGGTTTTACCGACAAGCAAAAACAGAGGCAAACCAGCACCCATGCCAACAAGATTCTTGGCAGCGCTCAAGCACAATGCAAGCCCCTTAATCCACTGATATGCTGTATAGTAAACATAGCAATAAAGCACTGTGGCAAACCCAAAACAGGGCCCCAAACTCATTTGTCTGTAAAGCAGTACATTTATTGAGGCTAAGCTTCTGAGAGACTACTGTTAATGTTGGTAGGACTTATATTCTCCAATACTTCTGAGTCACTGCCTTGGTATGATGCCCAGAGGAGAGAAGTCTACTGAATGTGACTAAGACTAGAAATCAAAGCTCCACTCAGAGACGAAACCCCAACAAAGCCTGGCGGAGTCAGACACCAGAGGCCACTGTCTGTTCTGCTGGATATATCAAACACAAGAGAGCCACTCTTATCTGACAATATGAAGGACACAGCTTCTCGAAAGGTTGGCAAACTTGATCAAATGATGTAGAGGTTACATGTAGAATGTCTACACAATCAGAAAGAAAGATGATGGAGTTCTAGATTGCACACAATGTCAAATTCATTTTTACCATCATGCATTGAACCACTTATGGGCCAATTTGTACAAATGCACAAGGGCATCAATACTAAGAGAAAATCACAACCACATGTCTTTTAGTACATGTAATTTATATACTTTTAGCAATTACAAAAAACAATGTTAAAACATTTTAATCTGGTAAATAATAGTATAAACAGTTCCAGAAAATTCTAATTCTCCAAAGAAATGTAGTACAAGCCTATTTAACTTAGTCCTTTGTGTCAGTGTGCAAACCCCCCCATATTTCTTTCACCAGCTTCAGTTCAGCAATAAGCCATGAATGGATGAATGACTGCCATGGATCTGCTTGTTGTCATTTTGCATATTTGAGGGGGGGCTCGTACAGTTACGAATTATATCTCGAATAATGCAAATTAGGATTTAAAAGAGTGTTGATAAAAAAGGGAAAGTAGATGTTGGGGGAGGACCTGCATGGCTCAGAGGGGTGGAATAAAGCCAGTGTGAAGGCAATCAAACAGAAGTAGGGCTCTCCGGGATTCCAAAATGTGCTGGGAGCTCCGCCTCCATCCCCCACACTCGAGGAGTTATTAAGAAACAGCCAATCGGCATCCGAAGAGACGGTCTCTGATTATTCACACCCTGCACAATGGGCACAGAGCCCTCAGACACCTTCATAACCCAATTATTGATCTGTTCGCATGATTTACGAGCTGATAAAATGATCAATCACACCAGAAGAAGAAATAGACAGTCTGCAAATGCACTGAATAGAGTTATAATGAATAAAAGCATTCTGTGGAAAAGCAAACAAACATATAGACATTCCATCAAGTCCCTAAGGGCATTATATTTTCTCTTTGATGTGAATTATTCCCGGGGATAAAGAGTCTCTGAAGTATGGCGAGACAGCTTCTATTCCTGAATGTGGCATTAAATAAATAAAATCTTTAATAATGCAGGTTTATGCAGCTGGGGTAAAGATTTCCATTGCAATTTTCGGTGTGCTTTAAAGATTATTTGGTCCACTTGCTCTGGCTGTCGCATCGGTGACAGCAAAGGCCCCCCAAATGTTTATGGACTGTCTAGTCCTCCATTTTGCTCCAAACATGAAAGGTAAGGCATGCTACTCTGTAGCTCTCAGTAAAGTTACCATGCAGCCATCTGCAGACTCATGCACTATTGTTGTTCCTTTGCGGCAGTGCACCTATCTACACAAAGTGCGTTGTCTCCATCTGCACAGCCTTGACTGCAGCATGAGCTACCTAAACACACTTAAATGAGGACTAAGCAAAAGCTTCAGCTTGTTCAAGGACTACTTTGATTCACAGACTAACTGTAAATGAACTCCAGCCTAATTCTCAATTACTTACAGTTGGCTTGGAGTTAAATAAGATGATCACTCACACCCAAACAATGAGTCCTTCAGGCATCACACTGAAGCATGTACCCACGTTGTCCCTGAACCAATGCAAACTTGTGCTTATTAACATTTTAGCATGCAACTGCTTCTCTAACCTAGATGGCGATGAAATAGACTTTTTGATAGTCCTTTTAAAAATGGCACCAGCTGTTTTTCATGACAAGGAAAACTTGTATGGGTCGTTTCAGCACGCTACACCGGCTTAAGCAAACCGTTTTGATTGATTAGCATACGGAAATGATGATCAATGCCATGGTGACCGACCTACAGCTTTCAAAAACGTTAATGCAGCAAGGTAATATTCAACAACAAAAAAATCATATAGACTGCTCCAGAACTGTTTGCCAAGGGATAAATGCATAGTTGTTCCACACTAAGCCAAATCTGATATCTAACGGTTCACGAAACACACTCCTGACAAAGTGCCTGCTAACACAAGTCACTGAAATACAGCGAGAAACGTGTAGACAGGATTCAACCGTGGCTAAAAAGCAGTGTTGCAAACAGCTATGCGTAAAATTACCTTTAATTCCAGTCAGAGCATCCCAGACGTTTCAGTGCAGCCCATGCAAGGCAAATGTGAGACACGGGAGCAGGATCCGCAAACGCCACAAAGAAACCCTTTTGCAATATTTTAGCGTTCCTCCGAGGAAATCCTCCTCACGTTACTCTGGTAGTACAGTGCCTGTCCTTAGGCAAGTGCGAGGAAACTGTATCTGCTGTCTGCAGTGGACTCCATGTCCTCCCATTGTTCAAGGGAGTGTGAGGCAGGCATCCTACCCCAATAGACCCAGCCTACTACAACAGCTGTGGGCCAGCCCCCCATCTCTCCTCTGAGTGTCTCTCCCTCCTCCAACGGCTGCAGCTAAACATTAACCCTACAACTGCTGGAGAGGCCATAAAAATAGAGGGGGTTATATTTCAAAAAGCCACCCCGAACAAAGATGAGGACAAGGACGGATATCCGAACAGGCGCAGGAAAAAAAAAAAAAAAAAAGGAGTTACCCAGGCAACTCTGCCCCTTGTCAAGGAGCAGGAGCTTCTTTTCTAAGAGGATTGAGACTGCTTTATCAGACTTGCACTGATTGGATTGCAACTGCAGATACTGTGGAAGTCAATGTAGAGCTGTATGACCAAAACCTGACCTGGATAAATAAACACAATGGCCAAGTGACAAAAAAAAAAAAACTATGAGTAATTAAAAACGAACTGTGAAAAGACAAAAAAAAAAGGATCTCATTCCCTTTAAAGCACCACTATTTGAGCTATTCGCATTCAGATTGGTGCCTTTGGCCATTTTCTGGAGTGTTCGGACTTGAATGTTAGGATGCAGCATTAAAAAAAAAAGTCCAACTTTAAAAAAAACAATGTTCAGTTTCATTCAGGGGTCCGTTCTTCCCAAAAAATTCTGTTATCATTTACTCACCCTCAGGTTGTTTCAAACCTGTATCAATTTCTTTGAGCTGTTGAACAAAAAGGAAGATATTTTGAGGAATGTGGGAAACTGAACAGTTCTGGGGCACGATTGAATGGCCTGGTTACAAACTTTCCTTAAAATATTTGAGTTCACTCAAACAAAGAAATGTAAACAGGTTTGGAACAACTTGCGGGTGAGTAAATGATGACAGAATTTTCATTTTTGGGTGAACTATCCCTTTAATACATCCAAGCTGATTTGACAGATGCCAGAATTTCTAATTGTGACAAGTGATCTCTAGCTTTTAATTTTTTCCAGAGTCAAGAGTAGCCTATTGCAATTAGCCAATTGTAATGCGCGGACATCAGTGGACTGTATTGATGAATATTATATCACGCAAACAGTCAAAGCGCAAAAGCGCAGAGAAGAGAACTATACTTTCGGCTTAAGGTAACCCCCAGACTAGTCAATATTGAAAATATGTAATTTCGCACATACCTAATATAAAGCTATACACATTACCTGTGATGGACAAACTATGTGCATTTACATGCACTTTTAAAAGTTTAAATTCAGTCGGATTAAAGCAATAATTAATCATAATTGTCACGTAAATGCTTTAGTATGACTGAAATTGTACCAACTTGAGAAGTTTGTATGTTTGTATTAAACGGCATGCCAGCTTCTGTGGCTATTTTCATGGAGAGAAAATTTATGGTAAAGCTATATCAGGTTTTTACAATCTATTTATGCTAAAAACTCTAAAACTGCATTTGGTTTAATCTTGTTAAAAAAAAATTTCAAGAGTGTTTACGGAGTAAAAAAGGTTTCTCACAGGGTTAAAATCAGCACAATCTAATAAAACATGCTTCAGGGATAAAGCGTTTTGAAATTGGACTAAGCATCCTATATAATGTGAATGCAGCTCGATTACACGTTGTGTCATGTATACTTCGACAGACACACTCTACTTCGCTCTAACTAGATTATAACTGCACATGTATACATGTTTACTGGTAACCTGAGAGGAGATTTTGATACTGTCGAAATCCTCCCCTAATAAAAAGCAATCCCTTTGCAATGCACTAAAACCTTATCTAAATATCTCAGTGTTATGGCTACAGAGTTGGTCTACGAGGCCAAAGGGCTGAAAAAGATTGTCCCTGACTGTGAATGAACCTCAGATCATGCCCTTGCCAGATACTAATTCATATGTGCATGTCTGTAGGAGGAATTCCACCTCAGCTAGTGTTAGTGTCTTCACATGAGTCGACCAAATTGGATGAAATGACCCAAATGCAAGGGGGTCACATGTTGTCTTGGAGTCAACAGTCAAGGGGTGAGAGCTTTCTGGACAAAGGTCCATTGTGATCCTTTAAACCCCACTTTCACGTTTCTAAACACCCAAGAGGGATAGACTTACGGCATTACATACAATGATCCAGATCCATAATGAGGTGCATTGTGACATGATGGTCTTAAATGTCAGGAATTCAGATCAGAGTCTTATTGGGAGGTCATCTTGGCTTTCCAGTGCGTTACCAATTGACTACTCAGCAATGACATGCAAAGTGGAGCACACTTGAAAGCGATTTAAGCCTCAGGTGCCAAGTGACATTAACATGCTTGTAACAGTTCTGCTCAACTACATCTCCTTAAACACAGCTGGACATTTGGCCTAATTAGACAATCTCAAAGGAAGTATTGTAGGCAATTACATTTCAAGACTGTTGATTGAGCCTGACTGGGCAATATCTGACTCACAAACTCACAAATATTACATAACTACAACAACTCAGTGATTTGATAGAGCTGATAAGGGAATCTTGGATTTTGTGTGGGAGACAATCTTACTGAAGATCTCCTGAAAACCAAATTATATTCCAAAGATGCAGAAAATATTTTAAAAGATAGGGTTGCATGACATCTTAGACCACTTCAGTTGTTATTATATTTTATATTAGCATCTCTAACTTTTCTGCCTATATATTATTTTTGGATGGATGGATGGATGGATGGATGGATGGATGGATGGATGGATGGATGGATGGATGGATGGATGGATGGATGGATGGATGGATGGATGGATGGATGGATGGATGGATGGATGGATGGATGGATGGATGGATGGATGGATGGATGGATGGATGGATGGATGGATGGATGGATGGATGGATGGATGGATGGATGGATGGATGGATCCAAATAAATAAATAATATTTTATTGCCTTCAATCTGATTTAGTGGATCTCAGAATGAACAGTTATCCATATTTAATTATGTAAATAAAACAAAATTAAACTATTTATTTAATTTACACTATTTATTTATTTACAAAATTACACTATTTATTTTAAAATATCAATCAATACAATCATTAAAAAAAGTTTCTGTCAATGTCAAATCGATGTGATGCTTTCATGTAGGCATCACAACAGCAATTTAACATCTGCTGATTTTAATGATTGATTTTTAGTGTTTTCCTGTTCTTCTTTTAGATAAAACCATATCATATATAATAACAATAACAATAACAACAACAACAATAATAATATTTAATGACTGCCACATGAAAATTTTAATTACTATTAAATTTTAATACTGCCGCATCCCTAATAAAAGAATCCTCGCAACACATTTGCTAGTGTTTGGTCCAACTCCATTTGCCAGCAGTTGGTCAATGACAAAGCATTTGGGTGACTCAGGATTAAAGGAATAAATCAGGCTCATGGCAAAAAAGCCCCCATTGAGAGTGAGACAGCTTAATGGGCGGTAATGTGCTGAACTCCATGTGAGGTGGAGGGGCTGATCCACCTTTTAGAAATGTGACACTAGCCTAGGGTGGAGAGGGAGGGGCAGTACGCCACTGTGCTAAACTGACCGCTCCTTCTGCCCCGTGTGGAACGCGTCTTCTGTATTACAGCAACAATTATGTATTGGTAAACACTGACAATTGAGCACCATGATTTTTCCGATTAACTTAATCACACTTATCTAAAAGTATGTATCCCCCTAGATGGAAAGCACATCAATTCAAGAATCTGTGTGAACACTAAATTCCAAATATACCACACTTGTACGAACTGTAAAAACATGCTGAGACAAAATAACCCGCCTGACAAAGCAAATTTGACTTGGAGGTCACAAACACACGAGTAAACGCTACATCTGCTGGACAAGGACATCTGGTAAAGCCAAAGCGGAATAATCTTGTAGTCATGGTTACCACCTTGACTAAATGTCACACCGGTTACTGTATTGGCTACGCTCACAAAAAAAAAAAAAAGAGGGAGGGGAAAATGGGCTCTGGTTCCATTGATAAACAAAGAAAAAAAAAAAAGCCACACATATAACAAATCTGGAAAAATTTTCTTGAATTGTAAAATAAACAGCTTGGCATAATAAAACAGTGTGCTATGCGCTTGGCTTGCAGGCTGGCATGTAAGTTGTGCTGGCCGAGCCGGTGTCCCCGTGCCGGCACTGCAGTAAAGCGCAGTGAAGCCTGGCTTTCAGCAGTTTGCAGAGCCAGTGAACATGGACACAGCTACTAAACATCTGGACACCAGGCGTCGTGGCTCAAAGCGAATGCCCTCCGGCACCTTCCAGCTGGGCCGCCGCAGCCATGTCGGCTCCCTACCTTTCCTCTTTTGTTCTGCCGCATGTGGCCACAGTCCACTTAGAGACGCAAGAATCCATATGTAAGCCGTATTAATGTATTCTGTGTACTTCCGTCCTGACATTAATCCTCTGCGCTACATAAATATGTGAATTCTGTCGGCCAAAAAAGGTTGCGAGGATAACGGACCGCTCTTACGGGCCAGATTGATAATGTGGGTGTTTTAAAAGAAATGACCCTGTCGCAGGGCAGGATGCATATTTAACATAAACATAACATACATCAGCTTTGGTAAGCCTCTCGGGGGAATAGTTGGTGTAATTAACGGGTTAAAGGTCGCAGGATCCTAAACCACCAACGCTTTCATTTCGAGAGAAAAAAAGAAGGGAAATGAAAGCACGTGAGGCCATTTTTCCCGGCTTTCAAACAGGGTGGTGGTGTGGCTTTTCAAAGGGGGTCCGTGACTGTAGACTCTTTGTGCCAGAGAAAAGGGACCCCTGCCATATCAAATGTATAGTGCTGTACAAGTGCCCCACTCTACACCACTGACGATGAGGTTTGTTTGACTCTCATTGCTGCCCAACCAAATCATAGACATTTATCCCCTTCTCCCCAAACAGGATGTGCCATTGACCTGGTTTGCCTGAATTGATTAAGGCCACATTCCAAAGCATATTTCCGCGGAGTAAAACTATGAATTGAATGTTTGTTGCAGCTGAAGACTGGCACACTGTGAGAAACCAAAGCAAATGTTTGCTTCGGGTTTTTTTTCTGCAGTGTCAATGTGAAGCAAAATAAATCCATATATTTTTGCAATGGTGCATTGCTTTCAGTAGGTCACTGCTGATTGGTTCTCTAAGCGCCACTGTTCAACGCAAAAGATACTGTTACTTGCTAAGTATACAGGAAATAGGAAAGTACTCTTGACAAACCCACTGTAATAATATATACCTTAATGTGTACGAGTCAATGACATAAGTGTGTCCATGATAAAGGGGAGAAAAGTTATATTTATTATATTATATTATATTATATTATATTATATTATATTATATTATTTTATATGTTTATTAAAATAAAGATAATATAATATAAATTAAATATTAGAGAAAAACTTAAAAAAAGATTACGAAAATTAAAAACATTTTTGCCTTGGCAACTAACTGAAATAAAATAAAGTTTAAGTTGAAATAGGCTATTACAATTAATAAAACTGAACTATGAATGGCTAAAAAGCTAAATATAAATATATACATATATATATATATAGAAAAAATATCAAAAGTATTTATATACAAAATATTAATTAATACTATACTAGAACATATAAAATGTATAATAGACAAAAAATGTCATGTGGTGTAACCATTAAGCATAAATTAATATATTTTCACCTTTTACATCTTGAAGAAATATGAACATTCATTCTCAAAAGGTTTTTAAACACATTTAAAAAAATTTTTTTTACAAATATCATGAAACATTAATTATAATGATTTTTGGCCAGTCACACCACTTGACACAACCCTGAACCTCACCTTGTCATAAAAAGTAAAATTATTTGATATTTAATAAGAATTTAATAAATTAACAGATCCAGACAAAAGAAAATGAGCATCATGCCAGTTATCCATATACATGATGTGTAAAATACAGGCATGGATATATGCAAGAAAGTCTCACTGTGCACCTCAAAAACACAACAAAGACTGGAGGGGGAGAAAGCTGCAAGAGTAATTGCTCTCATCCAAATTTCTGCAGTGTTTGTGAAAACAGTAGTAATGTCTTGGGGAGATGGCAGCCCACTCCCCTGCTGTGTATACGGCATATCTTTCCAGCATCCCAGAGTAATTGATGAGTTTTCAACATTTATATGATCCCCCAATCCATAACCATGGTAACTGTTTGCCGGGAGCAGGGTGGGGGAAACGCGCCAGCAGGGAAAACTGATAACAGACATGGCCGTCCGAACTCAGCATGAGTAAACCGAGACCCTGCATGTCTGGAGGGAGTTTAAACATGTTGTGTGCCAACGCTGGCCCATCAGTACACTTTTTAGCCTTTTGTGTTGACAAGAAAGATGCTGCTGTAATGATGGCTTCCATTTTCTCACACTAAAACAAGACTAACTTGGCCTCAATCAGGCTGCCAGGTTATACGAAGGCTCTCAGAGCCAAGCAGCCACTGCCAAAAGTTCCAATTTCATGCCTCAGCCCTAATTGTCCAAGGAGCCATGTTTAGATGACCGAATGCAGCACAAGGATGAAACTGCGCAAGCTAAAAACTCTACAGTTTCATGTTTAAATTTAAGGAAGGGTTCACTTCCCTACTTTACAAGGTGGTTCCTTAATGCAAAACACTACATGTAAAAACACAGTTTTTTCGTGCACTGGTAAATTTTGGCTGTTTGGCTTTTCATTGGCTTCGTGTTGTTTCAGATTAATGGAAATAAAACATTCAAAATACATGTTTTTTAAAGGGTTAGTTGTGAAAATACTGTCATCACTTACCGTCAAGTTGTTCCAAACCTGTATGAATTTCTTTCTTCTGCTGAACACAAAAGAAGATATTTAGAAGAATATGGGTGACCAAACAGTTGATGGGCCCCAATGACTTCCATAGTATGGAAAAAAAAAATGTAATTGTGAATTGTGTTCAGCAGAAGAAAGAAATTCATACAGGTTTGGAACAACTAGAGGGTGAGTATTGCACCGCTTTTTCACTTTATCTATTTGTGTCTGTAGATTTCAATTACAATAGATATCTTTAAAGGCCGTTTTCTCAAAAAAGTCATTAATCTCCACTTCAGCAGCACTTACAAGCACTTATCTATATTCTGAAGGTTTTAAAGATGGCTTTGTTCATATTTGCCTGATTTCCCCCCCCCTTTTCTGGCTGTTATGGAGTGATAAAAAAGAGATATCCAAACCCCCATCTGTAAAAACCTTTGACTCTAATATGTCAACAAAATGAAAAAGAACTTTGAACCTGGCTTTTTCAGATTTCTTTTCTGGAAATGTATGTAAATTAGTGCATATTTCATTAGATAACACGTATCAGAAAACTTGTAATACAAAAAATGTTTGCAATTATTAATGTAATCAACCAACTGGGGAAGCATGGTGACAATTAGTTAAAAACATTTTTTTACCCTATTGACTTAGGGTGTTTTGCCTTAAAGCTCCACAAATTACAAAGAGACATAAACCTTTTAACAACATACATTAAAGCCGGGGGGAGGGGTGAGTGAAATCTACAATATATCACTTGTAAATTTTCCCACAGCACCCTGTGTGATTTCATTCCTTTATCAGATGTTTCACAGGGGTTTTGTTTGTATGCGGCTCATGTGGCTCTGCTTTGCGATAGCAGCTGATCGGCGTCTCTGCCGTGCACTAGGATCAGGTGGCCAAGCACAATCTCCCCCAACCATTCTGGGCTCCAATCCATGGAATAACATCATAAGCCACAACCTGGAAAAACAACGCACGGCACTGTTCGCAGGCTACAACATAACAGAGTAACAACTTTAGGCCATGTGGGAGCTGTAACGTTTTGAAATGCCTTACAGCACTATGACTGATAGCATCTTATTTAAATATGTATATATGGGAACAATAGTTGTGTGTGACCACTTTGGCACAGCCATTACATTTAGGAATGCAAACTACACTGGTTTAAAATGAGTCAGAGGATTTCTACAGAATTTGCTATATTTATTAGTATGGAGTCAGTTGAAAAAAAACTCATGTAGGTGTAAAGGTAGAGACACACAAAACCGACGCCAAAGAACTAGTGCTGATGAAAGCCGACTGTGTTGTCGCCTCGCGCCGCGGCAAGATAAGCTGCAGTTGATCACACCGAGAGAACTACAGCCGACTGCCAGCTAGCATGCGCGTTCTGCGCATGCGTGTAAATGAGACAACTGTCTATTTCTGCCCAGGGAGCCAATGTTTCGGAAAACATTGAAGCTTCCCCGTGTGCCGCCATTGATTAGCGGACCCCCACCTGCTGTTAGCATTCCATTGACTCCCATTCATTTTGGCGTCACTTTGACAGCGAATAACTTTACATCTGAGGCGTTTAAAGACTCCATTTGTCCATTATTTATTTCTAAAGAAACACGAAAATGTATAAAAGGCTCCATTACCTTGTATCTTACGTTATGGCCCAGTAGAAGCCGTTTTTGTAAAAATAGGCTAACGATTGCATCATAACCACGCGACTCTCTGTCGCACAGTAGAGAAATTACCGTATGGACAGGAGGAGAAGCTCGCGGGCAATCGGGGGGACGTGGAGGCAAAATGACAAAATAATTAATCGGAATACTTAGCAAAAGTTTCTCCTGCTCCTAGCTCATGGACACCTCCTACTCACACTCTCCGTCTCTGCAAGTTTCGGAAGGGAATGATTCAGATTTCTCTTGGCACAGCTACTAGAAGACATCTACGTCGTCAAGCTCAGTTTGAGTCTGCGCAGTACGCTTAGCCATCAGGAAGTGAGTGCTTCTAATTGACTTCACTTTTCTCCGTTGAATCCAATGGGGTCGCTGTGTCCATTTCTTTTACTGTCTATGATTTCTGCAGATATATTTGTCTATATTAGTCATTCAAAAAGAGAAACCGACACTGCCTGTACACAAATCGTAAACAAAGCAGCGCGTGCTTACCGTTTTGAATATCAATCCTGCTGATCACTTTCTTTATTCCAATCCGCTCGTGTTAATATTCAAATATTTGCCAAGGAACACTCAGGTAAGATGATGTAAAATTAGAACAGCCGTTCTGTGCCGTTTTTACTCTTTTGCTCGCTGTTTTGCTATTATTCTCGTGCACTGACTCATACACTAAACTGAACAGCCAATCAGAGTTCTCTCTCTCACCGACGCTGATTCTACATGCTGAATCGGACCAAAAATCCCAACGCCATCCGACTAGTGTCAACGGTGCGGAACACAGCGAAAAAACTACGTCGGCTGACGCTCAAAATGGCCCGACGTTGCCCGACTGCCGATCGTTGACTTAGTGTGTCCAGGGCTTAAGGAAAGTTTTCATTTTTATTTTGATCATTCTCTCTCTTCTATAATGTGAGGAGTTATGTTTTAAGCAGAATAAAAATATATAGCCTATATTTGCACCCCAAATATGACTCTGTAATTGCATTGCAGAGTGAAGATGTCCAACAAGAAAATCTGCTTCACACAAACTGCCTAGAGCAAACTAGCATGTGTGTGTGTGTTCTATAACCAAGGATAAATCGCATGCAAAGAAATGTATGTAAAAAAGAAGAAAAAAAACACACAAAGAGCTTAGATAGATATAGTAGCACAAACAGATAATCTGGAGCTATGGAAACGTTTTCATATTGTCACACAGCACTTGGACAACATTCCTGAATTCCTCACTAAGTGCCTTGGAATCTTTAATAATGTGATCTTGCCTATATCATCTGACTCCCATTAAGGACAATACATGTCCGCGGGGAATGCAAAAAGATCAAAAGATACACAAAGATAATGTTGTGATCATGGGAGTAGTTCGCAGAATTACCACGCAACCATGACTATCAGCAAACTGGGAGCAAGGCCCCCTGCTGCATCTAATGTCCTCTGTGGCAATTTGGTTTACTGAGCAATTTGGAGTTTATCTCGCCTTCGATTGCTGTCAGCTATTTTTGGGGACATTGTTTACTTCAGGCTGTGCAACATGGGCATCAAAATTCCAAGAGCTCTATGTAAGAATAAATGGGCGTTTCTTCAAATAGAGGCACTTCATATTAAATGAAATCTTGAAAAATGTAACTTTTTCAAACTATGTTAAGCATTTATCACACACACACACACACACACACACATACACATACACATATATATATAAAGATCTGAACTTTTAAATAGATTTTGGTATAATGTGATGGTAATGACATGTAACGCTAATGACATTTTTCACTTTTTGTAGTAAAAAGTTATGGATAAACCTTGGAATTGATAACACAACAATTTAGCTGGCAGTCAATTAAATTTTAATCAACAGCTTCTGAAATAATATTCTCAAAAAACTGTCCGGTTTGGTAATGAAACCCATCCAGTAAAGCAACTCTCAGATTATGAAGTGAAAATTAATTAAAATGATCTTTAAACGTCCACTTGCAACAATGTGCTACTACAGTCACTTGTATTTTCCATAATTAAGAAAATGGTAATGGTAATGACAGCAAGAACAGTGATTCTTAGATAGATAGATAGATAGATAGATAGATAGATAGATAGATAGATAGATAGATAGATAGATAAAAGAGATGCAACAAAAATAAGAGACAGAAAAGTTCCTCTAATTGAACAATCTCCCAAATATCTTGAATATTAGATGTGGGGGAATTGTAGTTTGCAAGCCAGCCTTAACATGGTTTTGAACATGGGACTTACAAATGTGAAAAACATCTGTAAAATATTAAAGGGGAGGGGCCGGGGACATGCTTTTACCCTCAATTACTCTTGAATTAGTTGCTGTTTTAGGGTCTCTAGCAGATTGAACAGCCAAAATTAGCAATTTTACAATGCAGTCTGCGTTCTCATCACACACAAGTAAACACAAAAGTTGTGGGTTGCCAAAGTGTGTAACTATAAACAGGCTGCACGTTCGCTGTGCTGTAGAAAGAGGAAGGGCTATAGCTTTAACTACATTAAAACAGAGTGAACCGGGGAAACTGATGCAAAGGCTTAGGATAAGATCGGATTATTGTGATTTTTGTACACTGCCATGAAGAATGCAAGGTCCATATATAAAGCAACATAAAAAAAAATCTATTGTTGCAGAATTAGTGATTTAAAAAGCCAAGCGCAATGCATTTCTGAGCAAAGCAGGATATCACGACAAGCATCCTCAGACTACAACCCCACCGGTGTCCCAGATAGCCGGATGGCTAATGCCCCACATTTCCCTTTCCAATCATACACCGCGCACATCAACATTTACTACCACAACAAAACCCCACAATGCCCACAGTACATTACATTTAGCAAAATCAGCATACTTTTGACACGTAAACGTCAAACTGTGCGCGCGATAGCTGGGAAAAAGGAGATCTTTACCTCGCGCGATCCTTGTGCTGCTTCGGAAGGTGTGAAAATATCCCCGATGAATATCGCTAAGAAATACCTTGAACTGTACTTTTAAATGCACAGCTTGTGGACATGTTTATCTGTTTCCCCAGCCGCTGATTAGAGCTTTTATCGTCGTCTCTTCCCATCCGTCTCTCTTCCCGTGTTTAGGTTAAAGCACTCGCAGGAAAAGTGATGTCATGGCTTGAAATTGTGTTGCCCGCCCCACTTTAAGTAAAAGGCCCTATCTTGGGCTCCACGTAGCATTTTCAAAAGCATGTTTTCATTTATAGTTTTGCCTCACACATTTATCTTGTTTAATAGTATTTTTTTATTTGCTAAAGCAGTCTGTTTTATTAAGCTACGGTGTCATCGCGTTGTTTTTGTTACGCATCTGCAGTGATTGCATTAATCATGACTTGTTGTGACTAAGCAGCGATTCTGTATTTATTATTTGTCCTTCAAGACTGAAATGCAATTCAGTGTTCTGTGGCCAATCTTCATGATTTATTTATTTATTTTTTGCTTTTTATGCCTTTAATTGTATAAAATGTAATTTGTATTTAAAAAAAAAAAAATTCACCTATATATATATATATATAAATTCAAAACTGTATTATTTTCGACTAATCTTTTCTACTTAATAGCCACCATGTTCCAAATCAAACTGCTTCATTTTCCAAGTAGGGAGCTCAACTAGTAATTGTTCGACATCAAGACATATTGTCCAGGGTTCTCACTCTTTTTGACCAATTTGCATGGCCTTTCCAGACATTTGTGTTTACTGTACAAGGATTTCTGACATAAAAAAATCACTAATGAATCTTTCTGTGAACCAGTTTGACTGAATTATCAAAAAGAACCAACTCAAAATAACAATCTGTACACATATCAAAGCAAGTTCAACAAACCAAGGGTGCGTTTCCCAAAGCCAACAGCATGGATGCAAGTTCTGTCGTTACCAATAGAGTTCAATGGTACATGCGACCAAAGTTGGCTAACGATACTTTTGGGAAACCCATCCCAGATCATTACTAGAACCATGTAATATCCACTATAGAAATTTCCATGACTCTGATGATAAAAATGCCCTGATATTTCTAGGTTTTCCAAGACCGTGGAAACCCTAATGGTCCCAGAGGAGCTCCTTTCATGAGTGCAAAATTATAATTAACAAGAGCAAAATGAGATGTAAAGGTTTATTTTAGTGAACAAATCCCAGTGTCATGAATATCATATGGAACCAGAAATGTGCTGGATAAAAATGGAGATGGTGCTTGGAGACTTTCTGTACTTAAACACATACCTCATCTTTGCCTTACAAAATACAAACTATGTGCATATACTGTCACTGCTGTGTAGAAGACACTTACAATCTATTTCAGAACATGTGCCATTGTGCTATTTTAGGTAAAGAGAATGTTGGGTTATATTGCGATGAAAGCAGACTTCCGGAATATGGCTTTTAAATAGATATTTGAACTGTTTGAAATATCAAGGGTACAACAGCTGAGATAATCAGGTCACAAGGTGCTCAGGATAAGGCATCTGTTGTTTTCATGTCAGAATCCTTTGATGAATTCAGCATGGGAACCGCTTGTCCAACTGCTTCAAGTATTTCAGATTCAACCTGTAAAACAAGACAGTAGCTCTGGTGCTTAAATGCCCACTTGTCATTGCAAGGAATAGACACACCACTGAGGTTGCATCATTTACGTATTCCAAGTGATAATTACCTCATCTTCCACAGACACCTTGTCTCTCTCTGAGAGCTCAACATCTTGGGCAGATCCGTCTAGATATCCATGCTCCGTCCCTGTCAGTATGTCCATGGGGGCCTCGGCAATCTCTCTGATGGTTTGGTCCTCTAATGCAAGCGCTGTATCAAACAGCAAGGGGGATGGGGGACACTGCAATCCCTCATCTTCAACATCAAGATCCTGCACACCAACAGACTTTAATCACATCACTGATGATTAGGGATGCACCAATATTTAAATTCGGCACAGTAACTATTTTATGGTATGGTCAATAACCAATTAATAGCTGATATTAAATTCTATGCTATTTTGTCAAAAAAAAGAAAAGAAAATCATTTTAAATGCTGCAATTTAGGCATTACAAAATTATAATGTACAATATTAAAATGGCTAAAGATTACATTTAAGTGTTAAACAAGTGTTTTAAAAACATTTTTAAAAATACTGCAAAGGTAAACTAAATGTAAAACTGGTAAATGAGATAAATCCAATATCAGATTAAAATAAAATTTGGCTGATAACTGATTCAGTTTTAATATTTTGTGCAATGACAATGTACCAAAACAAATCAGAACTTTATATTAAAAATAGTGCAAATATAGTACAAATCACCACCAGCTTGGTATTAATCTGAGATACTTTCATGATGTTTTTCTTTTTTCATTTAAACTTTCTTTTAAATGTCTCAATTAATAGCACATTTTTCAAAATAAATATTTATCAAAGGCAACCAAAAAAATTGTTTTAGGTGTTGTGCGTAATCAGTATTTTATAAGTGAACGTGTTTTTGCAAAACAGCTTATATTTAATAAAAATAAAAAAAAATAAAAAAAATACTAAACAGCTCAACATCTAATTGTCACTGACAGCCAAATAACCAACACAAAAAAAATCCAGCAATATGGGTAAACGTGCAATATTGTTTGTTTTTGAAAACAGGCAATGGGAACAAATAATGGAAAAGCACATACATAGCTTGTGGCACAACAGGAAAATGAGACGTTTCCAAAAATGAAATTAAATGAGAGGTTTTACTGTGGGCACAGAAAATGTCAGAAACAAAATTAAAGGAAGATGACTGCTGAACATTCAGATTAATTTGCTTTTCATTCATGGGATATGAGACTATGGGATATGATTTACACTGCAGGGAACATGTTTGAGCAGCACTGTTAGCAGGCATGTAGATACTTGATAGACACCTCAGCAATCTGAAGAGGGAGCAAGGGGTTTTGATGAACTTAGAGCAGATTGCAGACTTAATTATTCTGAAAATGGGAAACTTTGTGTGAAGGGATGTGCCAAAACACATGAGAAAAGCAATTGCACACAGCGATTTTTGTTTTAATGAGAAAAAACAACACAAATCATACATCACTGAATTCCAGAGGTAGATTTTCTGTTGGCTGGAGCTCTGCAGCGCTGAGGTACATGTCTGTGGGCGCAGATGCCAGCTGCTCCGGGGCAAGAGACTCCTGCTCGGGCTGGTACATGGGTGGAGGCAGAGACAGGTGCAGAGGACAGCGGGGATCCTCAGACTGTCCCATGTGCACAGGCCGATCACATGGAACGTCCTTCAGACCAGGGCACATCTTGAATAAAACTTGGCCACTATCTTGATAAATGTCTATTGTGAAGGGTTAAGGAGATAAGGAGAACTCGGGAAATAACTTTTAAATGTCAAAGATATGGAAGGCTGGATGAGGTGGAGAACTTGAACTGTTCCTTCAAACAGAAAGGACTTCACCATTAAATAATTCTGGGAAGTAAACAGACCATTAGAAGATTTTTGTATAAGCCACTGTTTGAAACCAACAGCTACAGCAAACTGCAGGCCTTGATTCAGGGCTACAAGAGCATGTGATATATATATATATATATATATATAAATGAAAATATACTATATTATTAACTAAATGTCTATTTTCATTCAAAAGTATGGAGTCAGCAAGATGTTTTTAAAAGAAATTAATAATTTTGTTCAAATAGAACATTATTCTGATCAAAAGTTTTCAACAACAAAAGCAGCACTATTTTCAACATAGATAAAAAAAATGTTTCTTGACCACCAAATCAGCATAATATAATGATTCCTGAAAGATCATGTGACACAAAAGACTGGAGTAATGATGCTGAAAATTCATCTTTGCACCACAGGTATAAATTACGTTATATATTAAAATAGAAAACTGTTTTTAATTTTAAAACAATTTCAAACAATTGTATGTCACAATATTACTATTTTTTTAATCAAATGAATGCAGCCTTGCTTATTATGACACTTAGGCAAAAAAAACCTCCTGAACAGTATATATACACCAAACTACTCAAATTATCAGTCCAAATTTATTTTTCTATTTGCCAGAAAAAAAAAAGTATAATAGATCTGAACATTACATACATAGATACAACAGAAACGAAAAAGGATACGAGAGACGCAATGTCGTGTCATCGGCAGACACTGATTTGAACAGCGTGTCCCTTCCACAAAGGAAATACATCTCTGGCCTAAACGCATCGCCTGTGTGGGGGAAAAAAACACAAAATAATGAAAAGATGCACAAATGACATTTATAAAAAGTTACTGAGCATGACAATAGGCTCAGACTGATGTCCATTTCACAGTCAGAAAATCAAATGTCATTCAGATCTGTAGAGAATAAACCTTTTCTTGTCATACAAGACGTTACTAGAAAGTCCAGCCATACCTGTGGCGTGCCTCCCTCAGTAATCGCTTGTCTTCGCTCTCTGAGCTGACGATGCAGCAACGCCTCCACTCCATAGCGCCGGCGATAACGTCGCAGAGCCTTTAATTTTTTTAGGTTCTCTCGTTCCTTCATGGACAGGCCCTCTGGACCCGTTAACAGGCTGCTCCCTGCATCACAAAGTTGATTATTTTATATGTTGACTGAACACATGAATGCAACCAAAGAATGACAGCAGCAGCCTTACCAATCGTCTCATGCTCAATCTTGCGGCTATGCAGGTAGCGTCGTTTCTTTTCTTTTAATAAGTGTTGCAGACGTTTGAATTGGTCTATGTAGAGCGACTGAAGTCTGATTAGTTTTTCACGCGTGATGAGCGCCACTTCCTCTGCTGTGTAAACACCCGCATGCCTATAGAAAATAAGTCACACTCATCAACTGGGAGGGCAGCACGATAATGGTTAAACTGATAATCACGATTATTATCATAATTATCATTTTATTATATATATATATATATATATTTATAATTATCAAAAGGGGTAATCATGTAACAAGGGCCATTTCACATGTCTCATCTTGGCCCGTAGGTGGCACATGGACTTTGTTTAATCAACTATGATAGTTACCATTACTTTTTCACCTTTTAGCCATGTTCATCTCAGAAACGGCTAAACAGTGCAAACAGGTGGTGGCTGAGTAGCTTTCAACTGCTTTGCATTACGAAAACTGGTAGAACCTTTGAATAGCTTCTCTCAAAAGCGAAAACGTTAAAAAGTGAATTTCCTAATATTAATTCCAATATTTCCAAATTATGTTACATTTTTACTTAGTATTGTCGGTTGCATGGACCACATTTATTAACCAATCATGATAGCAAATTATATGGTTAGGAATCTTGTTTGGATTTATTACAGCTAATTACAGAGAAGGTTCGCTCTCAGATTTAGTGGCAGAAACTCGCACAAGCGGACTCATGAAGGAACACAGATTGGCTGTATGACAGCTTTCTTTCAGGCAGAATTTCACAATGAACATTGCTAAACTCCAAAATAAATGTTTGTCGGTGTGGTCCGATCATCTTATCTTTTGTACAGCGCAGAGAGAGAGTGTACACATGGTTGTCAGATTGAGAAGATTAAAGGGATAGTTCACCCAAAAATGAAAATTAGCCCATGATTTACTCACCCTCAAGTCATCCTAGGTGTATATGACATTCTTCTTTCAGACGAATACAATCGGAGTTATATTAAAAAAATGTCTTGGCTCTTCCAAGCTTTATAATGGCAGTGAATGTCCGTTTCTGTTTTGAAGTCCATAAAAGTGCATTTATCCATCATAAAAGTGCTCCACACTGCTCCGGGGGGTTAATAAAGGCCTGAAGCGAAGCGATGCGATGCGTTTGTGTAAGAAAAATATCGATATTTAAAACTTTATAAAGTAAAATAACTAGCTTCCGGCCAAACGAAACATATGGATACCCCTTAAGTCTAAAGCGTAACTTATGCGAGTAATGCAACGTACTGCTGATATTTACACTACGCCATGACGCACTACGCTACTTCCAACGTCACAAGTTGCTTAAGATGCACTTTAGTCGTAAGTAGACTGCGTATGGCCATTTGAGTTATTGTATTTGTCTGAAAGAATAATGTCATATACACCTAGGAGGGTGAGTAAATCATGGGCTAATTTTATTTTTTGGGTGAACTATCCCTTAAAAATCCCAGTAAAACACTGGGCATAAAATTTAAATGAAAATCTCCATTTGGGGGATTTATTCTCTTGACATCTGGCAACCCCAAGGAGGAATGAGAGTGGAGGCTTGTTACCAATGCAAGATAACGGAAATGTTTAAAATAAATGTTTTCAGAACAAATAATCAGCGGGACAAATATCGCGACTAATATTTTTAATCGAGAGAAGCAGAAATCGTTATTACAATTAATCGAGCAGCCCTAATCTCAGGTGGCATTAATTTATTAAAACTGATACAAAACAAAGCAGATAAGAAAATTAAATTTGAGTAATGTCTCACTTCAAAGGGTCTTCATGGTCACTATCAAGACTTTCAGCATCACTGTCAGGGTCTCCCCTCCATGTCTGATCCAAAACAATTGGATCCTGCTCCTCCTCACTCCAGCTCTCTTCATCTATACAAGGAAAAAAATATATAGACAAAATATATCGAAAAATGACATAAAACAAAATACATGTAAGACATTGCAACTCTTGTATCGTTATTTTATTCTGTTATGCTCAAATCTATTAAACATTTATGTGTCAAATATAATAATTTTAGTATTTCCGTATAAATAAATAAATAAATAAATAAATAAATGTTTAAATGGCACAACATATCACCCATAAAATCATCACATGTATAGATAGGGTTATTATAAAACAATATCGCAAAATAAAGAACCAAAAATGACAACTTACATAATAAATATTGCTTTTACCACATTTAATATTGCTGTTAATTTCCTCTGGAATAGCAACCAAACTGGAGTCACTTCAGTTATCAGTTCACACACACAGGTTTGTTTGCATCACATTCAGACTTAAAAGAGATTTCTCAATGGTTACAAGGCCAAAAGCAAGTAACAGCACGATTAGACACGAATTAGATCTTACCTAGTATGCGACTAGCTTCACTTCGGCCCTCGTGACTGTGAGCTCCAGATTCTGGCCGACTATAGCCGCTGAGCTGAGACAGTAGAACTTCAGGGGACGGTCCAGAAGCAGATGCCTTCCGCATTTGGGCTTGTTGAACCAAAGCATTTCTGCGTGCATGCTCAGCACAGAACGCAACCCTAACAGAAAGAAAAACGACATTAATAGTAAAATAAAAAATATAGAAACCAGGTACTTTCTTAACCATCCTAAGGGAGTAAACAAACACACTTACCCCTCTTTTTTCTCTGGTTTTGGGGCTGCATTGGGGCAGCGCTTGCCATTCTTGTTGGAAACATAGCTGCATTGCCTGTAGGGAGCATTTTTATCTTCAAGAACATGTTTGATGCAGAACTCCAGGCCCTCCAGACGAGGCTGTGAACAGGGTCTCTGGGTGAAGGCGCAGGTCTGAGGTTCTTGAGAGCGTGCAGCTTGAGTCACTCGACCTCTGCTGGATGGCAGAACGTGGATCCGAATCCTGTTCATCACTGATGCAATGAGAAAGTCAACATACATAACCAAATCAAATACAGACACCATAATTCAGGTCCTCTTAATTTCTAGTCATTCATCATTACTGTAAAAATATTTTATTAAATTAGAAAATGTGGCTTATAAGAGGACGCTTAGAACATTAACCACAAAAAAAAAATCTTAAAATAACTTAACATTTCATTATATCTGCATCAAAATCCCTGATATTTCTACATACCACATGCCATAAAGAAATTATGCAATTCATTGCCATGACTGTATATCAACAAAGGGACCAAAAAGTCAGTTTAGCATAGGCTACAACTTGATTATGCACATCTACTAAAGATAAACAAGAACTCGTTTAACGTTAAATGCTAATTAAATGTTTTAATTTAACATGGTAACGTTAAGGCTTTACTGTACATCAGCACGCGAGATTCGTTCCGCAAAAGCATGTGGGATATACAGTAAACTCCAAGAGCATTCAGACAGTCGCATAGATCATTTCTTTAAATTTGCATTCGCAAAAAAAAATTGTAACGTTATCATTACAGAAGCTACGAGGTCTAAAATGTTTTCAGAAATCATCAGATTGACATTTTAATCTTATGCAGAAAGCGCAAAATTCATACGTCAGTGCTGCTGTTCGGCCATCTTTGAATTGGGAGGATAAGATACTCTTGATTTTAACTCACAAAAACTGATATAATTAATCAATATATATCATCAATTGAGTCTAAAACTGTTTTGTACGTTATAGAATATAATTTCTACGTGAAAACTCACCTATGGAGAAATACTTGTTAACGTTTACGTGAGATCTTCTGCTGCCCCTTCCAGCTTTCAACGCAATGCACTAACAATGAGTTCTGTGTAGAATCGTCATCCATTTTAGCGCCCTCCTACGTTTAACGTTGATTGGACCACAACCTTGTAAGGAACCATTTGATTGGAGGAAAATACTTCACGATCGAGTATAGTCCTTTATTATTGGCTGCTCAATCGCAGAGCAGTTTTTGTTGGCAGCAACTGTATGCTCCAAAAAGTGTAACAAAATAAAAGCAGTCCAGCAATAAACACAAGCAGGTGGACTCTAAAATAAATAATTTAATAATTTAATAATTGCAGGAGGTTTTACTGTTGATAAATTCATGCTTTGTTTTGTGCAAGAGATTGATCTTTTCCATAAAGCTGCCATGACTTGTACATCCTTCTCAATTTCCTCAGATTTGGTTTGGGAAGATCCTGTGGGGATATTAAAAAATGAAACATAAAATATTAGAAAAAAACAACAATATATATATATTTTTTTGTTGCTGTTGTTGTTGTTGCTGCAGATTAGTTGAAACATACCTGTTGATCTTCTAAGTGGTTAAGATCTGCCAGAGGGACGATGGAAGGTCTTCCATGAGCACACTGGAAAGGAAGATGACAAGAGGAGAGCGAGCTCACCAGACTACAGCACTCCTCTTTACTCAAAATGTCATTGAACTTAATTGCTCCTGTTAAGATAAATAAATACATTTAATTAACATGCACAAGAATATTTGAAAATGCTAATTACCTACATGCTTAAAAATAGCTAACAAACATGTTTAGACACATTGTGGCTTCTTTTGTATAAATGGGAGAAGGGGGAGACAATTTCCGTGTTCTCTATAACAGTTAATAAACAGAATATATTTAAGTTGAACTTAATGGTGGATTTATAACACTAACCATGACACGCTTGTGAAGCGAGAACATTATGTACTGTCAGAGGCAGCGTTCCTCTCACTCTTCCTGTTGAGTGGAGAAGCTGCAATATGAGTCAAAAGAACAAAATATCAGAAATATATCCCATTCAAGCTCCAAAAACATCCCATTTGTAGTATTTTGTTTACAGTGTATAGTAATCAGATAATTACAGTACTTACAGATTATATAATCAGATCCAAAAATTAAATACTTGTAATTCATGTAAAATAATACGTTAAAATACTCATAATCAGACGACAGTTACTTTTTTATTGATTACATTATTACTTAATATTTACAAAATGGCAGTAAATTATCTAGAATTCATTGATTCTCCCTAATTATGTTCAGAATGTCTTCCAGTTTTGTGGAACTGCACACACAGACTAGCCGACTATAATTACATGGAAAATTGAGAGGCCATAACGCATAAACAAATAAAATATTTAATCTTTTTCTTAGTTACTGTTTTTTTGTTGTTGTTGTTGTACAAACCCTCTGCAGTTCCTTCCCAAACCCTAGCTTGGAAGACCCTAACGTAATGTAATTTTAATTTAATTTAGGTGTTAACAAAAAATGGAATAATTTTTCTTTCTCTTTGTATTTTTTATCAATACGGAACAAGATTATACTATTCAAATCAAAAAGTCTAAAAGTAATCAAAAAGTAGTCAGATTATATAACTTGAAATGTGTAATGTATTAGATTACATTACTAACTAAAATTTTATGTACTTTATTTCACTAATAGACAACAATCTGTAAGCAAACTACCCAGCACTGCAAATCACGTATGGACATGCCAGCTCACCTCGATGTGTTCTCGCAGGTAGTCCTACAGAATAAAATATACAGTGTATGAGTCTAAATTGAGTTTAAAACAAAAAGAAATCAAAAACAAATAAGAACTGAGTCTGACCTCTGCAATGGTTTTAATTACTGACCGCCTTCCACGGCGGAGCTCTGTGCTTTCTTTCTCGATGAAACATGTGGGAAGTCTCTCCAAAAACACATTCAGTGACTCACTCTTTGGGAACCTTACATCTAAAGCAAGACCCCTCAGGAAGGCCTGACAAGACCTTCAAGAACAAAAGAGAGATTTATGGCATTTTGTTTTGGCAAAGGTGCAGAACTAATTGAACACACATGCATGTTTCAAAGAGAAGATGACGATGGAATCAGGAATGTTCAAACAGCTGCAATGACCTCAGAAGTCTCAATTCCTCCTCAGTTACATTAATCTCCAAGGGTGGGGTTACACTTGAAGAACACAGCCTCTTTTTTCCAGGTGTGTCTGGGTCATCCTCATAGGAGTCTAAATCAAACAACAAGCAGTGTGGGAAAAATTCATTGAATCCTTATGCACCTCTTCTTTATTAGCATTTTAATGCTTTTACATGAACTTTGTTTTGTTCTTAATCTTATTAGTTTGGGGTCAGTAAGATATTTAAATGTTTTCAAAGGCTACATTTATTTGATTAAAAAAATACAATAACACGTTAATATTGTGAAATATCTGTTGAATCTCTGCTTTCTATTTTAATGTATTTTTAAATGTGATTTATTCTTGTGATGACAAAGCTGAATATTCATCAGCATCATTACTACAGTCTTCAGTGTGACATGATCCTTCAGAAATCATTCTAACATGCTGATTTGGTGCTTAACCATTACATCATTACCATTTACCTGTTACCAACCCCTCCAGTCGAACTCTTTCATGGGCAGCATGTTGATCAACCAACACTAGAAGATTTCCTGCAGTAGAAGGCAAAGACAAATGTTTAGGACATCATCACACTATTCAATGCAATGATTTTCAGGCCATGGCACCTTCATTTGTACTGCTTTCAGACACATCCCGTTCTGTTGTATTTATCAAACAAGCAAGGAACTTCTTGTCCACTTGATTGATGACCTAAGGGAAAAAAAACAACAATTATTTCTTTTTTTTTAATCTTAGATTCATTTTCACCATTGTAAGTGTCAGTTCCTCAGTGCACAAAAAGAGTTGATGTATAATACTTACTCTCATTGTGTGGATCATATTCTTGGTAAACCGGTAGGGGAAAAGAATATTGTGTATTTTTACAGCAAGACCCTCAGCTTGACCGCTGGTTACATCCACAGCAACCTTTTCAGAATAATTATTAGTGTGAGCCAAATTAATTCGATTATTTTTAAACCAGTAGTCTTTATACCTCTGGAGGCCGTATGAACACCGGGTTACTCCATTTTGAGAATAAAGTCGACAATGAATCGGGACCTTGGGCATCCTCTTAAAAGAGTAAAAAGAAAAACAATTAGTTAATGTGCACTAAAAAGCTGATTTCAGTCCTGATATCAATCTAGAGCTGTACCTCTGCTGTCTGTCCCTGAGTTAAGAGCTCTTTCTGTTCTGGGCTTGGGCAGAAAGGGAAGTACAATGTCTGTGTGAAATGGATAACACCTGTGCTCAAATCCTATGAGCAAAGACAAGCTGATTATAATATAAATATCTGTACATTAGTGATCCAAAAACGTCTCTCTGAATTTCTCCCACCTGTTCTTGAAATAACACTGACCGCCATGTTAGTGACATCTGTGGTACATGGCACTTGAGTCTCCTCCACAGGAGGAGAGTCGTATTTGCTGAGCCCTGTAACTTGGTTTATGTAAACTAGCTTTCCTAAGCAACTGTCATAATGAGCCAGCCAGCTGCTGGACATTGGGATTGTCCCAACACTGTCATTTGTATTCTGACCTTCATTTCCTTTGTTGCTGCACAGAGCATCATGCTGAGAGGTTCCTCTGGCTTCATCAACACTGCTCACACTTCCCAAAAAGGAAGGCGCATTCTTGTTGCAGAGGTGAGAGTCTTCTAAAACTGAGAAAGGTATTGTTGTGTCCTGCTCAATCAGAGCGAAGACTGGATTGTCTTGGACAAGTGAATCAACAGTTCCAGAGGATCCAAATAATACATTTTCTTTTTCTAATTCACAGGACTTTTCTTCAAAGTTTGAGTCTTGTACAACTGGAAAAGACAACGTTTCCATGGTAAGAAAGTCTGTATCTCTGCTGACCTCTCTGAATGCCGTTTTATCATGTTTGAAGTAGGAACATTTGGCAGCCGGTGATATTTTTTCTCCCTCGTTCCATGATGAAGATTCTGCATAACATTCAGAACTACATGGAGAATGAGCATCTGAAATGTTCCTCAATAAGGGCTTGTCTAAATCATCTAAGCACAAAGTAGATCCTACAAAGCAGTCATTCGATTTTCTTGAGGATTCTGGTTGTAAAAGGCTTGTTTTTTCTGTACTTGGTTGATCTTTTTCAGGATTCTTCCCAAACAACCTTTTGAACTTGTCAAGAGATCCTGTTTCAAAAGACAGAGACAATTTATGACATGGTGCAGCTCTGCAAGTCTTTGAGCTGGGACCATAAAAACCATGTTTGTCGTCTTCAATGCCATTTAATGGCAACTTTCTCTTTTTTGGAGAAATTTTATTTGGGAAGCAGAATTTTTTTAAACTATCTTGCGCTCCTTTTACATCCAGAATTGAAATCTTGTGTTTTTTGCTTCCCATCACATTTATGTTGTTGTTGTTGTTAACAGTAACTGGCAAATCCTTATGGCTTATATTAGGACAAATTGCATTTTTATCTTCTTTGTGATTGTTATTCATTTCTGTAGCAACTGCAAATGTGGTCTGCAAACGCAAATCGCCACCCTGAAGAGCTTTTTCAGCGTCTGATTCTTCACTGGAAATGGTTTCGGTGTTTATTGACACTTGCTCCCACATTTGACCACCAGAGACTTCCAAACCACTTGCATTATCCTTTTTCTCTGTCAGTGCGTCACACTTTTCACACGTTTGCTCAGCACTGAGGTTTTGTTCTGCCACAGAAGTCTTTGCATTCCTCAATGGACTACTTGATGGACCATCACTGCCATTCATGGAAAACTCTGTCACCAGATTTTCCTTAGTAAGAAATGCTTTTACTCCTTCTTCAATGCAGATGAGTACATTATCCCAGTCTTTGAACTCTATCAGTGACTTGGCTGGTTCGAGGCATATGTCATACTCTGAGTAATGGCATTTGATATTTAAAACATAGACGCCATGGAGATCACATCCGCCTCTTTGTTTGGGGCTCGATGTTAACGAATATGCGGTTGGGCTGTTGTTTTGTCTCGCAGCACTGCTAACTCTCTTCAGAAGGCTGTTGAGTGTTTTATGAATGCATGTCTTCAGAAGAAGCCTCCCATTTACAAATAGGAATTGCAAGCTGTTATTGTAATGTCCCTCACGACCGATATAACCAGTCATTTCGAACTGCTCATGGACGTAACTGACCTCTCCGAGCTTTTGGGCTCGATTCAAGCCATGAATCTGCACAAACCTGTAATAGGTACTGCTTGTTTTAGAGAGCTGCACCATCATGTGAGCCGAATTTTCTTTTTTCACTGTGAATGACACAGATGGGTGCATCAGAGATATGGCCTCCACTCTCTGACGGATGCGTTCGGTTTCTAAAACAGCATCCATTCTCTTTCTTCGGACTGGCATGTTGTGGAAGAGATTGTAGACGGACACGGTCGTCCCTGCGGAGGGACGAACAGTCTGAGCTTCTAAAACATCCGATGCATTTGTTTCATTAAAGGTTTTAACGTATGTTTTCACCGACATCTTAGTCCTAGATGACATTTCAACCATTTCTGCAAGGGAAACAATACTGGAAATCGCTTCCCCTCTGAACCCATAAAATCTGAGATTATCCAGATCCTCCAGCGAGCTGCATTTGCTTGTGTTGTATCGCAATCCCACTCTCTCCATGTCCTCCCGGCACATCCCTGAGCCATTGTCGATCACCTGCAGCTTGCAGGCTTCTATGTCTATTTTGACAGCCACACATGTTGCTCCAGCATCAATGCTGTTTAACAGGAGCTCCTCCAAACATTGCTGCAGTGAGAAAATAGCAACACCAGAGCGCAGCTGTGCTTGAACATCTTGGGGCAAACTCTTTATCATTCTAAAAAACATAAATGTTAAAATACTTTAATGCACAGAGATGAAAAAGTAAAATTAAATATGAATCAAAAATGTAAATAACGACGCACATATGAGAAGTATAATTATCTTTTCATTTGAAATAATAATTAAACTAATACACGTCTATACCTCTTTGGTGGGTTGTGAGATGTTATTTGTGACTGAACGTGCAGAAAACAAGCCGTCTGTAAGTTTTGTCAGCTTTGACGGTTGCCATGTAACGTTAACAACATGTCGTAAAGATGCATTTAGGTCCTAAAAAATGACGGTTTCCTTAGCCACTCAATTCAATACGGTGTTTCTACAACTTATGATAAAAAATAACGTTAGCATGGCATTTCATTCGTTAACTCGTTTAAGTTGTACAACCATTATTTCTGTTATGGGTTCGATCTACTTTCACTCACAACAACGTGAATTGCAGCGGATTGAGCGGAAATGACGTCAAGGATAAGCAGCAGCGTGAAGCAAGCGACAGTTAGACCAAGCAATATACTAGTGCAGATGTCATGAATAAGAATAAAATACTTCACAACACCAATTAATATTCATTTAACATTCATACATTAGAAATTATATAAAAATTAAAATAGATTTTTTGTAGAAAGTACCAAAGTTATTTTGTGTTTTTGCAGAACCATATTTTTGATAAATAGGTCTACTTTGATTATATTTCATCAGAGAATATTTACCGATAAATAAATCTAAAAAACAAAATGAAATAAAAATATAATATCATATACTATTTAATGTAGCCTAGTTAAAATCAAGTTGCATGTAGGCTATATAATTATAATCATAACAATGTTTAGCTATCATGCTTTTAACTCAGTGAGACTGAGCAAGTGACAGAATAGAAATAAGAAAGTTTTTCCACTAAGAAAGTCTCTAACCTCTAGTGTATTGTTATTGTTTATTGTTATATCTTCTAATGAAACTCGAAAAAACAATGCGCTCAGTGAACATTATAGGGCCAATAAATAATCTAAATCGATGTGATAATTAAGCTTGTTTTATGCTTGTTATGAGGTTTATGAGGAAGAAAACTAGAAAACTAATTTCTTTATCCATTTCAGTCTACATTGTGTCAGCTTATTATTGAGAGAGAGAGAGAGAGAGAGAGAGAGAGAGAGAGAGAGAGAGAGAGAGAGAGAGAGAGAGAGAGAGAGAGAGTTTGATGGTGGTCAGCAGTAAATCTTTACTGTGCTGCTCTCCAGGGTGCTGAAATGCGTTGCTGCTGAATGTGGGGGACATAGTGGCATGTTCTCGGTGACCTTCACAGATAAAGATGTGTCATCATTTATCAGTATATTATGAATTGGTATGATTTATAGTGAAAAGTTTTGCATGAAAAGCTTATTGAAAACGTCACTGATGCATTTTCCCATATATCGTAGTTCAACGGAATGGATTTGGTTGCGTTTTGGTTATCACTCTGCATTACTGCGCGCTCTGGAAAGAAATTGAAGTGCATCAATAGGAAATTGAGTTAAAACTTAAAGCCTGAATTCCTGCCAAGTCAGTCAGTGTTTTGTATCTTCGGTCAAGGTCCTTTCACATGTGTTAGTTAACGTGCAAAGCTTCGGGAACATGAGGTGGGAAATAGAAGCTGAACAATCCTATGAGCTAAAAGAAATGGCGCAATGTGAACTGCAGAGCGCGTGAGGGGGCGTGAGGATGTGTTGGTAAAAACTACACGCTCCTTTGGGGATAGCTGTCCTATATAATGTAGTGCATTTCATTAATTGAAAAAGATCAGCCATGTTTTTACGGGAAAAGTGAATTAGTCAAGACTCTTCTACCACTCCCCACCCAAACCCCCTCTCTGTCTCTCCCCCACCCCTCTCACGCGCACAAACGCTCACGCACCGCCACGAGATAGAGAAGAAACGCTCCTGGCTGCTGTGGATCAAACAGCAAGATTTAAAACTGTGTTGGCACATTCTGCATATAAACCCAAATGGATATTAAGAAAGAAGGATCTGGTCGTATGGTGGCTTGAAGAAGCCTACTTTATCAACAGAAACCTACAGTGTGTGGCAAGCCATTTTAACACTTATTCCTTAAAACTAACTATCTTTCTGTGATTCCGATTTCAGCTATTCACTTTCCTATTATAAACTACAGTTATTGCTGATACCTATTCCAGTTCAAGTAGGCCTAATATTTATTTATTAGCGATTTATTTTTCAGTTCCATGCAACCAAATAGCTGACAGAAATTTATGAAACACTATTATATTTTTATTTGAATTGTTATTAATTACATTTTTAATCTTGTAAGATTTTTAGGTTGAATTAAACTAGCCAAATTTTATAATATAGCCAATATTTTGTCATCGATAGGCCTAACTTTTACTGTGTGAACATATGGTTTCATATTATTTTCAACATTGATAATTATAAGAAATGTTTCTTGAGCACCTAATCAGCATATTATAATGATTTCTGAAGGATCATGTGACACTGAAGACTGGAGTAATGATGCTGAAAACTCATCTTTACCATCACAGGAATTAGCCTATACATTTCAAAATAGGCTATTAATATGGTGTCCGAGAGAGCTCAACGCGCTGCAACTGAAGAAAACACATGCAAATTAAGAAAATATCTTCATCAGTTTTACAATACACGTGTGCTCCAAATACTCACAACACAACCAAATACAGAAACACGCTGCAAATAGCACAGACCACAACGGAAATGTTTCTATGGGACCCCAATAAGTGACGAACCTGGCTGGGACGTGCTTATAGTTCAAAGTATAGTTTTTCATTTTATTTTTCAAACTTTTTTTTGTGTGTGTGCAAAACATACAGAGATGACATGTTTATGACATATAACTTTGAATACAATATGTTCAATGTCACCAGAATACAAATAGAGTTAACAATGAGCTGAAAACTAATTTTAAAAAAACTAAAAAGAGAGAGAGAAAAAGAACATGAGGGTAAGATATTAATCTATACATCAGTTACACAAATTTTGTTGTGTTATGTTTAAATAAGTTTAATAAGAAATGTTAGGTAATGCAGGGTCCAAAGATGAGACGGCAAGTTTTAAAGTTGAGACACTCACACACAGATAATATAGCCTAAAGCATATTTTAAAAACTTTTTTGTATAAAATGTATATTTATTTGCAACAGTTATGTTAACAGCAATAATAAAACAATTCTGTTGTAAGAACAGCTGATGGACACTGCGCTGTAATGTCATGGGAACATCCCAGGTGAAAATAATGAGGAAATTACATTGTCTTTCGTTGCTCCCTTCACCAAGTGTGTTCCAAACGGCTACATAATGGCACACTAGTGCCCTGCTCACTCCAAAGCCCCCACTTCAAGAGCTCTGCCCTTCGAAGGGAGTAGGGCATAGGGATGCACACGAGCAATAATCATGTCCCAGCCGGGTTCGTCACTTATTGGGGTCCCCTGAAAACATGTCCTTTGTGTTCTGTGCTATTTGCAGCGCGTTTCTGTATTTGGTTGTGTTGTGACTGTGAGTATTTGGAGCACACATGTGTTGTAAAACTGATGAAGATGTTTTCTTAATTTAATTTTGGGTGTTTTTCTATTTGCATGTGTTTTCTTCAGTTGCAGCGCATTGAGCTCTCTCTGTCACCCTATAATATTTTACAACATTACTGTGTTTAACTTTGTTTTTGATTAAATAAGTGTAGCCGTAAGCATGAGAGACTTCTTTCAAGAACATTAAGAAAATCTGTGTGTGTGCGTGAATAATAATTTTAAAAATGTAAGTAGCGACTAGTTCCATATTAAGGTATAAATGTTAAAGCGGCTTGCCACCTGTACAGTGGCAAGATCGCAGCAGATATGTAAAGCCGACCACACATTTCTTCAAATAAAGCCTTGACGACGTATCTCAGGTCTACTAGATGTCAACTGCTAGACAGATATATCAGAGAACTAGCTGACCCAGGCATTGCTCGTTTTCGCAAGACATTTCCAGCGGCGTCGGAGCGCAAAGGAGGAGAGAGGCAGCAGCATCAGTAATCAGACTATAGGACTCTCTACCTCCTCAGCTCCCTCCCAACCGCACGGCTAAGGCGGATTCAACTGCAGCACTGGGGGAACGTATCGCTGGATGTGGGTGAAGACTGTGTGAATGCGCGTGTGGGATAGCGAGATCTGCTCATCCTAACCCTATGCGCCTTAAGAACGCTTCCCAATCTGGCGGGTTCAGGACCGAGGCAGGTGTAGCGGCGAGGGCGCATCCATGAGCGTCTTCTCCCGGGACGGCATGTTTTTAGTTTAACCGGATTTGTTGAACAGACTGGGGAAGAGGAAAGGCGAGTTCGGAAGTTTTGATGCATATGATCACAACCACCATGATTTTTATGATTCTCGGTGCTTCAGTTGTCATGGTAAGACCTTTAGTCTGTCTAAGCACTTCATAATTGTGAATTTCTGTCATTTTCTAAGTGAAATCGGGGCTTAATGAGAGCGTGGACCGCTGAAAGTCCATTTAAAAATCTCATTAAGACAGCACAACCGTACTTGTGTGTATTACTGGCTGATGTGGAAATGTAATGTGTATTTTCCCCTGCAGTGGTCACAGTACCAGGTCATGTAGCGGTTGCTGTGTTCCAATACTGCTTGTCATGTCCCGGTTGACTCGAATGGTTCTTTGCAGGCGATAGCGTGTTTAATGGACATGAACGCACTCCTGGACCGCTTTCACAACTACATCTTACCGCATTTACGAGGGGAAGACCGCGTCTGTCATTGCAACTGTGGAAGGTAAAAAACAACCCAAACGTTAATAACGAATTGCATTCTAGCACGAGACCCAGAAATTGACAGGTTTCCCATCTATTACTAACAGCTCAAAGGCCTAAGCCATTCTCCAGCCCCCGAAAAACAGTCTTTTCCATTTCATCTCATTTATCCAAATGGATATTGTCACATTAAGGCCGTATATGTGTATTCGTGGGGTTTGTGTCATAATTTGGGCGTAATTCGAATGGTTTATTGATACTGAGCAGATGCTGTTGCTTTGCGTCGGTGTTTCAGTATGAGAATTCTCCTTGATTTTCCTGCTTGTATTTTTTTTTTTCCTTTCTGCGTATCAAGGTGTGATTTTTCTCCAAGCACAGCCAGAGATGTTGTTCTTTTGGGCTCGTGTGTTGGCCACACAATTACGTTAGTATTATTGAAATAGAAATGTGATCTCAATGCAGAAGGATTATACAGAAGGTATTGATATAATGCAGTTTTGTGATGTTTAGTGTACAAAAATTTTATTTACATACAGATAGTCTATATTTTATATATTAATACAAGACTAATATACACCATGTATTTATTTATTTATTTGTTTATTTATTTACATAGGCTACATATAGTCTATTTTGTATTTTATTTAGACCTACAAGGCTAATATACCCCATGTTTTTTTTTCTTTTTTATACTGAATAGTACTGAAGCTTGACTTTTGGAGAACAGTTTCTTTTCAAGCTACATCTGTTGATTATAAGTTGTTTGATGTAAAAACATCTGAGGGTAGTAAATTAGGTCAGATCATAATTGTTCTCAATAGATGTGCATGATTTAACACCTTAAAACTGTTGGTGGAGATCTGTTAATCACAGGTTTAACTTCATAAATTCATGTCTATACCATTTCTCTTTCCAAACATAGAGTATTCTGTTAGGACAAAGAGCATTATAAATGGGTCATGGTCACTGAAAACCTGCTGTCCTTGATATTTGCAGAAACAAGGCATAAAACCTTTTTCATACATGAAACGTAAAACCAATTTATAGATAAACAGAGATACCGCATTGTCCTGATTTGTGCTGATCATTGTCATTAATAGACATTAGGTGCATCAGTGTCAATCTGCTCATAAAGTCTTTTGACATCTGCATATCTGTATATTTCTGCCTATCAATATCAAATGTCAAACTTCCTTCACATTACATGAATCAATATCTGTATGACTAAATGTTGCCACTGTTATAGTTGTTTCCACTTAGCTCTAAAAAATGAGAGTTCAAACTAATTATTGGACATTTTTAAACTTACGTGCAACATAGTAAAACAAACATAAGTACATTTATTTGACTTTTGAGGCATTATGTTGCTAAAGATCAAGGTTGCATGTAAGTTACATCCAAACTTAAACTTATGCATGAATTAGTACTACACAACAAGAAATCAGCTATCATGTGTCATTTTTACATTACAAAACCAGATGAAGTTATTAAGTCTTTTTAACCCTTATCTAAGACACTTCTGTTGAATTATAAAATTAAACTGTTAAGTATTTTCCCATAGACCTCCATAAACATCACAAATGCAACACACACACACAAAAACTGCATTATTTGTAACAGCTGTGTGCCAAACCATATGTTTAATGCATGTGTTCCAAGACAACAAGCCCAGCTTGACTGAGCTCAGTTGGATCCACAAGTAATATCAGTATAGAAAACACATTTTTTCCCACCCTGCTGAGAGAGTTATTAAAGCAATCTTTTGTGTAATAATATGTCCTCAATGTCTATCTCCTCATTTATTGTTTTCCTTTCTTATTCTTTAATGTCTGTTTGCCTGAATGTAAACCTCTAAACAGAGTTTTCCCCTCTCTGCCTTAGGCATCATGTTCACTACGTAATTCCATATGATGGAGACCATTCGCTCGTGGACTCGTCTGAGAATTACTTTGTGAGTGACAGTGTGACCAAACAGGAGATGGACCTCATGCTGGGGCTGTTGCTGGGCTTCTGTATCAGCTGGCTGTTGTTGTGGCTGGATGGAGCTTTGCACTGTGCTGTGAGGGCCTGGAGAGCCAGTCGCTATTATGGTGAGTGGGAAGAACATTGTAACCAAGAGTGTATGGAGAGCATACATGTGGATAGATGTAAAGGACAAAGGATATGTTTGTAGGATCCATGCAGACCAAGATTTGGTTACTGAAAATTTAAATAGAGCATCTAAAGAGTAAGTGAGTGTTCATGCATTTCTTTTTATGCATCAAAATCATGTTTTCTTCCCTTACATGACAATTTATTTAATGTTATGAAGAGAAATTTTTACAATAATGCTTTTTGTTTATTTGTTGCCCGTATGTTTTGTTAAGCGTGATAATTGAACGTGGTTGAGTGTTATTTCCTTGCTCAAATGCCATGTTTTATGTGCTAGATTTAAATGGATGTATTCAGGTACTAAAACTGCATCTCAAAAACAAAAAAATTGACGTCAAACACTTTACTGTGAAGAACAAGTGCCTTAAATGTTAGTGACAACATGAACACAGCTTGTGCTCACACAGCTAATAAAGTACATTAGTTGTGTCTCAAAGAGTAAAATACTAAAATTAAAACAATGAGTAAAAACTGTAAATATATAAATGTTTTTTTTGTTGTTTTTTTTAAATAATAATATACAGTACCAGATCAGCTAATCTCACTAAGTGATTTGCAGTTGGTGTGTTAGAGTGATACTATACATGGATTTGTATGGGAGTAAATCCTTATAAATTTATAAATCCTTTTTTAAAATGTGTCCCACTGTATTGGTTTTATGTTAATAAACATGTTTTTTTCCAAACACTCCCAAAATTCAATTTTCTGTCCCCAAACATTTACACACCTGCATTTTTCATTTTCATCAGCTGTCAAGCGCTCTCCTTCTGCCCTGTTATTATCACACCCAGTAATGAATGTATTAAGATGAAGACTGTGGCTGCAGAAATTAACAGCAGGTTTTCACTCAATGTAACTGAATCACTGGCAACACAGCAGTTGTTTATAACAGTTGTCTGTGGTCCTTTGAGAGTAAAGAGGTACATAAGCTGTGGCAGAATATGTAAATAGTGCTTTAAAATGGAATGCTTTTAGTTTTAATATGATTAGTGTTCATCGGATGAACTTATTGGATGATAGTTATTGTGGTCCAAGGAGAGTGATATATAAAAAAAGCTTTAAAAAAAAAAAAAAAAAAAAAAAAAAATATATATATATATATATATATATATTTAGAGAGAGAGAGAGAGAGAGAGAGAGAGAATTTCAACACACCGTTATTACAATTATTATATATTTATACAGTCAATTCCTACCTGAGAGAATACAAAATATTCACATACAATTCATATCAAATACACATCAAATCAAAAATCAATACACATTCAAAACAAATCATTTTAAAAATGTACAAACTGTTAACTCTCATTAATAATTTCACACAGAGCCCCCTTATAACACCAAATCAACTCAAAAGACATAAGATCCCCCATTGCCTTATAATACCGAAAGTCAATAAATATTCTGGATTTCACTCGGTTAAGAAACACAATTTGTAAATTGCTACTTGAATGTTGTTCAATTTATTTATTTTTTTCCTAGTGTCATAAATTGCCTTTTTTTGCTTGGCCTAATATGAAATTCAGCAATTGGCAACAAAATCGATGTCTCCTGGTGTATTCAAAACCACAATAAGCATTTCCAATGATAAAAAGAGAGATAGGGATTATAAAGTTGCCACGGCTAACAAGGGCTTGTTAATAAAATAAATAAATAATAAATATGTGGACATAAAATTTAGGCTAGAGTTTAAAATGATATGTATCATGTATCACACATAAAATGATGTGTATAATATCACCTGTATATCTTAAAGCTTCCAATAAGAAAAAACGTCCATTAGAACATATCAGACCACGCAATGCAGTTGACCAAACAGGATTCCAGAGCGCTGTGTACAAAATATTATTACAGTTCACCCAAAAATAAAAATTCTGTTCATTTACTCACCCTCATGTCATTCCAAACCCATAGGAGTTTGGTTGATCTTTGAAACACAAATTATCTATCTGTGTTTATATGTGAACAAAAGCCTATATTAAATCTGTTCATCATATAAAGCGATCGTATCTCTTTACAAGACTTGGATTAAACCGCTCAATTCATATGGACTCATTTTATGACGTCTTTACTACCCTTTTGGATCTTCTAAGTTTTGGTTACAATGACTTTCATTGGAGGGACAGAAACCTCTCTGTTTTCATTACAAATATCTTAATTTGTGTTTCAGAGGTTAACCAAAGTCTTATGGGTTTGCAGCGACATGAGGGTGAGTAAATGATGACAGAATTTTTCATTTTGGGTGAACTATCCTTTTAATTCAGCCCACAAAGAAACGTTTTTTTTTTTGGTAGCACAAACACAAAATGGTATCTCCATATGATATGACTTACTGAAAAAATACTGGGGATGCCCCTCTAGTAAAGCACACCACAGCTGTGAAATTGTGACGTTGATGGCAGGTCAGCATCATTTAGCCTCACCAAGATAGGGAGTGAAGGTGAGGTTGATGGAAAGGAAGGTGGGAGAGAGATGCTGTCATGCCCCCACCCCCACCAGCACACACACACACACACACACACACACACAGAGAGAGATTTGCACCCTTGCACTGTGCGAGTGCTATAAATAGACAAAGAGCAGCTGGAAAGAGAAGGCAAGTTGGTGAGACATGTAAGCGTGCAGTCATACTCACACACACACACACACACACACATAATACATATACAATGCACTGAAGCACATACCTTGAATCTTTGAATGTTTGCTGTTATTCTTTACCCCCTAATCAATTTCGGCTCAGGAGTGATATATCTGCTAATTTATTTATATTGTAATAATGTATAAATAATATTTTATATATTTAGCTTTTTTATTTAAAAAAATATATATATATTTTTCACATTTTAATAATCATTTTCTGGTCAGATCAGGTTATATCTGAGAACTGATTTATATTGTAATAATGAAATATTTGAAATGTTTACTTTTTCATATATTTAAATTATGAATATGTATACATATTTTAATAATAAAATATTTTATATATTTAGCTATATATATTTCAATAATTTTCTTTTCAGACAAGAAGTAATATATATGATAACTGATTTATATTGTCATAATAAATGTTGTATACAACATATATATACATATATTTTTATTTTCATACATTTTACAATATGTACTTAATACGTATATATATATATATATATATATATATATATATATATATATATATATATATTAATAATAAAATATTTTAGAAAATATTTATCTTTTTAGATTTGAATAAAAATGCTATTAATGGTAATAAAAGTGCTTTTTATGAAAAACATACCTTTCTTTTGTTTAAACACAAGAACTTTGCCTTTAACTGCATTAATTTCCAGCCCTTCATTGAACTCTTCTTCCTTTCTTTTGATCCAGCTTTAAGACTTAAAAAACCCTTATTCACCGCCTTCCTCTGAATACCCTTCACGACAGTCCTTGTGGATGGCATACCCATGGAATGCTATAAATAACCCCCCGCTCCCCCATCGCCTCCCTTTCACGCACACTGACACACTTCCAACAGGGCTAGTTGTGAGGGGCGGGGCTGTCTGAGGAACTCTCTGTGGTTTAGTTATACCTCCACCCCAGCCTCCATGTCTGGACCCACATGCTGTTTCCATTAACACGTTGTGTAGACATGCTGGTTCATTGTAAGATGTACATTTTCTTTTTCCTTTTCTTAACCATCTCATTAGCTTAGTATTAAGAATGTATAGAACACCACAGTTTGACAGATGCTAATGTGTTTTTCTCTGTGCCGCTCACAGATACCCCTTCCTGGTCGTGGTTGCCACAGTTCTGCAACCTTCGGGACCTCCGTAGACGCGCACAGCTTCGGCAACTGGAGGATTCCAGCGGAAACATGGTGCACATCAAGCAGAAGCTCTATCACAATGGTCATCCCAGCCCCCGTCACCTCTGACTTTAACAGCAGTTTCCCCAAAACTGCTCCATACCAGCTGCTGCCTCAGAGACCCACTTTAATTGTTCCACTACATCTTTTAGACCTTCAAGAACCACTCAAGTATTTGCCAAAAGAAGAAAGAAGATTATCGTTGCCAATATGCTGATCTGTTTCCACGTTCGCCACATTTGGCGAATGGTTTAGAAAGGGTTTTTTTTCTGTACAGGCATTTTATTTTCAATTGCTGATTCTAGGCATGCACTTTTAGAATGGGGGAGGATGCAAGAAATGGTTTTATGAGACAATGGGAGTCAATTCATGTTTATTCCTTGCTTTCCCCTCCACCTTTTTTAGCTTTTTCATCAGGATATGACTTTTTGGGAGGGTGGGGTGATAAGCGGTTGGGGTGGGAGGGCGGAGGTCATGGTTTTGTGATGGTATAGTTAGAGATTAATGATCATGTACATAGTTATACATATTGTTTTATGGGATTTAAATGGACACGGGAGTAGGAGGTAACTGTAAAAAAAAGAGGGAAAAACATAAAGAGGAAAGAATTTTGAATGCAGATGTGATATGTGAACTTTTTGGATGGATGAAAAAGAGATCACTCTAAAAAAATGATTGGTTAGCTTTGTTACTACGTGAAATAAATGAATGTATTAATTTTATCTGTAAATAAAGGAGAGTGCAGGAAGGTTGAAATGAGCGGTCAGGGCTCTTTTTGCTGTTTTGAACGTTATCTGTCATATGTGAGAGAGCCGCTAGCACTTTCCTTGTCTTCCCTACACTGTGTCCAATAGCCCTTCCAGGTCTGCGTTTAAACTACTCCATACTCAAACAAGAACAACCAGCCTGCCAGCACAGAGAGTCCTGACCCAATTTTCTCTTCCTCTTTATGTCCAGACATTGCTGTTGTGAAGATAAAATGTCTGTTTTATTAAAAGTGCCATTGAAGCACAACAGTGACCCCTAGTTTTGGGATGTGTCATTTCTCAACGACTGAAGGTGGATAATCGCATAACACCTGCATAACACCCATGCTTGCTGAGCTATGTTGCTGAGGGGAAACGTACACAGTCCTACTAACTGTTCCATACTCATAAAAAAATAGAATGTCAAATGAAAGATTGAAGGCAACCAAAACCTGTGGTAACATGAATGAAACTCGAGAGAACTGCTGAGTTTGATAGAGATCTAATGCTACATTGGTGGGAAAAAAGATGATGAGGAAGTAATAGATACACTTTTAAGAACAACTTATATAAATTTAGGCTAAAAATCAAAACCAAACACCATATAGGCTACTAAAAATCAAGAATAAACACCATCTGAATCCTAAAGAAAACAAATATAGGCCTACATTACACCAGTCAAAGGTTAAATAATTAAGAAATATATATATATATATATAATGCTCACCAAGGCTGCATTTACTTGATCAAACATGAAGTAAAACAGTAATATTGTGAAATATTATTATCTGTCCTTCACAAATCATTGTAACATAGCCTGCTTATTTGGTGCTTAAGAAACATTTCTTATTATTATCAATAAAAAATGTTTTTGCTGCTTAATATTTTTGTGGAAACCAGGCAACTATTCAAACGTTTGGCGTATAAGATAAAAAAATACTTTTAAAAATACGGTGTGTGTGTGTGTGTGTGTGTGTGTGTGCGTGCGTGTGTGCGTGCGTGTGTGTGTGTGTGTGTGTGTGTGTGTGTGTTCCATTGTGAAATTAAATATCTGAATTGTTTAACTTAATTGAGGGCAATATTTAAATCACAGATTTAAATAAAATCCTTCTGTCTATTTTACCTTATAGTATTTTGTCATTGAACTCATCTGAAAATATGAGTTTTCAAGGAAGGTCAAAGGGATTTGTTAAAAGCTCTTCTGGCAGAAGTGGGACTCGCTTGACAGATAACTACTCCACTTGAGGCCTGAATAAGATTGCTTTTGATCCAGGAGTCACTGCAGATCTCTGGGTGGAAATGAGACAAGGCCGATGAACACCATCCCAGTTTTACCTTGAAGGGATGTTTAAATGCTTCTTCAACCGTAATTCTTGATGTCTCTCGTATAAACAAGGAAAATCCCACTCAAGATCCATTCGCATCCTGGGGACTACATAAACATAGATATAAATACAGGTAAGCAGGTTTTCTGCTGTGCCATGCACTGTGGGTGGCAGGCTGTTAAGACAATGGCATTGTGCTCTGCTCCTATGCATGTGCAATGCTGTCAAGGGTTTTTTAAAATGCTCTCCACTCCTAAAAGTGATGAGTATCAGAATAAATACCTTTGCATTTGGCATTTATTCTGCTGTGGATCAGCTAAATTGTGTACAGCAAAAACCTGAATAATTTAATGGCTAATATTTTCAGATGAGTTCAATGACAAAATACTATAAGGTAAAATTCACAACATTTCAGGGTTCAGTATACAATTAGGATTTAATCAGATATGATTTGTTTTATGATTTAATCAGGTACTCTCTAAATTTAAAGGTTCACCCAAAAATGAACAATCTATCATAATTTATGTCATTCCAAACCCATATGTCTTTTATGAAAGGCAGTTTATGTCCAAAAACAACACAGGAGACCGCTGACTTTCATTATGGGGAAAAACAACAACAACAAAACCAAACACACATGAGGCATTTAAAAAAAATATCTTGATATGACCAATAGGTTATGGTTTTAACTTCTGAATCATGAAGAATAAAGATGTCAGACATTTCATAATGCAGCATTATGAAGGGTATGGTAAAGTCCTGCTATAGTTCTCTTAGTTTCATAATGCCTATAATGTTAATTCAAATTTGGTTTAAGGCTGCTTCCAGGACCGATAGGTCAAGTTTTTACTGTGCGAAGCCTGACCCTTTGATGCAGTGGAGGAGTTGCTCCTTATATCATCTTATATGAGGTACAGATTGTGGCCCTTGAAACATATCTGTTTTTTTATATGGATTTTTGTTTACTCTCTCAGCTACTTTTTCTAGAGTTTCTTTTTTTATGGGGGATCGCACATAGTAATGAAATGTATTAACATAAAATAAATTAAAATATTTTTTATTTATTTATTGGCCATAGAATAACAATTTTGCTTTCCATTTAAGTAAACCGTTCATAAAAGAACCATTTTGTTCCAGTAAAGAATATTTCAATAATTTAAAGAACCTTTTTTCCCACGATACCTTTTTTCCCACCTTTTGTGGAATTGAAAGGTCCCATGGATGGTAAATGTTCTTCATGGAACCATAAATACCAATAAAGAACCTTTATTTTTAAGAGTGTAGAGCTGATAGAAACCCAGACAGCAACATAGTATCGGCCCAGATCCGGCCCACATCTGGTACACCTGGAATCCACACAGCCCGGATGTGGGCCGACACTATGCTACTGGCTGGGAAACCATCATGACTTGCCTGGAAATCACAATGTTTCCACATTATTTCCAGACTTTGACTATGACCATGGGATGACTGAAAGACGAAAGAAGGTACAGTTACGTGTCCTGCTGTCGCTGTTTATTGATGGAGGACACATTCACGCCCATCTACGCTGACGCTAGCATTGGGAGGAGGAGCAGATTGCACCTTACGTATGTGTAAAGGTTGAAGCCGGTGTTCAGTCACGAAACTCCGAGTCCTTCATAACAACACTGAAGTGGAAGATGTTTGCGTGCACTTCTCTTACTATCAGCTCTGTTGCTTTTCGCAACTGTAGGACATTGGTGGTAAGTTGTTTACGAGTTCTTACCTGTCAGTATCTTAAAAAGAAATGCGCGTGTACGATGAGTAGGCTATGCGTGATTTGTGTAACCAATGTGCTTTATAGGGAACTAACCAAGTTTGAAAGTTTATTAGGCTGAGCTGGTTAGCTGACAGATCCAGCGTTAACCTGTGTTTAGTCATATTACTTAACCACTGTCTTCAGTTGGATTTCTCTTTTCTTATTATGTATGTACTGTGCACTACAGTACATTCCAATGTGAGTTGGGTAACAGCGTGATGTAACTCTCATCTCGCGCACTTCTCTTGTACACCTAGAGGTGGCGCTGTGAAGCGAAGTGAGGCTACAAGCTTTTTCAGACCAAAGACAAAGCATTCCATGTTAATATATTTACATACTCTACAAAGCCATGAGATTACTACAGTCATGTACTTGTATGCTATTTTAATTTTACTTCATATAATTCAAAGTTGGAGGGATGCTATGTGTTTTGTTTTATACTATAACATGTTGTTTGTGTAATAATGTCAGTAAACTCATAACATTTAGTATCACCCGTCTTATGTTGACCCATCTTTTATTGTCCTCTTTCTACCCCAGCTGGTGCGATATGCCCAGACAGCAGCTGCCCCTGCCCCTGAGCCAAAAATAAAGAAATTTCAGATTTACAGATGGGACCCTGACACATCTGCTGACAAGCCCCGCATGCAAACCTATGAGGTTAATTTGAACACGTAAGTAGACCAATATTTACACAAATGTTAGACAATAAGCACAGATCTTGCACTTAAAGGAAGGAACAGTTCACCAATAAATAAATTATGTCATCATTTACTCATCCGACTGCCTTCAAAACCATCCAAACATTTCTCAACCTAGATGTGGCCCAATGGTTCTTGATGCCCTCATCAAAATTAAAAACGAAATGGACCCGACACTCACCTTCAGACGCTCATGTAGAGAGGGTAAGGGAATATAAGAAATACATACATTTAAATAGAAAGAAAATGTGTATTTTTAATAATAAATCTTACTCTTTTGAGCACAAAATAAACTACTGTGTCCTATTAATGTTACATTTTGACAGAATGTTTGTTTGTAATTTCTCTGTATATAATTTTACAGGTATCTGTGGCTCATGTGCTATGAACATCAATGGGGGAAACACTTTAGCCTGTTTAAACAAAATAGATACAAATACCAGCAAAGTGACAAAGATTTACCCTCTGCCTCACATGTATGTTGTGAAAGATCTTGTGCCTGTGAGTATACCACTGTTAACTGAATATCAATCTGAAATAAATAAAATAATGATAGAATATAATAAATAAATAAATAGAATGTACCTGTAACTTTATAAACTGTTGTTTTAGGATATGAGCAACTTCTATGCACAGTACAAGTCCATTGAGCCCTATCTAAAGAAGAAGGATGAGTCAAAGCAGGGGAAAGAGCAGTACCTCCAGACGATCGAGGACCGTGAAAAGCTGGTTCGAGACCTTCAGCTGAATATTCTACTGATTCTGTCAGTGTGAAGGGTGATTGTGATCTTTACTAATGATTTTTTAAACGCATTCTTCCTCATGCTCATAGGATGGCCTGTATGAATGCATTCTGTGTGCTTGCTGCAGCACTAGTTGTCCTAGTTACTGGTGGAATGGAGACAAGTACCTTGGTCCAGCTGTGCTCATGCAGGTATTTATTTGTATTTTTCTCTCTAAGTTTATTATAGGAGCAATGATTGTGTTATTTATGTGTTAAACACCAGAGAAACTCTTGCTCATTCTGTATTGAATTCTGCAGGCGTATAGGTGGATGATTGATTCTCGGGATGACTTTACCGAAGAGCGTCTGTCCAAATTACAGGACCCTTTCTCCCTCTACCGCTGTCACACAATCATGAATTGTACACAGACATGTCCCAAGGTAGGCCATCTTCCCATCAAAATATAGCCACCTTTCACTTTGATGGACAAGACTCTCTGTCGGTCGTTGGACATTAAGTAAACTTTTTTTTTGTTTAGTCTCTCCCATTTATTACTGTATTCCATTTAATCTGTGTTGTACTCTCGCCTGTTTAGGGACTCAATCCCGGAAAGGCCATAGCAGAGATTAAGAAAATGATGGCGATTTACAAAGAAAAGAGATTGTCTGCCGTCTGACTTGCACATTCTGGAAATATAATGTACTTAATGATTTAAATTATTGTGTAAATGTGTACATCCAGTATGGAGTGTTATGCTAATATGGGATATTTAGGTTTTACTTTGTTTGATAGTGGAGACTGAGTCACTGCTAATTTAAAACAAATTCATTTTTCATTGAGGTTATACTGTAATGAATGCATGAAGGTGTAAAAAAATGCCTTAATATAACATATAATAACATAATATTTGTCTTGTGTCTTAGTTTGTTTTTGTGTGGTAGTGTGTCCTACAACTTTGCGTACTTAAATATCTGCATTTCTAAGATCACAGCCATTTGTTCAGAAATGATGCTCTGCCTATGATGGAAAGGCATGTTTTATAGTAGGGAAGAAGATGAGAATTGCATGCTTTTTCAGAATAAAATAGATTTAGAGAAGGTCAAGTCTCGTCATGTCCTCCAGGTGGCGGTGTTCAATGGGTGAGTCGACAAAAGAACGCAAAGGAAGAAGGGCTATGGCGTCACGTTCATAAAACTGACACTTGAAGCAGAAACTGTTAGTTTCTGCGGTCGTGTAATGAAATGATGATTCTAGAGTTAAAGTGTGTGTTTTAGCACTCACGTTTTAGATCATATATGGATTCACCAGATATGGGTAAGTGCAAGTCGCCTGTGCATGTCAATATTGAATTAAATATCACTAAATAAGTCACTGTCCCTTGATCCCGTGAAGTCGTCTTGGCTGAAATTTAATAAAGAATTTGTGTATTTACAATCTGTAAACTTAATTCGTATGATATATGAATAAAACGGGATATCCGACATTTGTTCAGTTGTTCAATGTCATCAGAGCAGAACATGTAGCTGCTTCTGAAAATCTCTTAAGCTGTCATTGATTGTATCTGTTTTCATCTGTATCAGTTTTAGTATTTTGGTCAATGTATGATATCAGAAGGTTAGATTAATTAACCAACCATAATCTGAGTTTTCCTGATCTGGCGGCTGTGGATACCACTGTCTATGGGATAACGTTACTCTAGGATTGTTGTTCTGTGAGTCGGATCTTTTCAATGAATCGATCGAACGACTCAACAAACCATCTGTTTTGTGCGAGAACCGCTCGGAACGATTCACCGATGAATCGTTCCGAGCGGTTCTCGTTCAAAGTTGGTTTTCATTACACAATGTTTTTCAAACATGTTATTAAACATGCAAAAACTTGGTCAGCTGAGTTAGATATATATTGAATGTATGCATTGTTTAGGTTTTGAAGTCATTTGTTTTCATGGATTGAATCATGAATGCAAAAACTGAACTAAACAAATACTTTTTTCGAACACTAAACAAATTATTCGAAACTGAAAACCTAATAAATATCAATGCGGCTACATATGGCTTGATTGAAATGGGCTTTAAACTACGTCGGAATGAGGTGATGTAATTAACTTTATGTCATGACATGAAAAGTAAAGTAGTCGATTTGAACCGATTCTTGTTACGATCTGTTTGAAAGAACCAATTCGTGGAAGTGAGTCGGACTTGCATCAATAGGCCTAATTTACGCGTGATCCCCTTCCGCGTGATCCCCCCCCCCCCCAGACAAACAAACCAGTTCATAAGAAAGCTCACCGGCTCACAGAGGGAAGTAGGCGGAGCTGTTGAGTTGGCTTACCTTACCTGAACGGGAGCATTACCTATCTCACTTTCAGGTTTATTGCAGTGTTGTGGATATTTCATCAAGCAGAAACTATAATGTCATAGACAAATCTCGTCGTGAAGGTTTTTGTTAGGAACTTGCATCAGAGAAAAGACCAAAGGGTGGTAAGAGCTTTTTTTGTGTGTGCCTTTCTTAAAAAAAATACACCCGTAGTTCTTCAGCATGTATGGTTTTAAATGGTATTCATTTCAATTGTTAGAACTGACGGAAACAATAATTAGGCATACTTGTCGTTATGTTTAATCAATGTCAGTTAATTTGAACTTGTGAAATAACTCGTTGAAATGGTCCTTGGCATCATGTTTCTAACACATTGACTGCTGGATATTCCACCTCCTCTACTCTACTGAGGTGGCAGAACCTGTATTTCAAGCTCTGTATCATAAAAAGCCACTTAAAATAGCACTAAATAGCTCAGTATTTTGTTTTGTGTCCGTTGTATTGCCCAGTTTCGGCTGGTAAAATACTTATTTTCTTATTAATATTTTATATAAGGATGTCAGCATATGAGTGTCAAAATTATACTGACGTAGATTGGCTACCATTAAAATCTTGGGATGCTAAAAAAAAGTTGCTCATTATTAGGTTTTGCTGTTTCTCACTTTTGTTTGAAGGAAGCATTTAGGCTATAAAGTGAAAGTCAGCAATTTTTGTGTGTGCAGAAAGAAACTTCAAGCAAGCAAGCACATGACCTGAAAAAAATAAGTAAAAAGAAGAAGTTTTCAGTTTGATTCTTCCCTTTTACAATCCTCCTTGACCTGGAAATTCTCCAGGCTCACAAGCTTCTCAGGCTTAACCTTTTAAAATACATCTTTACAAACCTTCTTCAAAACTGATGAAAGCAAAAAGCCATTTTTATCATTTTTTCTTTTTTCTATAATTTGATTAAAGAATACAAGGGCACATGAATTTAAAAAAAAAAGAATGATGTGCACAGATAAATAATTTATAATAATTACTGCAATATTCCATAAAAAAAAAAGTCATGTTGATTTTAATATTACGAAAAATGTTGTACCCTATTGACATCATAGATAAATGCCAGAGTGTATTCTTGTATTTACAAAAAGGGAGTGTACACTGGAAATGTTATATATTGTGTTTGCACTAATGTCTTAGTGAACTTTAAGAGCTGCTGCTCAACAGGACCACTTACGGATCTTGTGTTTTAGGAAGCTGTTGTCCGGGGCTGGATGATGCGTCCTCTCCAGACACAGAACCCCTCATAAAGGATCCAAGACCCAAGGACCTCAGCACCGTCTCACATATGGTACTATGTTGGGAAAACACAAATGCGCTTCTTGCCATTCTAGAACTTTATTAATTTTATAATCAAATGTAATGTGATTTGTTTCCCAGGATGTTCAGGGGTACAGATGGGTGTGCTGGAAGGTGTGGTTGTGCCGCATTGGGGCGGTATGTTCTGTAGGCCTGCTGCTAGTGCTCTTCAACTGGCGCCCTCGCCTCGGCATCCTGGCCCGGTGCAAGTCCTGTCCCATTTCAATGGCGGATGTTTTACTATTAAAGGTATTGTCTGTCTCCATATGCAGACTGTCTGTTTTACTGAAAATTTAAATACTGGTTGGTAAAATATTGACAAATGGGAGAAAAGTGTACATTAAATCACAGTTTTCCATAATAAGGAAGGATATTTTTTTAATTTGATTATGATAGGACAGATATGGACAGCAGTTTGTTGTAGACGTGGTTAAAGAGGAAACTGAGGAAGGCAGGTAAGACCCACATTACATTTATTACTCCTGCTTCTCCTTTTTTCTATTTATGTGTTTTATAACTTTCAAAAAGGAACCAGCTACTTGTGTAAAGCCATTCTTTGCTTTTTAAAATAAGGTGTAAACCTTCATATTTATATACATCTATATATTAAATTTCACATAATGTGAATAAGTTCATCTAATGGGAATTCACAATATTTGAATTGAATTTTAGATTAATTTGAATCCCTTTAATCCCTCTTTTTGCATTGTGACATTATTTTCATAATAATTAAGCTTGTTCTGGCCTAAATTGTCATTGCTGTAATGTGGGAAAAATTATATATCATTTAAATGGTAACGTTTTTTACTGTTTGTATTTATTTAATTATTATATTAAAAACATATTCAAAAATACTCTATAATGTTTGTTTATAAAGCCATTTAACTCTATTTTATGTTGATCTCTTTCAGTTTGGAGTTTGCAGGAGGAGAGGCGGATGAGAATGAATGGAGAGACACCGTGCAGCTACACAGTGAAAAGGTAACATAAGGGCAGTCAAAATAGAGGGTGTTATGTACATTTCAGGTCCATCTGCTTGATCATGTCATGTTTTGCTTTCATCTAGAAGACCATGCTTAGATACTATGTGTTTGAAGGCATGCGCTACATATGGATTGCCAGGAAAGGAGCCTTTTGCAAAGCAAGGTACTGTCTGTTATATATATAATATATATATATATATATATATATTGTTTCCTCTGAAGCCTCTACATGGTTATATGATTATAAAGCTGAAATTGTGTGGTTGTAAATCTTTCTGTAGTATCCTCAATGAAGGCTGGACCTGCGCTGACCTGCATGGCCGAAAGCAAGGACTGAGTCGAGCAGACCAAAGCACAAGGTCTGTACTCTTTCAGTTGCTATATGACATGTGAATATAATTCATGCCAAACAAAATCAGTTTTTTTTTTTTACACTGTCCTACAGAAAACAAATTTTTGGGGCCAATATCATTGATGTACCTGTGAAGTCTTACTTGGAACTTCTCTTTGAGGAGGTAGACCTCTTTTTTCCCCTACTTTTTGTATTTTAAATACGCTGTAAAATGATTATTTTGCTATTACGGACACTATTTAGTGATTAAATAGTGGCATACCCTGGATTTATATATTAAATACTTTGTGAAAGATTTATATATTTATATATCCGCTCTCCTTCTATTTTTCTGTTTTCAGGTGCTCAATCCGTTCTACGTATTTCAGGTGTTCAGCATCATCCTGTGGATGTCAGACAGATACTATTATTATGCTGCTTGTATCTTCATCATATCCTTAATTTCCATCGCTGTGTCCCTTTATCAGATTCGTAAGGTATGCAAACATTATTTATACTACTTTTGAGCTCTTTTGTTTTGCTGTGAATTCATATAATAACTAAGTTGTTAATAATAATAATATGTCGTTTTATGTCTCTGCAGCAAAGCACCACTCTCCACCGCATGGCCCGTTTGGTAGTGGACATTACTGTGCGCAGGGACACCGGAGGTGACATTGCTTACCAAACGTTAATAATATGCAGCCAGCAAAGTGACGTTCTTCACAATGTTGGCTTGTTCTTTGTGAAAGCATGTTTGTTTGTGTGTCTTTCCAGAGGAAGAGTGTGTAAACTCTGAGGAGCTGGTTCCAGGTGACTGTATTTTGATTCCAGCTGAGGGTTTGCTCCTGCCGTGCGACGCCGCCCTGCTGGCTGGGGAGTGCATGGTGAACGAAAGCATGCTGACTGGTGAGAGAATGCAAACGGCCTTTGAAATTGTGTATTGCACTAAATCTATATGCATTTAGAGGCTTTTCCGTTCTTCCGTTCTCACTACTGCCGCTTTACCAACTGACAGGTGAGAGCGTACCAGTGATGAAGACGCCATTGTCTACTTCTGGAGCCACATACAGTCCAGAATCTGAACGCAGACACACTTTGTTTTGTGGCACACAGCTCATCCAGGCTAAAGGGGGCGGTCCTGCTGGGAATGGGGCCATTGCTGTTGTAACACACACAGGTGATTTATAAAGCAATACATAATTTTTTACACCGCCGCTCAAATGTTTGGGGTGTGTAAGATGTTTTTATATATATATATATATATATATATATATATATATATATATATATATATATGTGTGTATGTGTGTATGTGTGTATATGTATATATGTATGTATATGTGTATATGTGTGTTTTTATTATATATTAATTAATACTTTTATCCAGCAAGGACACATTAAATTGCCAAAAGTGTTTTTTCTTTTGCAATGTTATCAGTTTTTTTGCCATTTCAAATAAATGCTGCTCTTTTGAACTTTCTGTTCATCAAAGAATCCTGAAAAAAAATTATTATGGGTTCCACAGACATATTAAGCAGCACAACTGTTTTCAACTTAACATGTAAATTACCCTAAACATGTAAATTACGACTGCCTGGATGCACAGAAAAATGTCTGATTGATTGATATTAAATACTCTACAGTCTACAATACACTTGTTATTAGCTACAAGGCAGAGAAGCCATAAAATGACTTTCAAGTTTACCTCCTTTTGTTGTTTTCTCATGAAAACCTCTTTTGATTCTGTTCATCAGGGTTTTTTACTGCCAAAGGGGACCTTATTAGTTCTATCCTCTACCCTCAACCATTAGACTTTCGCTTCTACAAGGACGCTATGAAGTTCCTACTTTTTCTAGGACTTCTGGGTAAGTTGGTTTACTTGGTAGGCTCTTATGTATGTGATATAATGGCGTTTGTTTGTTTTATAATGCAGAATATGGGCCTTTATCAATGTGAATATCTGTGTTTCAGCGTTGGTCGGCACTATTTATAGCATTGTGATACTGTCAAGGACCAATGTAAGTATTTCATAATTACATTGGAGGGGCCATATCTTATACTTATTTTTTTAATACTTAGTTTTTTTTCCTCTGTTAGTCAAGATTTTTTAGCATTACAGTAATTGAGCGCAAACGTCGGGTTCCGGAAGTGAAAACTCCATTCATTTTCTCCATAGAGAAATTTATTTTTGAACGATAACTTATAAGCCTTTAAAGACTGCACTACTGTGAACTACAAAGTTGTTAATCAGTGGTTTTTGCTTTTGTTGAAGCCATAAACCTGCATTATTTTAGCTTATTTTTAAAATGATTGTGTTGAACAGCAGAATTCCTGGTGAAAACTAAATTATCTATGATGCTGTACAGACAATTACACCAATCAGAGAGTCGAAAAAAGCAACACGTGCCAAAATAGCTCTTTAGCTCCGCCCACTCCCATGAAGCGATTTATATATATATATATACATATATACATATAAAAATCAACATTTGTAAATCAGTAGTTTTATATTTCTCCATCGTTTTAAATTAAACGATGTTCGCAGTGCTTCATGGGATTGTAGGTCTTTCCCTCAGTAAAGCCGTTAACTACACAGTCATGTACTTTTGTTTTCAAAAACGTTTTTGCTTCAAACTGAACTTTGTAGTTTGTTATTCACCTTGTAGCTGATTGGCTTGGTTCATGGCATATAACTCTTTAATAAAGACTTTTTGGGAAAAATGAATGGAAAAAATATTTGTAGAACCTGTGCTGCTGAAAAAGGGGGTGGGGGGTTGCACTTTATTTGTTTTAAATTATTTCTTCCTAAATTGCATTTTATTTCCGAATAATTATACTTCAGACTTAATTCCTCTGCATATTCCCTTCTTGTGTCATCAGACGCCATGGAACGAATTACTTATCCGGTCTCTGGATATTGTGACAATAATAGTTCCACCTGCTCTTCCTGCTGCTCTAACTACAGCCGCTATCTACGCCCAGAATCGCCTGAAGCGTCATGGGGTGTTCTGCATAAGCCCACCTCGTATTAATATCTGCGGAAAGATATCACTTTTCTGTTTTGATAAGGTAAGTGATCAAGGTTTCACGCAATGCTGTAAGGAAATCCTTAAAATGGTGTCCTGATGAGTGATGAATCACACCTTGTAGATGGGTAGTTCAACTCAGGTATATTCATGCCACTTTAGTTTAAGAATTTGCTTAATCTAATATTTGGCTTTTAAAGACGGAGCTTCAGGCTGTTCAAATAAACTTTGTTTCATTACTCAGTGAAGGTGTTCTGTTTGTGTAATGATTACACCATCTGTGCCCTGGATTAGACCAATAGAGAACTTCTTTCCTTAACTCCCCAAGTCAGATCTGTTGACTGTAGGAGTGTTCCTTTTACACATAATCTAGCTAACATAGATAAGTTTATTGACAATATTATTGTTATCATATTACTTATAATAATATCATATATTATATGTATTGCATATATTTGTGTGTGGGTGTTTATAAATTAATTATATTTACTTTTATATTTTCTTTCTACAGTAACTCCATCCATATCCATTTCATATTGTTTCCCCATAACATAGAAATAATTTTAAACTTTAAACATACAAATAAGTTTTAGACTAAAACTGTTAAACTGATTTTTTTTCTCTAGGAAGTATGATTCATATTTTTGTGGGTCAATAAAATTATTAAATAATAAATTGTATACATATACAGTGAGGAAAATAAGTATTTGAACACCCTGCTATTTTGCAAGTTCTCCCACTTAGAAATCATGGAGGGGTCTGAAATTGTCATCGTAGGTGCATGTCCACTGTGAGAGACATAATCTAAAAAAAAAAAAAATCCAGAAATCACAATGTATGATACAGCTGCAAATAAGTATTTGAACACCTGAGAAAATCAATGTTAATATTTGGTACAGTAGCCTTTGTTTGCAATTACAGAGGTCAAACGTTTCCTGTAGTTTTTCACCAGGTTTGCACACACTGCAGGAGGGATTTTGGCCCACTCCTCCACACAGATCTTCTCTAGATCAGTCAGGTTTCTGGGCTGTCGCTGAGAAACACGGAGTTTGAGCTCCCTCCAAAGATTCTCTATTGGGTTTAGGTCTGGAGACTGGCTAGGCCACGCCAGAACCTTGATATGCTTCTTACAGAGCCACTCCTTGGTTATCCTGGCTGTGTGCTTCGGGTCATTGTCATGTTGGAAGACCCAGCCTCGACCCATCTTCAATGCTCTAACTGAGGGAAGGAGGTTGTTCCCCAAAATCTCGCAATACATGGCCCCGGTCATCCTCTCCTCAATACAGTGCAGTCGCCCTGTCCCATGTGCAGAAAAACACCCCCAAAGCATGATGCTACCACCCCCATGCTTCACAGTAGGGATGGTGTTCTAGGGATGGTACTCATCATTCTTCTTCCTCCAAACACGTTTAGTGGAATTATGACCAAAAAGTTATATTTTGGTCTCATCTGACCACATGACTTTCTCCCATGACTCCTCTGGATCATCCAAATGGTCATTGGCAAACTTAAGACGGGCCTTGACATGTGCTGGTTTAAGCAGGGGAACCTTCCGTGCCATGCATGATTTCAAACCATGACGTCTTGGTGTATTACCAACAGTAACCTTGGAAACGGTGGTCCCAGCTCTTTTCAGGTCATTGACCAGCTCCTCCCGTGTAGTTCTGGGCTGATTTCTCACCTTTCTTAGGATCATTGAGACCCCACGAGGTGAGATCTTGCATGGAGCCCCAGTCCGAGGGAGATTGACAGTCATGTTTAGCTTCTTCCATTTTCTAATGATTGCTCCAACAGTGGACCTTTTTTCACCAAGCTGCTTGGCAATTTCCCTGTAGCCCTTTCCAGCCTTGTGGAGGTGTAAAATTTTGTCTCTAGTGTCTTTGGACAGCTCTTTGGTCTTGGCCATGTTAGTAGTTGGATTCTTACTGATTGTATGGGGTGGACAGGTGTCTTTATGCAGCTAACGACCTCAAACAGGTGCATCTAATTTAGGATAATAAATGGAGTGGAGGTGGACATTTTAAAGGCAGACTAACAGGTCTTTGAGGGTCAGAATTCTAGCTGATAGACAGGTGTTCAAATACTTATTTGCAGCTGTATCATACAAATAAATAGTTAAAAAATCATATATTGTGATTTCTGGATTTTTTTTTTTCCGATTATGTCTCTCACAGTGGACATGCACCTACGATGACAATTTCAGACCCCTCCATGATTTCCAAGTGGGAGAACTTGCAAAATAGCAGGGTGTTCAAATACTTATTTTCCTCACTGTATTATCCATTTCACAGTGCATAATAGTGTTTCAATGTTTAAGCAATTCTTCATAACAAACAAATAATTTTAAATAACTTTAAATGTTTTAAAATAAACTACTTACAAGGTTGGCTTCATATTTTTCATATACACAAAAGTCCCCTGGGATGTAGTGAGACTAAAAGAAAGATTTTTACCGATTTATTGTAAGTTAGCTCTAGCTCTTTATTATTAAGCATTTCATTTTTCATTGCCATCTTACATGCATCATGTGCTTTCAAAGCAAAGAAATTGGGTTTATTAGTGGCAGCATTATGCAATATAGAGGGTTAGCAATGACTGATAAGATCTCTGCTGCTGCCTTGCTAAATATCAAGATCCTGTCTGAAGTGATGCTGCAGTCTAACATCCTGTATGCATATTTTTGTGTCAATGAATGTTTATATAAAGGTGCTCTCATTGATCTTACAGTTTTTTTATGGCATTTTAAAGTTAAGCTAGTAAAAGAGAGTGGTGTATAATTTTAACTAGCTATATTTCCATCCACCCATTTTTATCCACATTTTCGAAATATCACATTAAAAAAGCACCGGGTAGAAACGCCAAGAAATTCTAAATTTGTGCATAAAAAATTGCGCGCTCAATTGAGGCGGTTACATATTTTTATCCGATAAGACATGCGCATAAACTACGAGTGAAACCCATTTACCGAATAAATCCCTTGACCCTCACGCGACTTCGCCTCAACAGTGGATGTGATTGGCTAACTGGACTAACCAGCGGACCAATATCATTGAACAGCATCTCAAATATTGGTTTGTTCATTCTGAAATGTCTGAGCCAAAGTCTATCTTCAGGATCATTTGGTAATGACCTCCCAGAAACCTCTCACACGATTGCATTCCCAAACGCTAGCATCTGAACGCATAATATCCTGACAACATTTATTGAGTTTCGTCTGCACGCTCTGAGACGCAAGTCGTTTATGATGGAGATAAAAAGAGCCGCAGTGGCTTCCATTTTTATTACATTTTGCGCCAGTTTCCCTGGAAGTGATATTTCTCTCTTGAACACATGGGATGGAAACGCTGATTTATTCGCAAATGTTTTATGTGATGTTCCAGTTCTGTGCACAAGTTAAATTTGCAACAGTATAGAAACGTAGCTATTGTGAGTTGTGACAAAAACTGTCAGTTTCTTTGTGTTTGTTTCAGACTGGCACTCTGACAGAGGAGGGTCTGGATGTGTGGGGCGTCATGGAAGCGAGTGGAGGGGTGTTTGGCGAGCTGATCCCTAACCCTCTCTTTCTCCCTCCTGGAATGATGCTCTTTGGACTTGCCTCCTGCCATTCTGTAGCTTTGCTGGGGGGTCAAGCACTTGGAGACCCACTAGAGCTCAAAATGATTGAATCCACTGGATGGGTAATGACTGGTTTCTCACAGTGCTTCATGTTCTTAAAGTGATAGTTTACCCAGAAATGAAAATTCTTTCAACATTCATTCATCCTGATGTCGATCCAAACTTGAATAACTTGCTTTGTTATTCTCACAAAAGAAGATATTCTGAAAATTTTTCTTGTTCATACATTGAAAGTCAATGGGCACCAAAACCTTTTAGCTACCAACATTCTTCAGAATATCTTCTTTTGTGAACGTTTGGAACGACATAATGAGAGCTGTGAGCTGATTTCAGTAATTCGCATCTCATTTCTTTAAGCCTTTTACATATCAAAGTTGCCATAAAACTGATTAAACAAAACAGATTCATACTTGCATGCAAAATGACAGGAACTGACTGAGCCGGAGAATGAGATGGGACATGATTCTGAATTTGGGATATACAGAGTACTAGCAGTGATGAGACCTCCTGGACCTGAGCTCCTGTCAGAAGGAAATGTAAGTTGATATGAATGAAAAGGATGGTTCAATCAAAAATGAAAATCATTTACTCACCCTCATGTTGTTCCAAACCAATATGACTTTCTCTCTTTTTGTGGAACATGAAAGAATATACTTTGAAACTGTTTTTGTCCATACAGTGAAAGTCAATGGGTTTCAGTGTTGTTTGGACCCCAATGTTCTTTAAAATATCTTTTGTTTCACAGAAGAGAGGCATACAGGTTTGGAATGACATGTGCATGAGGAAATGGTGACACAATGTCTATTTCTGGCTCTTTAAAACAAAAATTTGAGAAAAGAAAAAAGCCATTGGATAATGTTTTAATCCTAATTTACCTATCCTCTTGTGTGTTTTTCAGTCTGTCAGTCAACCAGTTGCAATTGTGCGGAGATTCCCATTTTCCTCTTCTTTGCAAAGGATGAGCGTGGTGAGCGTTGGGCCAGGTGGAGCTTCTCCTGTCGCATTCCTTAAAGGAGCACCTGAGATGGTGGCCAGCTTCTGCCTCAGAGAAAGTGGTGAGGGCCTGACTCTTGAAACTTGTCCTGATTCTTATATCACCTTGAGAAGAGCAAGCCGGAGTATATGAAACGCTACCTACCTATTTATTTTTGTGCTCAGTTTTGTTCTGTCTTTGTGCTCTACTTGTGACAGTGCCTTCTCATTTTTCACCCACTCTCCGGGAGTACGCGAGCCAGGGCTTCAGGGTCCTTGGATTTGCCTACAAGCACCTCAATAAGGAGACTGACATAGCCACTGTTGAAAGGTCAGCTGTTTTGTTTTATAAACACTACAGTTTATAGGTTTGGGGTCGGTAAGATTTAAAAAAAAAAAAAAAAAGTTTTTAAAAGACGTCTCTTATGGTCACGAAGGCTGCATTTATTTGAAAATACAGTAAGAACATTAACAATTTAAAATTACAGTTTTCTATTTTAATATTTGAAGATATAATTTATTCCTGTAATGCAATCATTACTCCAGTCTTCAGTGTCACATGATCCTTCAGAAATCATTCTGATATGCTGATTTGCTGTTCAAGAAACATTTCTTATTATCAATGTTGAAAACAGTTGTTCTGCTTAATATTTTTCTGGAAACTGTGAAACATTTTTTTCTGGATTCTTTGATGAGAAAGTTCAAAAGAACAGCATTTATTTGAAATAGAACTCTTTGGTAACATTATAAATGTATTTGCTGTAACTTTTTATTAATTTAATGAATCCTTGCTGGATAAAAGTATTAATTTATTTTTAAAAAAATCCTACTGATCCCAAGCATTTAAACTGTAGTGAATTTAATTATTATTGCATACTTAAATTCTATTTATAAAATATAATAGATATTTAGAGAGAGATAGATGCATGCTTTACATTCCTGCAGCCACGTCTCATTTTATAATAATATATACGGAAGCTTTATTGTTAAAAATGTTTTGGGACAAGCGAATTTACCTTTCAAACAAATAAAGCATCTTTGTTTCTCTCTGAAACACAGTATCTAGAAAAGCTTAACATTGGGCCCTGATTAGCATCAGCTCTTGATAAATGTTTGCTTGCAGGGTGGAGGTGGAGAAAGACATGAACTTCCTGGGTCTGTTGGTAATGAAGAACCAAGTAAAGCCAGAGAGTGCTGAAGTCATTCGCACTCTTAAAATGGCACAATTACGGCCTGTTATGGTTACAGGTATGTCCAAAAACAACAAACGTAATCTAAAAACCCTTATAGTGAATGTTTATAATCATGATTTGCTTTATGATCGTTAAATTGACACTAAACATTGGCCTCTCTCTCTCTCTCTTTTAGCTTTATAGACAGGGAAGTGAAAATGATTTGTCACATTGTTTTTTCTGCTCTGTCAGGTGACAATATTCTCACTGCTGTGAATGTAGCGCGTGCGTGTGGAATGGTGCTGTCACATGAGAAGGTTATTTTCGTTCACGCATCGCCCCCTACTGCCAGTTCAATGGCCTCGCTGCAGTTTCATCAAGGAGATGGTGCAGTAGCCACCGTTAATACTCATGAGACTATTGATAATCCAGTACAGGTTTGCTCTTTGACCTATTAAGTGCTTTATAGGTGTTACCATTGACATATCATGTAGTAATGTCTTATACAGAGTTTTTATTAATTGAGAAATATTTCCTTTTCCTGTACCCTAAGGGTCTCTACCAGAACAGTGCCGGCTATCATTTGGCTATAAATGGAGTGTCCTTTGCAGCACTTTGTGATCATTTCCCTGAATATCTACCCAAGGTGACTTAGATTAAGTTTTACGAGTATTGATTCATTCCAGTTTTAGACTGGTGATGTGGGCACCATACTTTTCAAATGGATTTTCTGGAAACTGACAGTGCTCATTGTTTCTGTTACAGATTCTGATAAGGGGTACAGTGTACGCCCGCATGACCCCAGACCAGAAAAGCCAGCTGGTAAAAGCACTGCAGAAACTCAAGTGAGTTCAGTATTTGAAATGTGTGGTCAAATGGAAATAAAGAGCAGTAGTGAGCATTGCTTGGAAATGATCTGTAAAAAATGTAGATGTATACAACATCATTGATAAATCAACAATGAATACAGTAATATTGTCGAATTTGTCAGCAGGGGTTTGTAACACTAAATATAACGGCCATATCTCCTGACTCGTGTGCAGTTACAGGGTGGGCATGTGTGGGGATGGAGCCAATGACTGTGGAGCCTTGAGGGCTGCAGATGTCGGTGTGTCATTGTCTGAGGCTGAGGCCTCTGTGGCGTCTCCTTTCACATCCAAGTCTGATAACATTAGCTGTGTGCCTTTACTCATCAAGTAAATAACACTTTTACCATAATGTGTACATTATTACCTGGATTTTAGCCAGAAATTGTATAAATAATATTGTATTCTTGACTTAAGTTATTATAACATCAATATATAATTTGTTTTATTTATGTGTATTTATATTTATTTGTTATTATTATTAATAAAATATTTTTTTATAACAACAATTATTTCTATTAATTAAAGTAATATTAATCATGTTTGTTTTTAATAATCATTTTTTGTAGTAGTTTTAGTAGTAGTATTTATTGAATTTTGTATTTTTGACTTAAATTATAATATCAATATATATGTATAATAATGTATTTATAATTATTATTAATAATAATTACTATTTATGAACTTTATTCATTCAAATATTTGATAATAATATTAATAATTGTTTATTGAATATTTGATATATATATATATATATATATATATATATATATATATACACACATACATATACATATACATATACATATATATATATATATATATATATATATATATATATATATATATATATATATACACATACACTGTTATAATGTACAATAATAAATGCATATAAATAACAATTAATTTTAATAAACTACGATTATGATGTGTATTGTTATAAAACTAAATCTAATGTCTAATTTGTTTGAAAACAGGGAAGGCAGGTGTTCACTGGTGACATCATTCGGTCTTTTTAAGTACATGGCCTTGTACAGTCTGATTCAGTTTGCCTCTGTTCTTATTCTCTACACTGTGAGTGTTTGCCATTTTACATTTTTTCATGAGCTTAAAATCAATATCCAAATATACAATGAAGTAATTTGGGCATTTTAACAATCAAGTTGATGATTTCTTTTATCTATTGTAGGAGAAAACAAACTTGGGAGATTTTCAGTTCCTCTTCTTTGATTTAGTTTTGGTGACAGTTTTGGCTATAGTGATGGGACGGGGAGGTCCCAGCGATGAGATCCACCCCCAGCGACCAGCTGCCAGTCTTCTATCTCTGCCAGTCCTAGCTAGTTTACTGGTTCACACTGTGCTGCTGATCCTAGCTCAAGTGTCTGCCCTACTTATCACTGTCTCACAAGACTGGTAAGCAACTGACCTAAGTGACCTAGTTTTTAGGTAACATTAAAAATCCTTGTACCCTCATAACTGTTGCGTTATAACTATGCGACTCTTTGCAGGTATGTGCCTCTAAATTCCACTAGGACAGGGGCTGCAAACCTGCCCAACATGGAGAACACAAGTATATTTGCCTTATCGGGGTTCCAGTATATCATCATGTCTATTGTGATAACTAAAGGATATCCTTACAAAAAACCACTGTATTACAATGGTGAGAATTTTAACCTGACCCTAGACCTGTTTAACACAGCAAACATAGGCTTGTTTGACAGAAAATGCACTGTAAACCAATTTATCGATAACCTTTTATCATCAATATAAAATAATGGAGTAAACAAATCACAATTTGTTTAAAAAAATGTTTGACTGAATCCAGATAATTTGAGCAGTTTGTAGATTCACGTTGGGGTTTGTGTTTTTGAATTCTAGAATAAGTAATAGTTCTCAATTGCCCACTCCCGATAACCATTTAATAATTTGTAGAAATTATTAAAGGATATGCTCAATGTAGATATAGTCTATGTTTAGTTATTTTTAATGTTTTTTCCTCCTCTTCTTAGTTTTGTTCCTAGTCGCACTGCTGCTCTTCTTTGCTCTTATGAGCTGGCTGGTGCTTTTCCGTCAAACCATCATCCATCATGTGCTGGAGCTCTATGACATCACTGATATGAGATATAAACTACTACTGGTGGCCGTAGCCGCACTCAACCTCTTTATATGCTACTTGATTGAGGTACAGACAAATACATGTATGACTACATGGCGTCTTGAACATGAAACTAATATCAGTAATTGCAGTTAAGTTATTTCTCTTTACAGATTCTTATTGACAAAGGTGCCCTGAACTGCCTTCGCAACCTCAGGGGAAAACGCGAGTCCAAAAAGCAGTTCAAACGTCTGGACGTCCAGCTTGCAGAAACACCCTCATGGCCGCCCCTGAACCAGACCTTGTTCCCACCACAGTGCACCGTCATCGGTGTTAGCTAACACCTACCTCCCGCTTTAGCATTTCAAATCTCCCAATGCACATATCCAGTGTTGCCAAAGATCTGATAGCACCTCTCAGTGCACTAGTGAGGTATGGCTACCAGATGCCGTCCTTGTCTGCCTATTATATATGGCACAAAACTTATCATACAGTAACAAGAGTCAAGTAAAGATCACTGTTAGTCATGGTATTTCTTATAATATAACACATAAATGAACAATTAAAAACTTTTAAAGCTACAATATGTAAGATTTGTGTAATAAAATATCCAAAAATCACTTGCACAGTGTGATATATTTCCTGCAGTTGTGTACTTACAATATCCCAAAAGTTCCCAAAGATTTTTCATTTCAGAATAATTCCAAGTTTAAATAATGGCTCGTCCATGTTCACTTGTCAATGACGTAATATCCGCGTTATTCCTGGTTTCTGCTCGTACTGCCATAGTAACCATGGCGACAGACGTGGACAACTGCGTTATGTCTAGCGGCACGCTCACGCTGTTGTTGTTTCGTTCAAACATTATGGACCATGGCAAGCAGACTGGGACAAAAGTACAACTAAAACGAAGATCAATATCAGCGTGGCATTTTCGAGATGCCGAGAGCTCCACGTCCATGACAAACTTTAACTTGACAGAGACGCCACTCTTGTACTTTATTAGACAGGTGAGCAAATGTACATAAAACTAATCAATCAATGTTATAGCCTATAGCTCAACATGATGAAATGTTAGAATATGATCAGTATGATATTCTAATGTTGATCTAGCTTATTGCTAGTCTCATATAGCAAACAAACTAACACATAGAATAACATTATAACTTTCAACACACTCAGTTTACATGCATACACACATGCAGTTTAGTGTGATAGTGTAGACCAAGTGAAACAGCGCTGCGTTACCTCACAAGTTTCATTCGTCTAATAAACTGACCTATGTGAGTATTAATTCAGCACTTGCGGGTAAGTTAGTTCGGTAGAATGAAATGTCCTTATTCCTTTATATCCGCAGGACTCGCGTGTGGCGCTGATATCTGTCTCTCATTAGCAGTCGTGACCTGCTTCATACCACAGTCATGTTAAAAACATCAATGTATTCACTCATCCATAAACATTAGATCCTTCGGCATGACGGCAAGTTCCATAATTCTGCTTATGCGCCATCAACCTACGCCTTTGTTATTTTAAGAGGTTAGCGACCACTAGCAGCAAAAAAATTACATATTGTAGCTTTAATCTTTTGAAGGTGTGCTGAATGATTTAGAAAAGGGGTGGAAACATGTTTAACAATTTATACATGCAAATTGACAGTTTATACAGAAAAAATGGGCATATTGCCTTGAGAACTGATTGATTTGGTTACTAACATTAATCCAAAATATTGAGCATGTTGTTGTAAACCCATATGCTTTTTTTTTCCTTGGACCATAAAAGTTCTACCAAAGCATTCAAGTTGTCGTATTGGAAAAGTAATGCATACATGCTGCCTACTTTATTTCTTAGTAAAAAATATTATTGAAAAATATATATTTTTTAAAACAGGGCAGTAACTTGGTTTAATCCAGCCATTGTTGATTGGGTGGAAGCATGCTTGCAGTCAATTGTAAGAAAGGGGGCGGAGTTTAAGCAAATTAAATTATTGGAGACATCCACCATAATGTCACCATAGAGAAATCTGATGCTTTCATCAGGGGTCCAGTTATTAGGCTACATTTTAATAAAAAATTACAAGGCCAAAAAAATGAAAAATAAACATGTAAGGGGAAAACATTCTTTATACGTGGACATTCTTTATCAGTTATCAGGATTTTACTGTTGATAATTTGACATGATCCAGGATGGTTAGGTTCTTCGATGCTCATCCTGGAGTTGCTGTCATAGCAACAAGTCTATAAGCTCAAACCTTGCAGCTTATTTCACGTGAACAATGATTTGACTGCGTCTTTTTAAGGAATAAGTCTGTCCCAGACATTGCTACTTTCTTACAATAGCACCCTATTGAACCAGGGACAATAATTAAAAATATAAATGAAAATGTTTTTATATACATCATTTTCAAATTAGTTGAAAATAATTATGTTGTATAATCTGTAATAGACAGCCTTACATTACAAACAGTTTGTGACCGCTATTATACCGGTGGCTTGGTGCAGTGCAGGAGATGCTGGTGACTTTAACTTATGCATATAACACAGCGTAAAAAGTACCATTAGAAATATGTTATTGACCCTTAAGAAGCTTTATCCACTTCATGTTTAAAATTAAATGAATCTCTAATTACCCTAGGCTACTCTTGACACTGAAAAAATGTTAAAATACTGTACAAATACTAGAAATCATGTAAAATGCTCTTTCCTGTAGCTCAAACAGTAGAGCGTTGGCGCTTGCAACGCCAAGGTCATGTGTTCCAGGGAAAGCAAGAACTGAGAACTGATAAGAATGTAAAATGTGTACCTTGAAATGCAGTGTAAGTCGCTTTGGAAAAAAGCATCTGCCAAATGTGTAAATGTAAATGTAAAATGGAAATAATTTGGAATCGTGCAACAAATATTTACATATTTCATTTGTCTATTAGAACTTTTATGTCTTTGCCTGCTTGGCTGTTTCCTTTAATTATTTGAAATATTACCAACGCTGCATTGCTGATCATGACTTGGCGTATCAATATATCTGCCCTTTCCAATGAACACACAGTAATATAGATATTTTAATAAAATCTGCAAATATGTTTGAAGAGCCAAATTAGCCAGAGATCAGTTATCACGATTAGAACATCTGGCATCTGTCAAATCATCTCAGCTGTATTAAGCGAGGTATGAAAAATGGACCCCAATAAATAACATCCATTTAGAAAACAGTGAATTTTCATTTATAGCTGACTTTTTTTATATATAAACGTATAGTGATTTCTAGAAGAGGACGAGTTTGCATAATATCTATAAACAGATAATGAGAGGCAAGACCAAATTAAAAGTGAAATGAAAAGTAGAGCCGAGACACATCATGAAGAGAACAGACGTCATTTCAAGGGAAGGTTGGAGTTTTTGATTAAAGATTACGAGGGCATAATTTGAAGAAATTATGTGCATGAATAAATGCTTTATAACAAACACTTTAACATTCTGTAAAAATGATTGATTTTGAATTGAATTGATTTTGATTCCATGGTGACTAAATATTTTCAAAAATGTTTTCCAGAGACATTATTTAAAAAGTCTTTATTAAATGGGCATTTTGAAAAGTATTTACAGACAGATTTCTGTGTCTTCAGGCAGGGCATGACACCCGTCTGGTCTGATTTGTTACAGTACAATGGGTGAACAATGACATATCAGATTAAAGGGTATTTCCATAAACTGCAGGAGTCAGAGATATCATTCCTGGACAGCACAGGAGACAAAGGTTTAAGGAAGGAAACTAAAAAAAGCAACAAAAAAAAGCAGGGAGTTGCAGTTAGGAAAGGTAGTATGGCTCTTCATGTATAGACATTGTATTGCAAGAGCCAAAGCAACTAAATCAACTGACTTAACACTCCAATAAAGTTGCGTTGTTAAGCCACCGGTGTGACACACTTTTCTCTTAGGTTTCAATAAAGTTAAATAATCTCTTATAGGATATTCTGTAATCCAGTCACAGAGGTGTTTCTCAAATGATCTTGAAGCCATTCATGTAAGCTTAACATTGCACCATCATTCAGTTAAAAACCTATTCACTGATACACAACTTCATTCGTTCGCTCATATTTCCTCACAACAACCTGAGTTCCTACATAAGTAAAAAAAAAAGCGAGAGAGAGAAAAGAAAATGGCCAACAGCAGATCTGATGAGAAAATGAGGCGAGGGGAGCCAGCGAAATCATCCCCCCCCACCTCACTCCCTTCGGTTCTTCCCAGCACAACAAACATTTACAGAACTCACCCTTCTGTTGGATTTCACTTAAAAATGCACAGATCTAAAATTCACTACCTTTCTTTAAATCATATAAAAGGCATGGAAATGGGTTAAAAATGCCATTTGCTGCAATCATTTAATTCTGGACTAGTTTTTGTTTTTATTCTTTTTACTTCATGTAGAAATCAGGACAGTCAGAGGAAGACTCATGAGTAAAACAACAACAACAAAAAATAACCGTAAACAATAAAGAACTTAAAGTCAGCTTAAGTTTCCGTATTATACCCTCAGTTTCTTACCCATTTAAAAACATATGGCAATTAGTAGACCGAGCCAGTAATAACCAAAATTAAAACAAAAGACAAACTCAAGCAATAAAAAAGCTTGAGAGAACAGTGTGGAAGGGAGGTCTGAATAATAAGTGATATTTCTAGAATTATTGCTGAAGGAAGCTGGTGCCTCATACCATCCTTTTATCGGTTCAAGCACATCCAGCACTTGTTATCTACCATTTCCAATGTCTCTTCAGAGGGCTTGCTCGCATGACTTTTCAGGCTGGCTGCCAGTGACGGCTGAGTTACGTGAGGAAGGGACAATAGTTCTGCAGTTCTGTTTCGATTCTCTCTATTTTCCTTTTGATTTTGAGGGGTGGGGGCTGGACATCACAGTGAGCAGTGTCCGGAAGCGAGGTCCTCATCACAGTGTAAAAAGCAGGGAACGTTCCCCATCCGCTCCTCTGGATCATGTTTCTTTCCCCCGTTACATTCCACACACGCCACGTGTTGGATTCGAGAGGGTTTTATACTTACTTGAAAAACATCCCACATCCTAAATATTGATAAAAATGATTTGATTTTCAACCGTATTTTGGGAGACCGTATTTCACTATCGCCTCTCGCTTCCTCCCAGGAAAGGCTGCTATTCCTATCTGCGCTGGTGAAAGCCTTGTGTACCATCTGGACCTGCTGGCTGTCGAACAACATGGTTTCCTGATCGGTTTTCCTCTGAAAGTGTATGGCTGCTTCCACGTGGAGATCTGATTGAGGATAGACAATATGTAAAATATGAAATCCAAAATATCAAAAGCATTTGGACATTTAAAAGCAGCCATTCCTAAATAACAAAAGTGCGGCGTCCTTGGTTCTGGAAGTACTTCTGCATTAATTCTCTTCAGATATTAGAACCAGAATAGTTCTAAACCATTAACAAAACAAATCAGCTCCAGGACAAACTACAATTTAAACTTTGAATGGAAACAAAGAAAGTATATGAAAACTGTGTACCATTCTCTAATGAAATACTGAATTTAATTGGTAAAAATCTATGGTAAGTATAAAAACTACATATTTTGCTTTTACATATTTGCACAGGGAAATATATTTACATACACAAAAGAAATCTTATGCTCACCAAGGCTGCACTTACTTGTTCATAGTAGTTCAAGTAGTTCATATATACAGTGAGGAAAATAAGTATTTGAACACCCTGCTATTTTGCAAGTTCTCCCACTTAGAAATCATGAAGGGGTCTGAAATTGTCATCGTAGGTGCATGTCCACTGTGAGAGACATAATCTAAAAAAAAAAAATCCAGAAATCACAATGTATGATTTTTTAACTATTTATTTGTATGATACAGCTGCAAATAAGTATTTGAACACCTGAGAAAATCAATGTTAATATTTGGTACAGTAGCCTTTGTTTGCAATTACAGAGGTCAAATGTTTCCTGTAGTTTTTCACCAGGTTTGCACACACTGCAGGAGGGATTTTGGCCCACTCCTCCACACAGATCTTCTCTAGATCAGTCAGGTTTCTGGGCTGTCGCTGAGAAACACGGAGTTTGAGCTCCCTCCAAAGATTCTCTATTGGGTTTAGGTCTGGAGACTGGCTAGGCCACGCCAGAACCTTGATATGCTTCTTACAGAGCCACTCCTTGGTTATCCTGGCTGTGTGCTTCGGGTCATTGTCATGTTGGAAGACCCAGCCTCGACCCATCTTCAATGCTCTAACTGAGGGAAGGAGGTTGTTCCCCAAAATCTCTAAGTGTTCAAATACTTATTTGCAGCTGTATCATACAAATAAATAGTTAAAAAATCATATATTGTGATTTCTGGTTTTTTTTTTTTAGATTATGTCTCTCACAGTGGACATGCACCTACGATGACAATTTCAGACCCCTCCATGATTTCCAAGTGGGAGAACTTGCAAAATAGCAGGGTGTTCAAATACTTATTTTCCTCACTGTATATATACACACACACACAGCCGTTCAAAAGTTTGGGATTGGTAAGATTTTTTTATGTTTTTAAAAGAAGTCTCTTATGCTCACCAAGGTTGCATTTATTTGATTGATTAAATTGATTAAAAATACAAATATAAACACAGTAATATTGTTAAATATGACAATTTAAAATAACAGTGTTCTATTTGAATATATATTTTAAAATGTTATTTATTCCTGATGCAAAGCTGAATTTTCAGTATCATTACTGCAGTCTTCAGGGTCACACGATCCTTCAGAAATCATTCTAATACGCTGATTTGATTCTCAAAAACATTCCTTATTATTATCAATCTAGAAAACAGTTTTTTTTTCACCAAGACTGCATTTATTTGATTAAAAAAATAAAATAATAATTATATATATATATATATATATATATATATATATATATATATATATATATATATATATATGTGTGTGTGTGTGTGTGTGTGTGTGTGTGTGTGTGTATATATATATGTATATATATATATATATATACACACACATACATATATACACACACACATTTATATTTATATATATATATATATATATATATATATATTATATTTATATTTATATTTACATTATATATATATATATATATATATTATATTTATATATTATATTTACATATATATATATATATTATATTTATATATTATATTTATATTTACATATATATATTATATTTACATTTACATATATATATATATATATATATATATATATATATATATATAATTATTATTTTATTTTTTTAATCAAATAAATGCAGTCTTGGTGAGCATAAGAGACTTCTTTAAAAAAAAAATTTTTTTTACTGATCCCAAACTTTTGAACGGCAGTGTATATTTTGAAAGAAAAGCCACTATAAAAAAGCCTCTGTTGAGCAGCAAACGGGTATTTTAAGTCGCTGGTGTCTCTGGGGCTGTCAGTTGTGCAGTTGCTTTTCTGTCACCCCTAACAAAAGCTCACAAAGTGAAACGTTCACAGTGGTTTAGAAATACGTTTTCAAACATTTTTTTTCATGGAGAGGTTCGTGGGACTCCAGCGAAGTCTGTTTGCTGCTCAACAGAGGCTTTTTCAGAGCTGCCCTTTTAATACAATTAATTTTTTTGACAGAAACTTTCCTTAAACTAACCTTTATCTGACAGAGTTCTTCTGTGCTCTAAATTACTCACAAATCTTTTGATAATTCGATAATCTCTATTCAGTTTTTGCAAGATATTAGTTGTTTTCATGCCTTTTGCAAGACATTGCACATTTCATGCTTTTCATCTTCAGAAAGATCTTATCCTACTAATGTCACTTCCATAATAACTTGGAAGTGTATAAACACACACACATATATAGACTCTGCTATTATGAAGCTGAAATCAAACTAGCTTCTGGCTTCTACAGAAGCATATATAGCACACTATCTCAGATCTAATGGTGAGAATGCATGGGAAAAGGTTAAACATTATCATAAAAAAAAATTACTTGTAGCTTCCAGAACCATGACAAGTTTTGCTCTATTCACCATGTCAGTATTTTACCGGTCTGAAATGGGTCTCTCCTGTGGTGTGTCATCAGGAGTAGCACTGCCAAGGATTCTCTTCCTGGCCTCTGCGTATTCTGCCTCTCGCTGAGCTAAGGATTTAACTTGCGGGGAGGGTCGAGTCTGCGTCACAGACGATCCTAAAGATCCATTACTGGAGGGTCGCTTCAAAATACGAATCTGTGGTGGGGGTGCCGCAGGGAGGGAGTCATCCTGGATTACGATTGCTGTTCTCATCGGGGAACGACTCGAACTGCCACTTGAAAGTCTGGAAGAGACATTTTTTATGATTATTAGAGTAAATCAAGGCGCACGGAGCAAAACATGGACACAAAACACAGGAATGGCCTGACATACCTTTCTTTCTGACTGATTCGAAGCTTTTCCTCTAGTCTTCTCTCCATTTCCTAAATTCAATGTCAAGACAAAAAAAATAATTAAAACTTCTACTGGAGAAATATAGATCAATCTTCCATAACAGTATGCAGACTGCTTCATGGAGGGGCCTCTGAAGCAGCAGCAAGTTTTCAATTTCACAAAGTTATTTATACATCCATAGTGCCATGGCTAAATTAATGACAGGGCCGAATTACATAGTGCTGCTTGAGTAGACAATATAAGGCTTTTCTAAACAGAGACAGAGGAAACATACAAATGGAGGGAAACGTGTTTACAGAGCCTACTGCCAAACCTTTAAGAAAAATAAGTCTCTGAGTTCAGTATTTGAAAGCAGATAAATTACATATTGCTTTATCAAATATATACACTAAATCAGGGCGAAGAAAACAGGAGACAGATTAAACCAGTTCACACAAATGGACTTTTTCTGTTAAAGGGCACAGTTAAAGGGACAGTACACCCAAAATTGAAAATTCTGCCATCATTTAATCAAACACTCCATTGTAAACCTCTATGACTTTCCTCTGTGAAACACAACAGAATATGTTAGACAGAATATCATTCTCAGTCACAATTTACTTTAAACATTTTTTACTGAAAGTGAATGGAGACTGCTGAGACTGTAAGATAAGATTCAACCTCAACATAATCTATTATGTTGTACAGATGAAAACATTTAAGTAAAGTGACTCAAAGTTTTTCTTTCTTTTATAAAATAACGATTTGCAAATACATCACCCCACGTAATAATTACCACAGAGACCAAGATAAACTAAAAACTTGTGAAAACCGCCTGTTGACTGTCTGAATGGGGACTATCCCACCTCGATACTCGATATTTTCACATAAAATCAACTCTGTCTACACATATTAAAACATGATTACAATATTTTATCTATGACAGCCAACAGGTCTCAGTGCCTTCGGCAGCCATCTTTGGTTTCTGACGCGATGGCAAAGAAAGATTTCCCCCTTTTTAAGCATCAGAAGTTGCACCGGCTAACTAGCATTAGTTAGCAGGTAGTTTATGTCCTTTGCTTAAAACACAAATTGTTTTACGTGACTCACGAACGTGCCGCTTCACCAACTGCCATCATCAAAATTGCCTCTATTTTTACCTACTGGTTTAGAGTATAAATATCCCACAACATCTGTTTTGGGACCAGTTTCCCTTTAACTGCGGCCTACCGCCCAACTCTAAATACACAGGCGTGACTAGCGAGCTAGCATGAAGCCAGTGGCATGAATCACACTAAAGCTCCACGCGAGGCTGTCTACACTGAAAAGACAGTTTGTGCAAGCGCGGAGAAAGCGCAACTAGCCCATATTTACCCCACTGTCGGCGGCCTCCTCCCAGCTCTCGGCGACCTCCTCATCATCCATGTTTCCACTCTTGGCTAACTAGGGGCTTCCCTCAGTCCACACGCTCACGCACATTTTCCCTCTACAGCGTCAGTGAGCCGCTTAGTGAGCTAAAGTCTTACACAGTAGCGCCACCTGCTGCAGGGAGGATAGAGTTACTGACTGCACAGGAGCGTATGGACAGTAGAAATTCATTTCAAGAGCCACATTTAGGAAGTTTACACACAAAAAAACAAACAAAAAATCTTAGTAGCAAATGATTAGAAAATAAAACAGCTCATATAATACTGTTTTCCCTATTTTACTTAACCGTCAAATTAAGAAGAAAAAAAAGGTTTCCGTTTCTATTTTTACCCTATTCATGGAATGCCAGATGTTAAACTGACAGACAGGGAAAATGCACATACTTTTATTCATCATAAACAGCACAGACGTAGGCTAAGTAACAATAAAATGAACTCAATGCAGTGCATCACTTCAAACGACAACACACTAGGCTACTCATTTATTAAAACAAATAAAGAAATGAAACATAGTCTGCTTTACTGTTTGTTGTTCAGATTACATCTTTAGGCCTATTTATTATTAAGAAGTTTATGAACTGCTCTAAGGCCGTTCATAAACTTTATTACACTTAAATACACTTTATTCATAAACTTTATTAAGTAGAAGGATATTAATTATTTTGTATGTAATGTCAAGGCTATATTTTTAGTCTTATATAATTGTCGTTTAATAACGATACAGATGGTTTTAAAATTGTTTCAGGTAGCCTAAAGCAGACCGAAAGTGCACACTATAGGCTAGGCTACTGTGCGCATTTCGTTGACAAGAGGAACAAGCAGTGCATAATACACCACTGGAATGTCCTCTAGTGTCAAAACCAGGAATTGACCGTTTTAAGAACTAATGTGTAGCCTACCAACCGGTCTATGCCAGTACCGACAAAATAAAACGTATGAAAGAAAAATATTACGTGACCGATCGGCTCCAGTATAAAGTTCTCAAGGTATTTGCTAATAGGAATTAAATACTCATTAAAAACAGCGTATAGCCTAATTAATTATTTCTTGTGTTTCGCTTTGTAGCCTAGGCTACTACTAAATCGTTTAGCAACAGCATAATAAATCATATGTCATAGCGAGCGATGAAAATTGGACTCACAAAAGAAAAAACATACTATGTTTTGGTTAATAACTATGAAACTTAATTACAGCTCATTATAAGGGAAATATGGATGGGACAACACGCGAAGCGATGAGTCAAGTTCAGGGTATCCCATTACCAGAGCGGGTGGTGAAGTACTGGGCAAGAGTGGAGCACTTCCAGGCGTCAAAAGAGGATTTGCTAATTGCCACATATCCTAAAACAGGTAGAGTACAGAAGAAGAAAACAACATGACGAAAACAACACGAATCAATTTAAATAATAAAATCATATCGTTTGTAAAAGGAACCACATGGACACAGGAAGTAGTGGATACCATCCTGAATGAAGGAAATGTGGAAAAGTGCAGGCGCGCGCCCACTCATGTGCGCATGCCGTTCTTAGAGATGACCTCTGCAGACGGTTTAAATGCTGGTATGTGTTATAGAACCAAAAATTGTTTAGCAACTTAAACACACACACACACACACACACACACTCACTCTCTATCTTTGTGGGGACTCTCCATTGGCGTAATGATTTGTATACTGTATACTGTGTAGGCCTATCCTATCTAAATGAGAACAATAGAAGCAGTTAAACTAACAATAGGACAACAAAATGCAAGTGCTATGACCCTTCCCAGTTTAATCTAACACAGTACCTGTATAAAGATAATAGATGTAGAATAGAAGATAAAGTGTTAGTATTAATGGATCAAGTGTTAACATACTAGAACTAGTTTATTAAAAAATGTCCCTCGTTGGGACCGCTGGCTGGTCTCCACAATGTTGGTGATTTCAGGTTTTACTATCCTTGTGGTCCCCACAATGTAATATAAACCTGTACACACACACACAGTGTGTTTTATACAGTTTTATACCGTACAAACTTCTATCCCCCTACACCTACACCCCTAAACCCCTTTTTCACCCTTTTTTAAATGTTAGCATTTTTTTTATTAAAAAACAGTTTTGTATGTTTTTAAGCCATTTGAAAGTGTCCTTGTAAACCATGAATACGTTGTAATACCTATGTCATTATACACATTTGTGTCCTCATAAACCATAGGCCATATATACAAGAACACACACACACACACACATATATGCAAGGTATCCTTTATGCATCTTAAATGATTAAACTCTGTAATGTTTTAGGTATAACTAAGCTGGAGGTTATGGATCCGCCTCGTGTTATCAAGACTCATCTTCCTATCCAACTTGTGCCTCGTTCTTTCTGGGAGGCTGGTTGCAAGGTTGAAATAAGTTTTTGTGGGCTGTACTGAAAAATATTCAATAATTTTACGAGAATGCCAACCCCACCTGCATTTCTCCATAGGTTATATATATGACCCGTAATCCGAAAGACACTGTGGTTTCATATTATCATTTTGACCGCATGAATCTTAACCAGCCAGAGCCCGGCACTTGGCAACAATATCTGGAAAAATTCATGACAGGGCAATGTGAGTCATGCTGCAGTTAGACCATTCATTCATTACACCAATTGCCTTATTCTGTTTCGTGTAAAACGTGAATGGACTAAATGATGATGACTTGAATGAACTAATGATTGAATCATTTTTTTTTCAGTGGGTTGGGGATCCTGGTATGACCATGTTAAAGGATACTGGAGGGAAAGGCAAAACAAGAAAATCCTTTACACATTCTTTGAAGACATGAAAGAGGTCAATCTACTTTCTACAAAACTTATATATTTTTTCCTATAAAAAAAGTCTCAGTACTTCAGTCTTAGTTTGACTATAAATTACTTGACTTAATGATCTTTGCAATGAAGTGAATCAATAAAAACTAACTTCAGCTGGACAATAACTTTATTCTAGAGTTGCTGTAAAGCCAAAACAATCTCTGTTACTTTAATACTTTAATTTCCTATTATCACTGTAAATCTTGCTTTGAAACAATCTATATTGTTCAAAGCGCTATATAAATGAATTTATTTATAATTTCAGGACCCTGTTCGTGAAGTAACCCACATTGCTCAATTCCTCGGAAAGCAGTTATCAAAAAGTGTGATAGATCAAATTGTGCAAATGACAGATTTTTCTGCAATGCGAGAAAACCCCATGGCAAACTACTCAACTATCCCAGACACAATCTTTGATCGTACCGCCTCAGAGTTCATGAGAAAAGGTTATTTTCTTCTTTTTTTTAAAGTACAATTGAGCAACATGGCCTGAATGATTTTTCCTATTCTTTTTCTCAATTTGTATTTGTTGTATTTTATAGGTGAGGTTGGTGACTGGAAGAATCACTTCAGTGCAGAAGAGGATGCTGCTTTTGAGGAACAGCACTGCAAATTAATGGCTGATTGTCCTATTCCAATACGGTTCACAATATGAAAGATTCACAGGGAGTGTCTCTATTTCCTAGTCCAATTACAATTTTCTAAATAAATTAATATTATTGAATATTAATATTAATATTATGTTGAACATGTTGTGTCTATACCTGGGCACTATAGCCAACAAAATATAATATTAATGCACTGTAAATGGGTGGTAGCTGTTAAGTGAACACATTCAAAACTCTTGTATGCAGGGTAAAGTTCAAGTGTCCTCATGAAATCAGCGGGACATACATGTTATCTGTATCCGGAAATGGAAATAAACCCCACCAGAGGGCATAAATGTTTTTTAGTTTTTTTTAAGTTTCACAACTTTGAATCACAGGAACAGACCTCAGAAAGAAAACAAAACTCTTGAAATATATTAATATATTAAAACTTTGAGGCTATAATAAATCAAATATTCATACAGTTGTAAAAAGTGATAAGTGACCTTTGAGACCTACCAAACCTCCAACTCTCATATCTGCAAATAATAAAGGTCTTTCACGTGAGTGAGGTTCGCAAACAACGCGACACAAAATAAGGTCAGTGATATTGATGATTTTGATTTGTTACGATTTTTTGTGTGTGTGTGTGGCCAATTTGAGTAGTATCTAAACAATTATTGGTGTATTAAAGAATTTCTCACTTTCATAGGCATGTTGTCCTTCATTTCCTGGTTTGTGCCAAGTGTTCCTACGTGGCTAACACCAAGTGCTATTCCTTTACACAGTGTTTTACAAGGTAACTCATGAAATTAACGATCTGTCACAAATTTCAAATAATAAAGAAGTTAATTAATTGATGATATATATATGCCTCTGATGCCTTTATGGCATTTATAGATAGATTCCCAACATATATTTATAGATTCACAATATTACTGTTTTTACTGTATTTCAATGTGAATATTATCAGTGTTATTATCAATGTTAAAGCAGTTTTTGCTGCTTAACATTTTTGTATGATACTATTCAAACATTTGTGGTAAGATTAAAAAAGAGAGAGAAATTAATACTTTTATTAATCAAGGATGCAATGAATTGATAAAAAGTGACAGTGAGGACATTTATAAATAAATACATTAATACATTTAATATAATCTAATAAATGCGGTTCATTGAACTTTCTATTAATAAAAGAATCCTGGAAAAAGAACAACTGTTTGCAACATTGATAATAAGAATAGGCTAATAATAGAATAATAGTAGAAATGTTACCTGAGCAGCAAATCAGGATATTAGAATTTACATTTACATTTATGCACTTACATTGCATTTCAAGGTACACATTTTACATTCTTATCAGTTATCAGAATGATTTCGGAAAGATCATGTGACAGTGACACTAGACTCGAGTAATAAATTTAGCCATCACAGGAATAAATTACATTTTAAAAGATTTTCAAATAGAAGACATTTATTTTAATTTGTAATAGCCTAATATTTCACAATATTAAGCTACTGTTTTTACTCTATTTTTGATCAAATAAATGCAGCCTTGGTGAGCATAAGAGACTTTTTTTATAACATTAAAGGGGAACTGAAATGAACATTCGATAACATGTTGGTTATTGAAATTGTAAACAAATTAATTCAAAAATAATATTAAAAGCAAAACATATATGAAGTTTTTCCCAATACTGAAATTTACATTTGTTGTTATCAGAGCGCAGCCGTGTTCGATGACGTCACTGGCTACTAACGTTATGTCAGGCTATCTACTGCTACTCTGACTGAACTGACTGATTTTGACTGTACACATTTTTTTAATTGTACAAGTTAACACTAAAAACAGCATTTAAGTAAGAAATTTAATCATCAAATGAAATAATAAAACTGCATTTTCTTCACTGTATGAATGAAACGTATACTGATTCATTCTTATATAGACTGCTGTCACTTACTACGGTAATGCAGGGATCTAGAATATACTGATACACATAGAACCTTGTGTTTTTGACTCTTTAAATGCAATAAGACGATAAAGAGAATTTATTTTAGTGCACGCGCTGTGACAGCTGTCTGTCTGTGCATTGCGTTTAGGCGTCTCTCATACACAGTTTGAAACCGGCTGAAATCACAGTAACATATCTTGCGGGTGTCGTCGATGGATATTGCTTATAATGGATAGCATCCTCGATGTCGGATTAATTTAGCAATGTGATCTACGGTGAAAGTGAACATCACGATAACAACTATGGGGTGAGTGGAACTTGTTTACAGGACCCACCGTGGTCACATTTATGCCACAGTCATTTTGCCAACAGGTTATTCGGTCCTTTATGGCATCGGAGGTGTTATATTCGCTTGTTGGACAGATCACAATTTTTTAATTTTTGCAATGCAATAAGACCCTCCTCTCGATCTGTTACGCTCTTGAGATGCCATTTTGCTGGAGCTGTCAAGGTAGCCTATCATGCCAGTGACGTCACGGACCGTTGAAGCTCAAGATGGCTGCGCCCCAACAACAAACTAACATCACTGTTTTCCCCCCCTTGTAACTACTTCAGCAGTTTTAAGTGTCCTACCACAAATAACAATGATAACACATCTGTTATATCACCTTTACTTTCTATTTCGTAAAACAAAGGGCCCCTATTATGGATCTTTGAAAATTACCTTTCATGTAGTGTGTAACATAGCTCTAAGTGAATGAAAACATCCTGCAAAGTTTTAAATCTGAAAGTGCACCATATATAAGTTATTGTCTTTCAAATGTAAGTCAATGAAATTAATTGTTTTTCAAACGAGTCATAAGCCGTTTCGTTGTGATGTAAACGAAACATTAGCATATTGTCCGGCCTCTTATTGCGCGCGCAGACACCAGGGAAAACTTGAACCTCAAACCTGGATAGCATCATGTTGAGAAGATGCTGTGCTCTACAATATGAAGGTAAAGCCAGTTTTTTCCCACTGCCCAAGGACGAGCATGTGAAGAATCAGTGGTTAAAATTCATCTTTACCATGATATCACAGCAGTATAATAAAAGTTCATTGCAGGATTCGCAAACCGCTTGCTCTTGAAAGAGATGGTGTTCAAAATACTTAGTTTTGAGTTTTATATTGTGTAGCTCTCCTGCTAACTCACGTTATCACTGTCTTAAGTTACTTAAATACTTATGCTAATCAGTTGTGGGCCACTATTACCTATAACTGTGTCTATTAATGCAGATTGTCTGTCGTTCTCACTACTTTGAGGAAAGATTAAGCATGGAGCAAGATTTTTTTATGTTACATCAGTCATTCACATCAGTCATTCAAGCTAGAGCTCGGCTAATGTTGCATACATGCACTGTTATTGATACAGTTTCCACGTGTTCACCGCGATATATTACAAAAATACTCGGTAAATAAATTAGTACAAGTAAAATGATCGGTTTGTTGATGGACATGCACTTGTTAATGCTGATGGTGAGGAATTACAGTTGCAACATCTCATAATGTACCTCAAACTGAGTAGTGTATAGAGTGCGGACTCGCGCTCGCATTGATATGGTAAAATCGACGTCATTGTTCGTTACTGTCTTGTGTCTTTAGTTTTACGGTGTAGGAAGCCTCAGGACATCTGACATTAGCCGCTTTCCGACCAAGTAGTTATAGGAACTTAGTTCTAGGAACTGTCCACTTCTAAACAGTTCTAAGAACTACTCTCCCCCAAACTCGGTTTTGCTGTTTGCGTTCTTACTGGCCAAGTGGCCATAGGAACTGGTAGGAGGGGTAAGGGAGTGACGCAAGCACGGTGACTTTTATTTTTGACGGCGCGACGGACCTTTATTTTGGCGGCGCTGAGAACGCCAGAGCAAACAATGCTCGCATTCTCTGTGTTTATTAGTTAGCAATCTGTCTAACAGTACTGTTTAATATCTTATTAGATAGAACTGTTATAGAAAGTAGACAGTATATGAAAAAAGGTTATTAGCCTATGCCGTGTGGTTGATGTCCAGTGTTGCTAGCTGGGCAGATAAACATAATCATGTTTGGCTTGGTCCCCTCAAAGTTGCGTTGGATTTTCTCTTCAGCATAAAGGTTTAGAGACCCATCTATCACTGTTTTCCATGTTTGTATAGTTTATGGAGTAAATATATATAGGCTATAATCTGTGTGTTTACATTCTAGCTGTTTTAAAAATGGCGGGTGCTGATGTTCCGCGTGCGTTCGGTCAATCAGCGTACACTAACGTCACGGATAGTTCCTATAGTGCTGGTTTAGACCCTACTCTGAAGTAGGACCCAAATTAGTTCCTACAAATGGAGTTCCTAGAACTAAAATCGTTCCTAGTTCCTGCGGTGCGAACACGCCGACATCCGGGTACTTTAGCCAATAGTTCTAGGAACTGTGAAAAGGTTCCTCCGGTCGGAAAGCGGCTATTGTTATGGCAATGGGCGTTTTTAACCTGTATGCAGTAAACCAATCACAACAGACTGAGCTGTCTGGCCAATCAGAGCAGAGTAGCTTGCGGAAAGGCGGGATTTAGAGAGATTGATTCATCTGACGAGTCGTTTGAGAATCATTGAAATGTGGTGCTGTGCAAATGTTTTTTGATCTTTGATGCATGTAAACCTGTTGTAGGAGACTCCAAAACAACTCTAGGAAACTTTAAAATAGCATAATAGGGGCACTTTAAACAATGTTTCTAAACTTTTGTTGTGTTTTTTATGTAAACCACAGGGCTTGTGGGAGCTTGTGCGATCTGGGTTCTTCGTAACCTTTTAAAAACGTACTTGTTTGTTGAAGCACAAAGGTAAGTAGCCTATAGGCCTATTAGTTATGCTATTTAGCTCATGCTGCAGGGTTGAAGATATCTCCATTTGGATGGAGATGTTTTTGTATTGATTTTTTTTCACATTTCACTTTTCTGTCCTTTTAAGTATTGCAGATTCTGAAACAGACCTTATACAAAAGAACAGACTTAATGGTGGACTAAAAGAGAAAATCCAGTTCTGGATCCTCACGGTGGTTCTTTCCGTTGTGGGGTCCCGTGTTGCATCACTGGTAGTTTTAGAGTTCTCCCTTAGAGCCATTTCAGCACGGATCACAGGAGGATCAGTACGAACAAAATTCATTGTGACATTTCATACATTTGTGACAACTCGTTATCATTCTAGATTAATCACCCCTGTTCTTTTTGTTTAGGCCTCGATTATTGACCCATTGTTACTGCAGCTTGTCCTGTGCCAGTTCTCTTTGGGCTGCGCACTAACCTGCAGCATAAATTTCCTCCATGAGGGGGCACCGCAAGGCTGGCTAAGCCTCCTCCTTGCAGTTGGACTGAGCTGGTTCTTGGCTAGCCGATGCAGCAAAGTATGGCAACATGTCAAGACAATGTATCCAGTACATAGCGCACAACGCTATTGTGGACTTTGCATTGGACTCTTAACCACTGGCACTTCTATATTAACATGGCTCTGCAGTGCCCTAATTATAACTTTTAGTGTATCTGGAATCGCTGCCATATCAAACATAAACAAACACTTTCTGTCAACCACTGAGGCTCTACGATTTTGGACCCCACTCACAATCTGCTACACTCTACTGGTTGTGTATATGAATGGTAAGACAAACAAAAACTATAAGACTAAGTGGTTTCATCACTGGAATTCCCTTGACAAAGAATAGAAACATTCATGAATTCAGAAAATCATATTAGGCTATGTATTATATAGCATACAAAAGTTTGGGGTTGGTAAAGAGTTTCAGTGTTTGTTTGTTTTTTTAAAGAAATTTCTTATGCTCACCAAGGCTGCATTTATTTGATCAAATATACAGTAGCCTAAAAACAGTAATACTGTGAAGTGTTATTACAATTTAAAATATGTTTTCTATTTCTGTTATATAATAGAATATTATATATATATATTAAACGTTAACTGATGGCGAAACTGAATTTTCAGCATGAATTATTCCAGTTTTCAGTGTGACATGATCCTTTAGAAATCAATATGCTGATTTGGTGCTCAAGAAAAAATTATTCTTATTATTGATGCAAAAAAAGTTGTGCTGCATGCTTAATATTTTGGTGGAAACCAAGTCTTTTGCATTGTATTTACTGTGACTTTTAATCAATTGAATGTGTCCTTGCTAAATAAAGTAGGCCTATTAAAACAAACAAAAAACACTAATCCCAAACATTTATACAGAATATAAGTACATTTCATGCCAACATTGTCTAATCATGAATCTATACTCATTCTTTCAGAGGATCGCCATCAACAGCCTGGCCAGCAGATTCTCAATACAGTTGTTGTGCGACTGGGTGGGCTTTTTGTGTTACTGATTACAGTAGGCAGTTGGTCAGATGTACTCCATATTCTAATCTGTTTCATTGGTGAAGCTGCGTGCCTGTTACCATCTCAAGACCTTTTGGAAGCCATATATCAGGTTAGCACTTGGACTGTATTTGGTATCTGATCCCCACAGTATCCATAGATAAGATTTTGTGGGGAAATATTAAGAGCATTAAATGTAATAACATACTGTATTTTTACAGCATGCCACCTACATGCGGCCCATTAAAAAGACCTGGAAACCGGGGAGAACAAAAGAAACTGGAAAAATCTGATCTGATCTTGAGTGAAAACTGAACACTTAACCTATATATATATAATTTTGTTTTTTTCTAGAAAAAAAATTCTCTGCTTCAGTTAATACCATCTGTAGGCTAAACACAACCCCATGAGGGTCTCTGGTTTATCTGAAAAATGTACATGTAAGTATTTTTAAGAGATATGCTGTTCTGTCCTTAAAATAAACGCATTCCTCATTATTTTAGTAGGCCTACTGCATGAAAATGAAGGCTTTCTTATGAATGCCTTCCATCATAATAAATATAGCCATTCAATATGCATATGGTGAATTCAATTCCCTCTACACCTAAATAAATAGCCTACATTAATGTTTAATCCGAGCAGCTAAAATTAGAGAGTGATTTTTCATTTTCTCCCAAATGTCTAAACGTCATGGAATTACATTTCAGTTCTTGCCACAATATTATTAGTTTTTATTAGGCCTATCTATGATAACTTGATTCGATCAAATAGTTGTAGCTTATTCACAAGTCACCTAGCATTATCTATCATGACATATAGGCTAAGTAATACAACAAAAACAGTTGTAACAATTAGGCTACACTTACAAAATAATTACGCATGGTTTTTAACATCTTTTAAGCCCTTTATAACAATTTAGTTCCGTCAATTCTTTGGAAGCAGCACCCACACGCTAAAGAAGTTAAACTGTTACTGAACTTGAACCCAAAATAGCTCCACTGGAAACAAAATGGCCGCGGAGCTGTCATTTCTTTTGTTATGCTGGTTTTTGTCTACACTTGGTTATGCTCAAAATGGCGTCATATTTCAAATAACATTCTATTGATAACTGGCGCCAAAAATTAACAACTGAACAATCAAGAACATCGAGTGTGTGATCTGTGTGTGGCGCGTAAATCGCTCTGGTATTTAATCTGTGAGCGTTTAATTCTTCACGTTGGTTGTGCAGGATGTTTTCATGCGCTCAGACTTACATGGACAAAACATTTCTCTCAAACGCATTCCACATTTTGTTTACAAACCCGTCGTTTCCTCTGTCGAATAAATATATATTTTTTTTAAAACAATTTAGTAAAACAGTAAATGTCTTCATGTCCTTAGAAGTTTGCCACACCGTCTTGAGTTGTTTAGGAGCGGAGAAAGAAAGTAACATTTGGTGTCCAAGTATCCAGGGGATTCATTTATTGTATAACATGCAACCATACTGTATAGGCCTAAAGTGCGCATTTGTATTTCCAATGTGCAATCAATCCAAAAAGCACTGTCAACGAATTACATTTTATTAGTTCAATTCCATAAATAATAAGGATTTAGGCATATCCAGAAAGTCCATGCAATTCCTGGGAAGACTCAAGACTGAATCTGAAGATTGTGTGGCTTGCTCAAGATCCAGTTTGAGAACCAGCTCCACCTCAGTACAAGTTCCAGAATTTTCTGCCAGTCGGAGGGTTTGTAATTGCTCTTTGTCAAAAGTCTATGTGGGCGTATAAAGCGCACGCGCGATTCATCCATTGCAGTCCCTGTTTTGCCGCATTCTGGCGCATGCGTGAATCAAACCCTGCTCCTCGTGCATAGTTGGAAAACAGTCAAATGCTTATTTTAAAAAAGGAAATGTTATTTGATTGGGCATTATCTGGACAGTTTCTTCAAGAAAGTATTGATTTCTACAAACTGGGTACTAATCATCATTCTCATTTAAACGTTGGACAGTGTTGATCCTTGTTGTAAACAGGCTGCACTATCATTAATTATTAAGCTTACATTCGACGCGATGCTTGTTTTTTCAATAACTAATCATGTAAAAAGACATCGTTCTAGTCTTTATAGTTAGGACGGGGAATCTGGCCATAATCCACCACAAATAAATTAGATTTCTGGAGAGAATCATAGAGTTGTCTAAATTGTTTATGTAATAGGCACTCGTGATGTCTTTTGTTTTGACTTGTGAGTCGTATATCAAACAGACGGTTCCCACCTGGATGTTGGGAAAACAAATGGATGTGCAAACGTATACAAAGCAGCAATACTTAAGATAGTAATACTGTCAACACCGTCCTGCCACTGAGTCATGAATAGTTTGTGGTAAACCACAAGTCACAAACGTTGTACACCCCAAGATTATGATTAACTTGCATACTGCTGTTTAAAGTCCTGTTCTACAAATAGGCTGTCAAATGTCAAACTAAAGAAAAGGGAACCAAATCTTACTTTTACCTTGCAACCTTAACCAGGACATAAATCAAACGTATATACACATTTTAGCATTTAAAAGTGATATTCAATAAACTATCTCTTATCCGATTTGATCCATGTGGTATTCCGAGTGCTCATTGCATATGCGCGATCTCGTCAAGAACCGGAGCGCGCTCCTCGACAGCAAGGTTCTCTCGCAGTCAACACAGCTTTCAAGAGCAAGCGGGTCCAATCGTAGTGTCGAGTCAGAGGAACTACTCGCCCCACTGTAACACACATTCAGTCGGATTTAACTCAGTAAAATCTTCTGTATGATCGGGGGACACAAAAACGCAGTATGGTCCGGGAAACCAGACATTTATGGGTGGGGAATTTACCAGAAAATGTACGAGAGGAAAAAATTATCGAGCACTTCAAACGGTAAGTGACGATTTGTGTGAGCGAGACAACATCCAGCAATGTGCTTCCTTCAAGTGATTGGGGGAAAACAATAGCAACACACCGGTGCAGAGTTTAACACATTAAATGTGTGCCACAACTTTCTCAGCAACGCTGCTATTGAGTTGGCTTGTTTTGGCTCACTTAACGTACGCTTGCTAGTGAGTTAGCTTTCGAGAGTCGCAGTCGTCGCTAGGTTGCTAATTAGCACAGAGGGTCGCATTCAAACGCATTACTTGTAGCTGTATATTGGCTTCAGCTTGCTTTATTTTGCAACCCAGAGTCAGTAGCACAAATTAAAGGTTGTAACGTATGTTGTTGGATAGTTGAAAAAAAATACGAGTTTGTTGAATGGGCTAAATGGTGTCTACTACTAAAGGCATTACAGTGGGTGTTGTTTTGAGCCTCCTCGGCTCAGATGTCATGCAAGCGGTGACCGTGGCTGCGTCTATAAGAAGTCAAACAATATCAGCCTCGGGATACTTTTAACACGAGTTCATGTATGAAAATGTTCTTGACCAACCTGCAAATTATCATTATGCTAGTCTGTGAACATGTGGCGACAGTTCCTACTACTGCACCAATCGGACGTTTTAAGTTGTCAGTCAGAAGTTTGTGTATGGCTGTGATGTGAATATATTCACATACATGGGCTATTTTGTCTTTTATGGCAACAAGACATTATTTTAATTGTTCTCAGTATTTAAAAAAAATAATTCAAAACCACCAATGACTGCACGTTGCACCCACATACCTTACCTGATGGGGTTCATGCCAATGTCTGACCTGTATGGATTAAGGTAATGCTAGGTGTCGTTTTTCATTGAATTCACGGGTTGTTAAATCAGAATAACACGGTTTGTTAAAACTAAATGGTGCGAATCTGTCTTGATCCGTCGTTTGATACAGCGTGGCGAGATTTCTTGAGTGACATCGCAATATTGTATATTACACGTTGAACACATCTGACGTTATTGTTTATAAAACGTAAACTATATTATCGCCTAGGTCTAACGTTATATAAAGTTGTGTGTGTGTGTGTATATATATATATATATATATATATATATATATATATATATATATAAGAAAGAGCGAGAGAGAGATATCAAACTTAATCATACATAGGCTACTGTATTCTCACATAAAGCGATACTATAGCAAATGTCAACTGCTTGATTGTTTTTATCGTCTCAAAATGTAAACTAAATTATCCGTCAGACTCCGCTGTCATACTAAATGCGACTATAATGCATTAAGATATTATAAACATTAACGTCGTGATCTTTTTGTAAAGCTGCCTTGAAACATTGTGTATTCTAAGCGCTAAAATTGCCTTGCTTTGACCAAAGACTGTCTAACGACTTTATTGTCCACATTCATTACTTACACGTACACACAGTTACGTATTTGTAAAAAAATACAATCAAAACACACTAACGTAGTCTTTGAACAATGCAGGTGTGATCGAACTCATTATATAATTATGTTTTTCTATGGTTGTATAGCCTGTATTGACGTTCAGGCTGGAGTTTACGAGCATAGCACTAGACCTCACTATCGTAAGAAATTACTTTGCGAGTCGAGGAGGGCAGGCACTAGCATGAGAGAACCTACATATAAGATTTGAGTAAATAATTTATTCATCTTGGAACAAGCGCTTTGTTGTCTCTACGGCAGCCTTTTGTTCAAATGACTGTCCATTTAGCTTTGAATTGTGGTAATAACGGTCGCCCTTTGAACGGGAACTAAATTAAAACACGCTCATGCTCATTTATTGTGAGCAACATTAAAGGAGAAATTGTTTTCTGATATATACAGGAGAGAAATACAGCTATATATATACATTTATAAAATTAAAAAAATAAATGGTACCCCCCGAAGTGATTTGTGAACGGTGACTCTCAAAGCTCAGGTCAGTGCGGCAGAGGTACTTATTGAAGATGGGGGACGGGAGAATGAATAAGCAGTGTGAATAGGTTTGTAAAATGGCGACGGAGATTGTGTGAGAACTGGTGTGTCAGACTGCTCACCTAGAGCACCCTTTTGAATGCCTATTGTTTATTACTCATTTTCATACTTTGCTTACCAAGTGTTGTTTTATCCCTTATGTACACTTGTCATTTATATTTGTTTTGTTTAGTTGTGTAATGATTGACAGCAAATTTATGTGTAGTATATTAGTATATTTACATGAAGTTTATATAAGCACTATATCAAGGTTTTTAAAGGGACGCAAGTTCATCAAACATGTCCAGAAGAGGTATATTCAAGCCTGAATGATTTGACAGAATTATGACATTTGACTGATTTCTGGCATTTGTATACATCTTAATGGTGCAATAACACTGAAGGAAAATAAAAGGCTATGTTGGTTATTTTGCAATGATGTGGTGCGCCAGAAACAGAATCAAAATCTGATGTTTGTTTTCTTGTCATAATAATTGGATGTAGGCTATTCAAATGATGGGAGGTATTACTAGTCTGGCATATGGTTAATGCTACTCATACAGTGGTACATCTTTGTGTGGTGATGAAGAAGGCAGGCTGTTTTTATTTGAATCTACTTATTTACATATTGCACAAATGACTGGTGCACAGGTTTGTTTTCACTCATTCTTTTGCGCAATCAAATCTGCCCTTTGCGGATTATCTGTATGCATAATGGTTGTTCATATCAGCATAATTGACTGCATATGTCATGCAATTATTTTGTGTTGGCTATTAGTTAATACCTTTTTTCACCTTTTTTTAAGGTATGGACGTGTGGAGAGTGTCAAGGTCCTCCCAAAACGTGGATCGGAGGGTGGAGTGGCAGCTTTTGTGGATTTTGTGGACATTAAGAGTGCTCAGAAAGCTCATAATTCTGTCAACAAGATGGGAGACAGGGACCTACGCACTGATTACAATGAGCCAGGAACTATTCCCAGTGCAGCTCGAGGCCTGGATGATAGCCTGTCCATAGCCACTCGTGGGCGGGATGTTTCAGGGTTCACAAGGGGGGCGGGGGGCCCTGTGTATGTGCCCCCTGTGTCACTCCACAGCAGAGAGGGACGCTTTGAACGCAGACTAGACGGGTAAGTGGACATAGTTTTTCTGAAGGCAGGGGGACCATTCGTTTCTTGTAACTCATCTCTCCCTCCCAATTATTTCCGTCATTAATTGGGCTAATTTATTGTTTTGGGGGCGGGGGACATATGGGAAATTAAGTGAACACACTGGAGGGTAGTGATTTGGGCATCACGCTTTGATGGTTGAGGTCTGTCATCGCTCACCGTGTAAAGATGAGCCCGTTTTGAAGTTTGTCAATGCATGGTGAACATGCATCGAAATTCATAATCATTATGTAGAGCTTAGCGTGCCTCTGCATGGGGATTCTCTCAGAGTTGGATATCGCTTGCGAAGAGAATCCAGGGCATGTTTCGGATATCAAAATATTTCGGGATTTCTGGAAGCGAGAGCGCATCCGTGACCGCAGCCTTACCTGGAATTGCCCTATTCTGGAGTACTGTACCGCCCAAGGTGGATTAATGTCTTACTTCATGTTTTTTACTCTGTTGTTGTAACACGATTACGGTGTTGATCAATTAAGACCCATTGATTGGTAATTGGATTAATGAAATGGGTGGTTTAGGATCAGTTCTTTCCCTTCGATGATCTGGAACGCTCTGGATGATGTTCTGTGGATTCTTAATCACACTGGATTAATATTACCCAATGACAAGGATATTCTATCACTACAAATTCTTTTCTCTTTTTTTTCGGGATTATTTGTGGTGTTAGGGTTTTGCTGTTAATTACATGGGAGACTTCTGCCATTGATCAACATGGTAGAATGTGACAGAAACACAGTGAGCAAATCTCTTTGTTTATTCATTACTTATTTATAGACCATTTAAGTTCATTTTTGCTTTTTTACCTAAACGCTGAAGAAAAAAATAATGGATTTAAAATAGTTAATGGTCTACTCTCCTGAAGAATTAACTGATTTTTGGATCCATAAAGTAAAGCATGGAGGTATTGCTGTTGTGGGGTTGAAGACTTCTCGCTTTGGATGTGAAATATCCCAGTGGATTACAAATCCCCATAAAGGATCTGGAACTACAGCAGACTGTGGATACACTATAGCTAAGATGAAAGTCGCTTTTTCCTAATGGACTATTCCAATGCCAATGGATTATTGATCTCTTTTTCCAAACATCAATGAAGATTCCACTGGGATTTGTAAAACATTGATCGAACACCCATGTTTTCTGAGTTGACTTGGATTATTAACATCACAGTGGTTAGAACGCTGTTATTTTGTTCTGATGGGATATCTGGAAAGTGAACTGTTTTCAATCGTAAGGAGGTGGCGGGATAAGATTCAAACAAATCTTTTTATCTGCACTGAAGAGGGATTTAAAGTCTCAGAGGCATCATGTAGAACAATTTTACATTTTCACATTTTAAAAAATCCACAGAGACATTTTGTTTCAAAGGACTAATGAAAATGAAGAACAGAAGTAATGCTGTATGAAGAACCAAATGATGGATTTATTATGTTTTTGGACTTCTTTCTCCAGCCTGTTTTTGATCTGATGGGGATCTTTGTACTGAATCTGAGTTGGACATTCTACCTCCTGACTTTTACCTCCATATGCTTTTCCCATATCGATTTTTTTTTTTTTTTTTTTTAAGTGCATGGTTTTTTTTTTTTTTTTTTGGCCGAACTATTCTGTTGGATCCTCAAAGATAAGGATTACTTCGTTGGTTTTTTTCTTACCATTTTTTCATTCTACATTTTTAACCCCCTTTTTTGCTCACAAAGTCTCTGTCTCCCTAAATTGTATTTGGAATTGTAGGTCGGGTTACCGCTGTCTGAAAAGGTTGGTATGTTCTGCCCTGTGTATATTAGCTGTTCTCTAACCCCTAGTTTGATCCCCTGTCTTTTTTCCATCTCCCACTAACAGATGTAGCTGTTAAACAGGCTGTTTTTAGTAGCTTGTTGGCATTTGCAGATTTTTACCTCACTTTGCTGTCCCTTTCCTGATTCTCACTCTCTTTCACACTCCCTGGCTTTTTGCCTCTCTGCTTTACCTACGTGAATAATTTGAATAGTGTTTGAGGCATGTCATGAAAAATAAAAGGTTCAAATGACTTTAAAGATACAGCAAAGCTGACCAAACACATTACAGCTCTATGGAAATGGAGGAGATGGCAAATGAGCTGTGGAGTGTTGTGATGCAATGTTTCACCACTGTTTGTCAGTTCTTGTGGAAATTACAGGAGTGGACTATATGTATTGTAAAGGTTGATCACAGTCAAGTTACACAGCTGGCTTTCACTAAACAAAAGCATCTTTTTCTAATAGAAACCAAACCAATTAACTAGGTCAGATTTGTTGTTACATGCTCACTATCACTCACTGTCAATGACTAACACTTATTCTGGAGAAGCTGTATCTCAAGCTTTAAATTGAACTTGTCAGTTATTATTTAAACCTTTTAGTGATTGGAAATGACAGAATTCACTTGCATTATAAATGGCTAATATATTAATGAATATATGTATGTTGCTTGGCAACCATACAGTTATTAATGGTCAGCGTTTTTTTTTCTTTTTTCTGAAGAACAAATATAATGCTGTATGAAAAACCACATTATTATTTTTATTAATAAATGTAACTATTGGTGGCTTTGTTGTGAGGTTAAGGGGAGCTTAGGCAAAATGCTGCTTCTTGTGCCTAAGAAAACTACACTTGTAATAGACTACCTCTCATGGATTATTGCATATTAATATTTTCTTTCACACACTGAAGACTTCTGAAGTTCGAAAAAGTAAATGAAATAATCACTTTTATTTGTAATCTAAAAACTGTTACTAAGTTACTGAAAAACCTACAGTAGTCAGTTAGAGTAATTTAAAACAGTAATAAAATTAACAGAATTCACCAGTCTAAAAATGTAATTATATGTTACTGCTTATTTCCCAGTAGTTTGAAAATATCTTTAGCTATTTGACTTGAGATAGGTTGCGGAATGGTTGCAGTTATGTTTTAATAGTTTGAAAGGGCTACTAAAAATACAATCTTCAGGCATTTCAAAATGGCTATTAAAGTGAAGCTAGCATAGAGCTTAGCGTATCATAGCATCCCCTTCACTCATTTCCCTTTCTTTAGGGTTGATATTGTTCCTCTTTAAAAAAAAAAAAAAAAAAAATTTTTTTTAGATTGACTCTCCACATGAAACATTATTCTACAGCATGACCAGATCAAATGTTGGACCGTATTATTGCAAAAGACCTTTATTCCAAAATAATGAGTTTTTATAACCTGTGGCTTTGATTTTATTCTTTGAGAATGATTTAATTTTATTCATTAAACTCCATTCTTGTTAGTTAATTAAAAAATCACAAACTGAAGCAGTAATATAGTCATGCTATCATATGAGGGAAGTAGGAGGTATAGAATTTGTAATCAAAACACATATTGGCTTCATTATTTTCATGGTAATACAGAATAAATTAACTGCATCTAATTGGTAAAAAAAAATCAAACTTAGTTTTTTAGGTAGGGTAATGAATATGCATTTTCTCACTAAATAGACAAAAACAGTAGTTTTATGCATAAAAAAGAAATTGTAAACTGCCAATGTAAAATAAATGAATCTCTGGCTTTTTTCCCCTCTACCCTGTGTAACTTGGAATGTGACTGACCATGGCATGCATGACTTTTGTCATGCATATTTTTCTTCCCTTTTGTTTTCAATATAGATTCGGTATGATTTCAGAAATGCAAAAAGAGCCCCCCCCCCCACCCCCCAAAAAAAAAAAAAAAAAAAAAAAATTTCAAGTTGTCCTGACCTGGTATCAATGTTTGGATTGAATGCTATGTTAAAAGGAAAAATCTGAGACAGCATCTTTCCAACATGCACTTGCAGTCTATGTTTTGATTAAATCACTTCTTCAACGCATGTCACTTGATTCGTATACCTGTCAGGGACGAAAATAACATTCATTTCATTCTTTCCATTTTTCTTTGCCATCCTCCATCCCTTTCCTTGTCATGTAGGGCTGCGGACAGTCGGGAGCGATCTTACGATCACAGTTCCTATGGACACCATGAGCGTAGCAGCAGCAGCACCACCAGTAGTTTCGATCGCCAGCGTCACTATGAGACTGATTATTACAGAGACTCTAGGGACCGGGCCCTCAGTGGAGCCAGCGGGAGTGCCAGTTCTGCCAGTGGCAGCATTGGAGGCGGCTCATCAGCAGCCAGTGTAGGTGTCGCAGGGAGCGTTGCAGGAAGCAGCAGTGCTGCTGGAAGCAGTAGCAGCACTGCCGGAGTGGGAAGTGGCGGCTCGACACCGGGAGGCATTGTCTACTATGGTTCACGAAGCCGGAGCCCTAGTCGTTTTGAGACTACAGAGACTCGCTATGAGCCCCGTGCCCGTGAAGCTTTCACACTCGCCAGTGTGGTCCATCGGGATTTATACAGAGAAGAGAGAGGTAGACGAGGAGATAGGACATACCACCACAGTCGCAGTCGATCGCCACACTCTTCACACAATCCATCACCACAGAGGCTGGCGAGTCAGGCAGCGCGGCCGGCACGCTCCCGCAGTGGCTCAGGATCCCGCAGTCGTTCCTCCAGCTCTGACTCCGTCAGCAGCACCAGCAGTAGTGGCAGTGGCAGGTAAGTGCTGTGATGCGTCTTGGTGCATCCCATTAGCATATCTATGGCAGTAAATTTGCATGATGAAAAATATTTGTCAGAGCTCAACAACAACAACAAAAATGAAAAAAATATATATATTTTTTTATTTGCCTGCCAATGTTTTCAAAGGCAAAAGAATCATACATTTTTATTTTTTACCAGTCTATTTAGGGCCCAAGCACAGATGGTGCGAGGATCCTCTTGGAATTGCTCTGTTTATTTTTTATACACATTTTATAATAATATTAAAGAAGTAGTTTTTCATTAAATGCAAACCTCTACGGACACCCTGAAGCTCGAGTTGCCCTTGGCTAGTAGTAGAGGTGTTGAAATTAATCGTTGCGATTAAACCGCAATGCGGACGTGGACGATTCTGCATCGATGCAGTGATAGACCATAATCGACCATAAAAGACCAGAAGCGCGCGAGTGTGTGCGCGTATGCGTGCAAGGCCGCGAGCGAGTGTGTATGTGTGTGTGTGTACGAGGCTGCGTGTGTGAGCGCAAGTCGATTGCGAGTGTGTGTGAGCGTTATTGTAATTTAAGTACACCTGACAGTTTCATGCGCTCTTAGTATTTACTAGTGTTTGTTCTAAATGGTCCTGTCATCTGCTGTTTAGATTCAAGTTGTGTTTGATGTTTGCTACATTCAGGAAGTGTATTTTCTTGGAGCAGATAAAATAAAAAGGGAGTTCATATAGCTATCTGACTGCTTGTATTCATTGACGAAAATGTAGGCATGTGCAGTAATATTGAAAAGTGAGGATACAACGCATCTTGATGCATCGTGATATCGAATCGGTGACATGATAATCGTAAACAAATTGAATCATGAGACCAGTGAACACCCCTATTGGCTAGGAATTTTTTTTTTTACTCGCAGATTTTTTACATGGAATGCAAGAACAATGCAAATTAAAAAATTCTACATAAATACAATATGAAATATACATTTCAAACACTATTGAAGACAAGTAAACAGTCTGTAATAATATAAGAACAAATTATCAAACTACAAGCAATAGCACAAATAAACACAATAGAACAAAGATACAAATGAAATAAACAAATGAAGTAAATCTAACACTACTTGGATACAGATTAGGTAGATACGTTCACTTAAAGGGGTCATCGGATGCCCATTTTCCACAAGTTGGTATGATTCTTTAGGGTCTTCTTGTAAAGTTTGTAACATACTTTGGTTAAAATTCTTCAATGGTTGTGTAAAACAACACCCTTTTTACCTCTTCAAACAGCTCTGTTCACAGCGACCCGTTTTGGTGCATGTCTCTTTAAATGATAATGAGCAACTGCTCACCCCACCCCTCTCTTCCATGGGGGGTGTCTACACAAGACACGTAAAGTGCTGCCTTGGTAATCTGCCTCGCAGAAAGTATACAAATGGCTGAGGGCGGAAATATGCTAATACGGGACAGTCCGCCAGTGGTCGTGGGCGGAGTATGAGCAATTTGACATCATATTGCTCAGAAAATCCAAACGGCTTGATTATTGAGAGTGTTTAGGCTTTTTGAGGATTAAAAAAAAGAAGTGAATGGATTTTTTTCATTGTATGGTGGTTGTGTCCACACACCGCAAAGACATTTATATGCAAACAACATTTAAAAGTGAATTTTGCATCTTATGACCCCTTTAAGACATAACCAACTATGTTTACTTGGATACTTGCCAAGAAACACATTTTGACATAATTTTGTGTGAAATTATCTGTTCAAGCACAAGAAGTGAAATTGAGCTCAATTCAGTAATTGCGTGCTGTCAGATGCTCGCAGTGGTGGAAAGAGTACTGAAAAAACATACTCAAGTAAAAGTACCATTACATTCCAAAAAATGTAGTGTGAGTAGAGTAAAAAGTACTTGTCCAAAAAACTACTTGAGTAAGAGTAAAAAAGTAGCTTATTTAAAAGTACTCATGAGTAGTGAGTAGTGAGTACTGAGCTGCGGATTCTACCCCCTTATAATTAACACTGTGCAGTGTGCACTACAATTTATAAATTTAAAAAAAAATGCACATACTGTAGGCTAATTCACATTATATTTTGTTCTTTGACAGAAAGATTGAAGAATATCTATCATCCATCTTTTTAAAATGCATCAAATCAGTACACTCATCAACATTTAAATCATATTATTTGAGAAAAAAAAAAGCATTTAAAATTAGGCGAAAGGCCATTGAGCCTGAGCATGCTATTGTTGCACATAAAATATCAATATTCATGACTGTGCAAAGAATTCAAAAACCTTTAGAAACTCATATGATAGTTCAGCATCACACACCATGATGGGTTAAATAGAGAGATTAAAAAATGCCCAATTTCTCTCCAAAACTCTCCATAAAGAGTTTTGATAAATGAGAATCACTAATATTATCAGATTACCTCACCTAATGCACTGAAAAAGGCTAAGATAGTAACACTAATTACACTGTAATTCCATGCTATTAAATATGTTACAATTTAAACGTAAATGCACATTGTTCTAGAAGGGTGGCATCATCCCTTACATTTTACATGGCTACATTTACTCACATTGTAATGCTGATAGTATAATTTGTAAGGAAAATTGTGCATTAAATAGGGAAGTTATATCCGGGAAACTTTTACAAAAGAAACAAACACACACACACACAAATGCATGTCTCTTTGTAGTCTCGTCGAAGCTGTTTTATCAGCAGCATCCACACACAAAAAAGCAAAAGTTGAACATGAAAAATGTTTTTGCTCAAGTGCACTTGCCAAATGAAGACGGATTGTATAAATGGATCAATCAAAAAACGTTGTTTATTAACGAGCTGTAGTCACGCACTGACAAAAATGCAGTTCAAGTTAACGCCATGGTTCATAACTGCATACTGAATCTGGCGGCATGGCGAGCGCAAGACGCGGCAGTGCACAGATTGTGACGCATGTCTCTCTATGTGATTGTAAATGGGAGCGGGAATTCACCGCATTATGAGCTCGTCACGCAAAAACCCTAACCTCACACCAAATGTTAGGCCCTGTAGATAGCCCAGCCTATATAAATATCATATTAAGCAGAAATGTGAAATGTACCTGAGCATATTAGAGGAAGACGCTGATATCTGGATTGAATTGATGCTTGAAGAATGCACTTCCACAGCTGTCCCGAGTAACAGCAGGAATAGGCGGTTAAAGTTTTCTATGCTTAATTTGATTTGATGACAGTCACGAGACTGATTACTCGATCCAATCACGTTGATGGATAAAAATAACAAGCATATAACGAGTAACGACCACAAACAGAAGGAAAATAGCGGAGTAAAAGTACCGATACATCACTTAAATTGTACTCAAGTAAAAGTAAAATTACACAATTTTTAAACTACTCAAAAAAGTACAATTTCTGAAAAAAACTACTTAATTACAGTAACGTGAGTATTTGTAATTCGTTACTTCACACCCCTGGATGCTCGCTTCGGATGTACGAGTTATTTTCGAGTCTTCTTGCACTTGAATATTTCAATTGGCAAGGCTTAAAAACATGTGCAAATGATATGCAGCACATCAGCACTGATCGGGACAGTGTCCATTCTTTTCACGCGGTATATGTAAGCCTCTCTCTTTCTCACGTTGAGTGCACATATATGTGAGAGAGTGTGACAGAGGGTGCTCTCAGCCAAGCGACGGTTCGTAAAGCTCAGCAGGCAATAGTATTATGATCTGCGCTAAACTTATTTTTTGGCTCTTACTCAATCACAAGCAATTTTTTTTTTTTTGCCCAGCGTGAAATTTGGTCGCATATGGGAGTAATTTAGTTGCATTGTAGAGGGCTGAAATGTTAGGCTACATAAATTCATGAACACAATTTGCAGGAAAACGATGGCATATAATGCAAAACATTGTTTTGTAGTTTACATTATAAATGATGCTTTAAAGACTATCACAAGTCATTTTTCTAATTTCCACAAAACCTGATCTGTTAGCCAGCTAGATAACATCTGTCTGACGAATCAGCAGAATTTGCAACAGCAGTGTAGATTACATCACGGAAAATCAAACATTTAAGTTTGCAAGGCATAAAATGGATGTAAAATATCAAAGAATGTAACATTTAAGTGGCAAAGGCCAAGTTCCGTAAACTGGCCCAAAATTCCCTCATGTGGGTCATCTTAATTATTGAGCCTTGTTTCTTTTGAAGATTATGCACTAAGTTCTTCAGTTAGTACAGTGTGCATTTTCAATGTTAAAATACTTTGTCCTAAATTAATATGCCTAGACAAGAAAGCAATTCATATGTTGTGGCTCCATGGCACTATCAAACATAGTTTTTTCATGTTTGCACATCTCGTTTAAGCATCTCAACTTTGGCTTAAACCAACAGCGTGAGTTTGAGTCAGGACTATTTGCTTGGATGATCTAGGTCTGAGAAATCTGTCTGGAAAGTGGGACAGAAATGACATTACTTAGTCATTCAGTCATTCTTCTGTTGTCATTCAGCTTTTATCATTATTTATCACCCAGTCAGGCTTTTCAGTTTTTTTTTTTAAATAGCTTGACTTGCTGCATTTTCACAGGATGATTGACTCTACAGTACTTCTAAAAAGAAATCAGTGAGGTTTTTAAATGGCTTTTCTGTCACTTGAATTGAATAATATTTTTTCTGTTGATCACAAAAACAACTTTTTATGAAATGTATTAGTTATTATAAGTATTCACCCCATTCAATCATAATGTTACAGGGATGGGCAATGTTGGTCCTGGAGTGCCGCTGTCCTGCGGAGTTAAGCTCCAACCCTGATTAAAAAAATACTCACCTCTCTGTAGCTTTAGCAGAGATGGTCTTAGGGAGATACAGGGGTCCAAGGCTCTACCATTGGAGAAAAGTCTAACAGCTAACTTGGATCATGTGTGCTTTGATAACCAATCACATTACAGCCTTGACTCCATTGAATTTTGTTTAGAGCTATGCCAGTCAATCACTGTTCGTGGATACCATAGAAATTAATGAGATAGGATGTAAACTGAATCATACCTGTCGTGCAATTGTCCATGATTTCTCTTATAAAACAGCATTTTTTCAGTGTAAACTCTAAAAATAGATCAATCCAATATTAATGTTTAATTTGCTGACTCAAATTCTTAATTATTGATTACTAACTTTTTATTTACCCTTAAAGGGGTGGTTCAGGATTTTCGACATCGGACCTCATTTTCAAGTGAGCCTGGTTGTTATTCATCAGTGGAGACCGTTTTCAAAAAAAATCATCCAGTCCTTACTTTTGGATAGTTCGCCTATGCTAGGCTAGCGCGAGTCAACGGTGCACGTTAGCCTGCCATTAAAAACAGTTTTACCCACTCCACAGTACACCAAAAGCAAATAAATTATAACGCCAGACTATCGATGTAAATGTCTATTGAGAGAATAATGTTAGAAATCAAACTACCCTTTCATCACATTGCATTAGTTATAATTTGTTCCCTGTATTTATAAGCAGTTTACAGCAGCGGCGGAGTTATATTTGGTTACCTAGGAAACCGAGAGGTCCACATAACAATCACGCAAGTGTGTTTACCTGCCACACTCACTCATCAAACAGTACTTTGATTTCTAACATTATTCTCTCAATAGACATTTACATCGATAGTCTGGCGTTATAATTTATTTGCTTTTGGTGTACTGTGGAGTGGGTAAAACTGTTTTTAATGGCAGGCTAACGTGCACCGTTGACTCGCGCTAGCCTAGCATAGGCGAACTATCCAAAAGTAAGGACTGGATGATTTTTTTTGAAAACTGATGAATAACAACCAGGCTCACTTGAAAATGAGGTCCGATGTCGAAAATCCTGAACCACCCCTTTAACCCCTTTTGTTTTACTACATTTATTGAGTACATTGATTGTGTTGTACTCCAATCAATTGAATTTGAAACCCCTCAACCACACAGATTATATCTTCTTAACTATTTGTGTATGTTTAAAATATTTATAACTAGTGCAGCCATTTGGATTATGGATAATTATTTTAGATTTTGTTTTGGAGGGTTTTGTTTATCTGAGCCATTTCTGCTGATTGAATGCTGTAAACTGCAACACAACTTGAAAAGGTCGAAGAGAGGCAATCATTTTTATGGGAACTGTATTTTCTCTCATTCCTGACCAAGTTGCAGATTTGGCTTCGAGCACTTTGAGTCGGAATATTGGGATGCCCTGGAGCAGATGCGCGTGTAGGCCATAACAGCTCTGGCCAAGAGCCGCTTTTCCACCGTCGGGCCGAACGGTTCTCATTGCGTAAACGTTCCATTCCGTGCCGATCCGGGCCAGCTGGTATGATTGCGGTTTCATTTTCCACTGTGGGGCTGAGAGCAGCCACTCTTTGGAATATAATATAAACGCGAGAACGGTTTGTAATCGTGCGCCGTACCAGGCACCAGTGGAAACACAACTGGAACCATCCCTAACCATTCTAAGAACCGTTCGGCCCGACGGTGGAAAAGCAGCTAAGCTTTGCCCCCAGCAGGTTTTAGATTATAACTTTATCTTTGTGGGATTCTCTTTTAATCCTTGAATTATAAAGGGGACCTAAAATGCAAAAATGAAAGTGTGTTTGAACTGATGTGTGTCTACAGTGTGTGTAAACAACCAGCCTATAATGGTAAAAATCCACCCACTCCTTTTTTTTCTTTTAAAATAAATAAATAAATAATCCCCATAAATCATAAACAGTCTCTCCAAACGAGCGGTTCCAAATTTTCCCTACTCTTAGGTGAGCCCATGACGATCTGCCCTCTTAGCATATACACCGCCCTGAGTGAGCCGCAGCAGTCCGCCATTTTTGTTTCCTCTCTGTTGCAGCTGGAGATATAGTCTGGACCAAAAAAAAACATCACAAATATTCTGTTATTGGATGTACCAACAAACATAAGAGTCTCCATAGACTCCTGGCATCTGAGCCACTGAGGACACTGTGGTTGAATTTAATTTATGTAGGAAATGTGGCAAAGAAAGTTGTTAAAGTGTTTTATATTTGGACAAATCATTTTATGCCGGACTGCTTCACAAACAAAAGTCACTTCAACACTGGATTTGCACAAAAGTTGTTTCTGAAAGATTTGTAGATTAACATGACTTTACATGCTAGTCAATGAGATGAATCAACTTAACTCTGCAACAACTTCATAAATTTATCCACTAACCATTCAGAAACGTCCAGTTGCATTCTAAAAGTCTCTCCATCAGGTTGAACATTTTGGCTGCGTGACATTCTCCAGTTTTATTGTTGACAACAAAGGCCCCGCCCTCTTCTGGAAAGGGGGCTGGAGCAGTAGCTCATTTGCATTTAAAGGGACACACACAAAAACAATGTGTTTTTGCTTATGCCCAAAATAGGGGCAAATTTGACAAGCTATAATGATCTGTGGGGTATTTTGAGCTGAAACGTCACAGGCACAATCTGGGGACACCGGATACTATATTAAATCTTGTGAAAAGGGGCATAACATGTCCCCTTTATAATGTAGAGCTCTCTGAAATGTTTCAGCACAAAGAGTTGTTGTGACTAATATATCAAAGGGAATGCATTTAGTTTAACCCCTCTAAACATGTAACCCCTCCAAAAATTTCCTTTTTAACCAAGTCTGTAAGACAGAAGCCTTTGTGTTATGTAAATGTATTAATACAATAATGAATCCAATAAAAAATTTAAATGTTTGGTCCAAAAAATCTTGGTTGTTGTAAAAATGTACGTCATAAAAGCAGCCTTGTGAAGCAGGTGGGTAAAGTTCATAAATTTCTTGGCCTACCCCTCTGTGTTATATAGACATGCATATCCAGGAAGTATGTCTGTTGAAATGGTGACAAACAAACATGTAGATGCGGTGCAAAGTAAATCATTTCCAGCTATCGGAAGTAATTGGAAACCATTTTTTAACAACAATGACATTGACATCATACTTGAGTGTTCCAAATGTCAAGAAAGGTGTCCATATCATTTTCAGTATTTTTAGCTGCACTGTTTACCAATGACAAGCCCAATGTTAAAGGGTCATGAAGATCTAAAGGCCTGTTCACACCGAGACAAATTTTTTGTGTGATAAACATTTTAATTTGAAATAATTTCAGACCAACACAAACAATTACATGATTTCATATCGACAGATTTTTTGAATCGACAGTAAATAGAAGATGGAATCCAGAACCGGCTCTCTTGTCACTTTACTGTTCACTATTTGGTGTTGTTTGATAAACACCATCGTGAATACCAAAATCTGAACGGCTGTTTGACTTCCTTTCTTCTCCATGACAAGCAAGTGTCAGAAATGGAAAGCTGCGTACTACAGCCCTTGTTTATCACTGTACCTTTTGTTATTTCTTTTGCTTTGGTCTGTACAGACAAATCACATATGAGTTTTTGTGCCGAACATATGTCTTGACTCTTGATGTCAGAAAACCTTAAAATATTAGATGTTAAGATGTTGACTGACCTAGTTGACGTTGCGTACTTTCACCCTTTGATGCTGACTGGGCTAGACTAGCTACAGGCATTGAGTCGGTCAGACATCAATGACTGATAATTTAGAAAACTTTGTGTTCAAGATCCATTTTGATTTATAGTTGGCCTGTGGCTTTAGGACATCACTACAGACTTTCATTTGTAATGAGATGTAGGAAAATTAGTAGAGATTGGTGCAGCCAAAGCAATTAATATAAATATCCAGTTTTTAACAAGTGTTGTTTGTTAGAAATTTGTTAGAAATTTTTCTAAGCATGCACCACAAAACCATTTTGTGTAATTTTTTTCTGCAAATTATAGGGTGGGCGTCCATAGGAATTAAATGCTGTCATATATTTATTTTTGTTTTGTTTTAGAAACTCATCTTTATGTGACTTAAATGTTTTGATTGTTTATTAACAAACATTTTGAGGGTGCCTTTTTAAACCAGTGTACTTATTCAAACATTAATTTCCTTTTTTCCCTTTTTTTTGAATGCAGAGTTTGTTCTTTTCTAAATAAGGGCCAATGTGCATAAAAACCAAAAAATGAAGCATATTGCTTTCCTATATGCTAGGTGTATTGTATGCTTTTTGAGGAGAAAAGGCTGTAGGGGAATTTTAAGAAACAACAGCTGATGTATTTTCACACTGCCCACTTGAACTCCCCCCACCCCCGTGAGATCCAGTTGGAACTGGAAATTTCTAGCCACTGCTGGATCCCTGCCCACTCCCACAGGCCAGCCCCTATCAGCCGCACTTCTGAGAGGGAGTGAGAAAAGAGGGCAGTGCAAAGATGTAAACAGACAAAAGGAAAGCCATGTATAAATCATAGTGGGGAAAGAAGTATCCACTGTAATGTCAAAATGTCAGGTTTAGGCAGTCAAGGTAGTATTTGAAACGTATTAAGTGTAATGAAAGAAAGATGAATTTGCAAATACGTGTATTTATTTATTATTATTATTATTATTATTATTATGATTAATAACTATATACACGTATTTGCAAATTCATCTTTCATTACACTTAATACGTTTCAAATACTATCTATCAAATATGTGTATAACTATATACACGTATTTGAAACGTATTAAGTGTAATGAAAGAAAGATGAATTTGCAAATACGTGTATTTATTTTATTATTATTATTATTATTATTATTATGATTAATAACTATATACACGTATTTGCAAATTCATCTTTCTTTCATTACACTTAATACGTTTCAAATACGTGTATATAGTTATACACGTATTTGATAGATAGTATTTGAAACGTATTAAGTGTAATGAAAGAAAGATGAATTTGCAAATATGTGTATTTATTATTATTATTATTATTATTATTATTATTATTATTATTATTATTATTATTGATAACTATATACTTGAGTGGTTGGTTCTTTTTGTTCAAGCAAATGTTTTTTTTTTTATTATTGTTTGTAGTTTTAGCTTTTTATGCAATCATTGTTTGCTTGCACAGTTGTTTGGCTCTTCTCAGTGGCTATTTGATGAGATTAAGAGAAATAAAGGAGTGTCACAGTTGTTTCACTATTTGAAACTTGGATAAGCTAGAGTGTTGTAGATATTTTCAGTCACTGACAGACAGTTTCTTTTTTCTTTTTTGTTGTTGTTGTTGCAATAGTGCCTCTCTGAGGTGGGAAAATAAACTGCATGAAAAATTGGAATTTGTAAATTCCCTTAAGGGAACCATTCTGAGCATGTTTGTGTTCTCTTACAGTAGTGATTCCAGCAGTAGCTCCAGTGATCGATCTCCAGCTCGATCTGTTCAGTCAGCAGCTGTACCTGCCCCTTCTACTCAACCTCTACCTTCACTGGACAAAGATGAACCTCGCAAAAGTTTTGGTATCAAAGTGCAGAACCTCCCTGTGCGCTCAACAGGTGGGACTTTTATGAGTTTGTCAAATTAAGTAAAATGAAGACATGCAACTTTTCAAGAAGTAAAGCAAAAACCGTATTGCCAAACAAATTTAAGGATTATTTTGCAACATGCTTTGGTGAGACAGTGTTACTAAGCAGTACTAAGAGTATTAATATAATTATGCTCTATCAATTTTAGATACAAGCCTGAAGGACGGCCTTTTCCATGAATTTAAGAAACATGGCAAAGTCACATCAGTTCAGATCCATGGTGCCTCTGAGGAACGATATGGATTAGTGTTTTTTCGCCAGCAAGAAGACCAAGAAAAAGCTCTAAGTGCATCTAAAGGGAAGCTGTTTTTTGGCATGCAAATTGATGTCACTGCTTGGCATGGCCCAGGTTGGTTTCTTGCATTTAGTGCACAATTCTTTGTTGTTATTAAAAGGTTTAATAGTAGCATTGGGCCTAACATTGTTCTCTAATCTGTCGCTGAATAGAAACCGAGAGTGAGAATGAGTTCCGGCCTTTGGATGAACGTATTGATGAGTTTCACCCCAAAGCTACAAGGACATTATTCATAGGAAATCTAGAGAAAACCACAACCTATCATGACCTGCTGAATATATTTCAGCGTTTCGGAGAGATTGTTGTAAGTAGCATTTTGAAAATGTTTTTTTTTTTTAATTGTGCAAGTTTAAAAAATATATATTGTTGACTGTATTGTCAACACTGCTTATGTATGTACTGTTTGTTTTTTTGTTTTGTTTTTAAACTAGGATATCGATATAAAAAAGGTAAATGGTTCCCCACAATATGCCTTTCTCCAGTATTGTGACATAGCAAGTGTCTGCAAAGCAATTAAGAAAATGGATGGTGAATACCTTGGTAACAACAGGTTAAAGGTGAGGATGGGATCAGATTAATCAAGTGATTCAAAATGTGGTTGTCTAAAGTTAATTTGCTATGTACAATTACCAGACAATCTTCATTTAGTAGAATATTTTTAGAGAAGAAAAGAGTATTATACAATTATTTTACAATTCTACTCATTAGAACTAAAACCGATAGATTACACAGGACATATTGGTTGACTAAATGGGTTTTCTTTCCTGCAGCTTGGTTTTGGCAAGAGTATGCCTACTACATGTGTATGGTTGGACGGCTTGTCCTCCAGTATTACCGAACAGTATCTAACAAGGCACTTTTGTCGTTACGGACATGTTGTAAAGGTATTCATCCTGTGCATGATTTAAAGTTTCTATATTTTTCTTAAACTCATGTTCTGTACTCAATTTCAATAAAATAACTGCATTAAAATTTGATGTTTACTTGATTTCTATATATTACATTTTTCTTTTTTTTTCTTTTTTAGGTTGTGTTTGACCGACTGAAAGGAATGGCCCTTATCTTATATAATAATATAGAGTATGCGCAGGCCGCTGTCAAGGAAACAAAGGGTTGGAAAATTGGAGGAAATAAAATAAAGGTCTGTATTATAATATGAATTTTACCACTGCACTTCAGAGTGACTTGACAAACTCACTAATTGTTTGTCTAGCATTAATAATTAAATTTGTTTGTAGGTTGACTTTGCCAACCAGGAAAGCCAGATGGCTTTCTACCGTTCAATGCAGGCATCTGGACAAGACATAAGAGATTTCTATGAAATCATATCTGAACGAAGGTGAGATGTTGTATGTTAACACCTCTTTCATTGTGTAGAATCAAGGTGCCTTTATATCCTTTTATATTTAATCATTTATTTATTTTTTTGCAGAGATGAGCGCCGGCCGCCATATCATGAGTTCACAGCTGAGCGGGCATACTATGAGAATGTGCGTACCCCAGGTTCCTACACAGAGGATCCACGCCGAAAATATCCTGCCAGAAGTCGAGAGTTTTATTCAGAATGGGATCCTTACCAGGGAGATTACTATGATCCACGATACTATGATGACCCCCGTGAATACAGGGATTATAGAGACCCATATGAGCAGGATATTCGAAAGTACAGCTACTTACAAAGAGAACGTGAGAGGGAAAGAGAGAGGTTTGAAACGGATCATGAACGCGACCATGGTCGACGGACAATTGAACACAATCAAAGCCCATCCCATCCACGTCGTCCCGCTAGCCCTGCTGCCTCCCCATCCCTTTCTGAACGTCCTCCCAGTGACTCTGAACATCATGTTTACAGCCGCTCATCTGAGCGAAGTGGCAGCTGCAGCTCGCTTTCTCCACCACGATTTGAAAAGCCAGATAAAATTCGTTTGGAGAGGCACAATAGGAGTGATAAATCAGAGAAAGACAAATCAGTCTTTGAGGCAGATCGTGGAAATGGAGGAGAAAAAGAAAGACGTGCTGGACGTAAGGAAAAAGGAGACAAGGACAGGACTGAGAAGCAGAAGTTGAGGAAATCAAAACTTGCATCCCCCACTGTTCCATCATCAGAGACAGACCTTGAACTTGACAGGGACACTAGCCCAGAAGCTAGCTTAACTTTGCGAGGTAAAGCCAGTAAATCATTTGTCAAAGACTACTCTGGAAAAGGAAAACTTGATCTGCCACCTTGTGTTGTACAGCTGACAAGAGTAAAGGAGAAGGAAGGGAAATTAATAGATAGTATCCTCAGTGAGAAACAAAAAACAAAGGTTGGGAGTGATCCTGTTAGGTCTCCAACCACCCCACCCTCAGTTGATCACAAGAGTATGCCTTTCCGCATAGACACTCAGGCTAGAGATTTCTTTAAGCATGGAAAACATCTCAAGGAGAAGGGCTTGGCTAGTCAAGTTGAGGTTGTGGATAAAGAGGGCAAGGTGAAAAACAAAAAATACTTCAAAACTGATCTTCAATTTGACAATAGCTCTTCTGTGGATGCTGACCGATTGGCTGCACGAAAGAGGCGCTTTGAAGAAACATCTGGAAAGGCTGATAATTTGAGGAGGATAAGTCAGGAGGAGGATGAAGGCAAGTTAAGGAGATTTATTGATGAACCTTTGCTGAAAGACATTGATTTTGATAAAAAGTTGCTAAGAAAAGAAGCACACAAGAGAGAACAAAAAATGAAGCCAGAGAGGATGGTTACTGTTAGTACTCTAAACGAAGAGATAGACACTGTAATGTCAGTAGGCCTCAGTCTAGACCTTCAGGCCCGACTTGGTGAACCAATTGAGGAGGCAATAAGTTCCTTTGATAGTCTTGATCAAAAGATAGGTTCTTTTGGAGTTAATAGTCAACCAAGTTTCAGTCTTGCTGTCTCTGATGATGGAAGTGTAGATATGGAATTTGCTAGAGACCAAGAACAGCAGCACTTAACTAGCTACAACGTACTCTCCTCAAGGCTGGAAAGAGATTCTGAAAGTAAGGAAAGTTTGGTCTCGGACATTGATCACTCGCAGAGTTGCAGAAAACAAATGGAGCAGAACCGTCGTCTACAGCAACAATTGCTAGACTGTGATAAATCTGATAAAACTGAAAGCACACCCAGCACTGATGCAGAAGACTTTGAGCATCGAAGTCTTGTGCATGAGTTAGGAAAACCACCTCAAGATGTAACTGGCGATTCACCACCCACTAAGCGAAAGAAGTTAGGAGCATTTGAATTTGATTTTGGCACTAAAAGAGAGCGAGATTATCAGAGGTTTAGACGGATAAATGTTGAACCTGAAAGGAGACTTGCTTCACTTCCAGGGACACCCTTTTCTGAGGAGGAGAGAAATGCATCACAATTGCTGGACAAAGAGCCAGATTCACCATTGGCAATGGACAAAAATTGCTTGCATTTTGATGTATCAAAATACAATATTGGCAACACAGAGCAACAAGGACTTTTGCCACATGCAGAGATTTTGAAAGTGAAAGCGTCATTGACAGAAGAGGAGTTCTGTTGGGAGAGCAATATTAGGCAGGCCACATTGACAGGAGAAATGAGCTTCCCTACCAGTTTTGTTAAACGAGAAAGTATCCGAAAACGCCCTGAATGTGAATTGGAGCCTGGGGAGGTTCAGTCAGACTCTGATGAAGATAGTGAAAGTAGGCAACTTTCACTAAAGCTAAACTCTTTCAAAAGAGAGCATGAGGAGAAGCTTTCAGATGTAAAGTCTTCTGAGTCTCTTGAAAAGAATAAGTTCTATGAATTTGCATTGGATAAGACTATAACGCCAGACACCAAAGCTCTACTCGAGCGTGCTAAGTCACTGTCTTCATCTAGGGAAGAAAACTGGTCTTTCCTTGGTCATGACTCAAAATTCAAAAGCTTTCGAAATAGCACAGACAAGGAGAAGTCTGAACCCACTCCAATACCTATTCCTTCTTGGTACATGAAAAAAAAGAAAATTCGCTCTGATTCTGATGGAAAGTTAGATGCTAAAAAGGAAGATGCCAAGCCTGACGAACAAGAACGACAAGAGCTCTTTGCTTCACGCTTTCTTCATAGCTCTATCTTTGAACAGGACTCGAGGCGACTTCAACACCTTGAGCGGAAAAATAGCGACCCTGAAGTTAGAGTTTGGAGAGAGAGTATTACAAATGATTCCCAAGGGGAAAAAGCTGGGGCAGGAGGAACAGACCTCTCTCAAGAACCAAGAGTACTTTTTCATAGCCGCTTCTTAGAACTTCAACAAAGAGATAAGAACCAACAGCTGCCCATTTCAGAAAGAGTTTGTGTAAATGATCAGATGGAGGAGGAGAAGACACTGGATGAAGAGTTTGGGCCATCCCCCAATGTATCAGAAATTTCCCAAGAGTTGTCAGTAAGTCATATCCCAGCTACAACATCACCAATGTCTCTCTCTAAAGTTTCAGAGACTTCTGTGCAGCATGATAAGCCAGTTTTGCCCTCTACATTAATAAACCTAGATGGTCGAGCAGTTGTGAATGAGTGGCCTGAAGATGCTCCAAAAGATTATTCTCCATTAATTAACCTAAAGGAGGAGAGCACAGCTGTTGCAGTGAGTACTACACCTCCTGAACCCATGATAAAGGAAGATGTGACTGTCAAAGAACCTAATGAAAAGCTGGGTGAGTCCAAAAGAACTGTAAGCCCAATTGTTGAACGGGATATTGATGTCAAACCTCCTACTCCTGGTGCATCTTTAAGTAATGTTGAGCCAGAATGTGATCAATTCCAGGCATCTTCTCCTTCGTTTCCAAAGCCCAGTCAAGCTCAAGAGATTGCTGAGCTTTCAGAAATAAAAATGGAACCTGCTAATACATATCTTCACAAGGTTGCATCCCCACTAGATGTGGAGCTGCCAGACACAGAACCTGAGATTGAACTGGTACAGACACCACGTAAACAACCTAAAAGTAAAAAGGTAAAAACTGTCTCGCCAGCATCAACACCGATCCCTCAAGTTGCTAATGAGAAACCAGCTACACGAAAGAGTGAACGCATTGATAGAGAAAAGCTAAAAAGATCTTCATCCCCCAGAGGAGACTCCACAAAACTCATTGCTGACTCCAGAAACTCTACGAAATCTCCTGTTCATGCTACAGATTCAGAGCAGGGCCATGAATCAAACACAAACCATGGTAGAACACGACAGCGACGGAATGTACGATCTGTCTATGCAACACCCCTTGAGGATGAAGCTCCACAATCAGGAAAAGAGATTACAGAACCTCCCCGTGTCACCCGTAAGCGCTGTAGTGATAAGGAGGCTGGAACACAGCATATGGTAACCACACTTGGTAGAAGAGGTCGTCCACCCAAGACTCGTAGAAGAGGTGATGAAATGTCTCCAGTTAAGGGAGATCATACCAAAAATTCTGAGAGTGAAGACTCTGAAAATAAAGAGTCAGCATGTAGTGGAGAAATATCAAAAGCAGCAGAGGCATGGCGCTCTCCACGATCTCAGAAAGGGCAGTCTTCACCAATAAGAGCAGGACAAAGCAGAAAAACATTGAAATTGGACAAAGTGCCAGGTAGCCCAGAATCCATTCAGTCAGACAAAGCAGGGGTTGATGTGTCACCTGCCCTCGATCACCAAGCTGAATCCAAAGATGAAACTTCAATGCAAGTTGGACAGTTGTCACAAGAAACCAAACAACATAACATATGTAAAAGAGAAAATGAATTTGCACATTCTGATGAGGATAAAACAACTGATGCCGACTTAGAAATCACTCCTGTAGAAAAAACACAGCCATTAGATAAGAAAATCAGGGCATCAAGGCCAACAAGAAACACCAAAACAATGCCTGAAGATAAGCCTGTCAACGTTATCAGTCTCACTGTGGATGCAGCTAAGAATGCCCTTCATTCAGGTGAGGACAAAGCTGTAAGTTTAGAAGGGTCTTTGAAAACCAAAGCCCCACAGTTAGTAAAAGAAGAGTCAAACATCCCAGTTTACCACAAAGAGGAAGATGTGCACAGTACTGATGAAAAGGACGAGTCTCTTTCAGAAATGGAGCCTCCTACTGATCCTGTGGCTGCCTTGCTTGCCCGTCAAATGGAACTGGAAAGGGCAGTGGAGAATATTTCAAAACTTACTGATGAACAGCTTCCAGCACCTTACAAAGAACCTTGTACTGAACCACCAACCCTAACACCACCTGTTATAGTACAACCTGCAGATGATACAGAGGTAGAAAAGCCTGCCAATCCAGCAAGTGAAACTGAACTGGCAGCTGCAATTGATTCCATTACTGCTGAGGATATATCTGGTGATGCAGATGGATTCTCTGCTCCAACAACATACACAGCCCTCCTTCCCACACCAGAGACACTTGTTCTGCCTGTATCAGGTGAGGTTATTGAACCTGAGACAAACTCGACTGTAAAGACTATTGTACAGTCTGAACAAGATAGTGTTAAAGTTCCAGATTCAAAATCTTATCGAACATGTAAAACAGATACTTCATTCACAGAATCTCCATTATCAGAGGCAGCCAAAAAAGGAGGAAGAGCACGGCCAAAAACTCCAAAGAAATCCAGAGGTCGGAAGGTTTCTTTGAACAGAAAATTAGATATGGCTGAGGATGCAGTGCTGGAACCTGAATCCACTACAGTCAAACTTCCAGAGTCTATCCCAGAAGAGATTAAAACTGCCAACCCTAAGGCAGCGACATCAGCAGCTGCAGCAGCTGTAGTCACTGTTGCTGCTGCATGCAAACATGAAGCTACATCTACAGTAATTTTGGACACACCAAAAGAGGCAGAACAGCCTGCTGTCGACCAGCCTGAACCTCAAGAATCTGCCTTCCACTCTGGAAATAACAGTCCTTCTTATTCAAGGACACAGCAGCTATCTCCTGAGCCAGTAGCATCTACCCTTACTTCTACAGCCTGCCTGAATTCACCTACATCCTCTAAGACTCCTCTCTCACCCCCTGAGTGGAACACCAGGACAGAGGAGAAGGGAATTATCCCTAAACCTAAAGTTAAAGTGTCTTTGTCTACACCAGGAGTTGGGGGACCTCCAGCAAATCCTCCCATGCCTCCTGACACAAAGGCCTCTGATATTGACCCAAGTTCCAGCACATTGCGAAAGATTCTAATGGAGCCGAAGTATGTATCTGCTTCAAATAGCAATGCAGTCCCAGGTATGCAGTTCACAACCACATTAGCAGATCCACGGATGTCTAATAATGAAAATTCAGTTGAGGCTGTGCTGCCTTTAAAGACCTCTCTACCTGAAGAAAGACCTAGCCCTATAACTCAACTTGTACCTTGTACAGCACCACCACAACCACCTCTTCTGCAACAATGTGGTACTCCACAGATCTTAAAAGAGAAACTGGCTATAACTTCCACTGCTACTTCAGTCATTAGTCGGATCCCTATGCCCTTTGATTTCGAGGACACTCCTCGGATCTCTTTAAGCAACCGTAGCTCTGGAATGTCCATACCGAAGCAGAAGTATTGTACAGGCTTGAATGAAAATAGCAAGTATCATGGACTTAACCCCTCTGAGGATGGCGGAAGTGTTGGGCGCCCTGTTGTTGAAAGCACACATTGTAACACAGGGTCAAGTAGTGGTTTGAGGGTCAATACATCCGAGGGTGTGGTAGTGTTGAGTTATTCTGGACAAAAGACAGAGGGACCACAGCGGATCATTGCTAAAATAAGTCAAATCCCTCCAGCCAGTGCAGTTGATATTGAGTTTCAGCAGTCCGTTACAAAATCACAGATAAAACAAGAACCACCATCTCACCCATCTACACCAAAAGGATCACAGACACCTACGGGTTATGGACATGCAGGGGTAGTATTAGCTGGCCAAACCTTTAGTGCTCAGCCTGTAATTTCCTCGATTAATCAGGAATGTCCTAGCTCTGAAAAATCTGAGCCATCCTACCACACTGGTCAACATGGAGGTTCTGTGAAAACCTTCCAACAGTCCACAAGCCATCCTCAACTTCTGAGGTATAGCCAGTCAATTACACAGCAGCAGCATTTTAAGAAAAATGGAGTAACTGAAACCATTTCAATGAAAACTGATATAAAACCATCACAGAACTTCAATGTTAAACCAGTTTTAAGCCCACACCATCCATCTTTGGTAGGCAATCACATTTTAAGTTCAAGTGCTCCACATGAAAGAGTGGTCTCACAACCCAAGCAAGATTCACATTCTCCAAGGTCGTCAGGCCATTCCACGTCACCCTTTCCAAAAGTTTGCCCTCCTAGCAGCTCAGTTGTTTTGGGACCAGCTGGCCCTATATCTCAGTATGTGTCAAATATACACCATGCTGAGCAATCAGTGATAATGCCCCCTCATAGCGTCACCCAGTCTATGCCCATAGGTCATTTGTCCCAAGGAAATGTCAGAGCCAGTACGGCATCGTTATCTGGAATAGGTTATGGAATCCGTTCAGAAAACCTCTTATCGCCTCGATCTGCACCTCCACAACGTTCCACGACTCCTCAACCTGCAGTGATCAGAGATGTTGTGCTGAAGTCACATGCAGGTTTATCTGGTGGTGGCCAGGTTGAGACAAGCAATGATGATATGCTGAATCTCCCACAAGGACTTCGTAGAGCTTCTGCACCACAGTTACAACCGGAAAGCATAGTAATGCAGCCTGAATTCAAAGGTCTGCATCACAGGGCATTGCGTCTAGACCAGTATGCCAGAGATGTGCGTTTACTTGTGCACCAGCATTTAACTGACCATCCAGGTGTTGTAGAAAATCGCCAAACTCGAACACCAGAGGCAATGCAGTCATCTTCACACATATCTACTTCTTCTAAAGCTTCCCCTGTGGTAAAGAATGCTCCACAAATTGTGAGGGATGCACCAAAAGCAATGGAGCTGAAGATGACACCCTCCCCTCACTCAGACAGCAGGATAATAGGGCACACCCCTGGCTCTGTGATGGTATCTTCTCAAGGAGTTCAATTGATTCATACTGGAAATCCAAACTCCATGTCTGAATACTACAGAGAAATGCGTGGCTTCCATTCTCAGTATCCAAGTCATTCAGTAATTGGAATTAATTTGGCTAATCGTGGAATTGCTGCATCTCAGGTGAGAGTTTGTTTTGTGCTCTACAATTATAATTTATGCAATACAGTTATCAGTTATGTTAGCCATGATATGTATATATAAATATTGTCTTGATTTAAGATGTGCATTCTTCACTAGGTCTCACAAGTTGATCAATGTCAAAGACAGAAGGTTCCCTCTGTTGAGTCTGTGGGAATGTCACAGACATCTTTTGGTGAATCAAAACTTGACGGTTCTCACATTCGACACCCAAGCTCCATGGATTTGTCTCACATATCACGAGTTCAGAGTGAGACGGGCTCTCCCTCTTACACTTCTCCAGTGAATATAACACCCAAATTGGAGTTGCCTATCACTGTGCAGAAGGGACCTCAAGGACCTATTTCTAACCAGTTGCCACGTCCATCCTCAGCCTCTTCTCAGATGCGATCAGAATTTAAACTTGACCACACAGGACTTCGGTCGGTTGATATGGTGCAGTTGTTAACGGTTTGTAATCTTATTTTACTATTATTTCTATTGATTTTTTTTAATTCCTTCAGAAGTACAATGGATATAATATTTATTTTTGTCATTGTGGTTGTAACTGTTTTTGTCTTTGAGCAGAAATACCCAATTATTTGGCAAGGTCACCTGGCACTTAAGAATGACACTGCAGCAGTACAGCTACACTTTGTGTCTGGTAACAATGTTCTGGCTCACCGTTCACTGCCACCACCAGAAGGAGGTGCCTTTCTTCGCATTGCCCAGAGAATGCGTTTAGAGGTCTCACAACTTGAGGGAGTTGCAAGACGTATGACTGTAAGTATCCTGTCTTATTTTATATCTCTTTCTCAAACCATATTAAGGATTTGTCTTAAAGTGCCCCTATTATGCTATTTTAAAGTTTCCTAATGTAGTTTTGGAGTCTCCTACAACATGTTTGCATGCATCAAAGGTCAAAAAACTGTTTCATGTTGTCATAATTTACATTTGCACATCACCACATTTTCAATGATTCTCAAACGACTCGTCAGATGAATCAATCTCTCTAAATCCCTCCTTTCCGCGAGCTACTCTGTTCTGATTGGCAGACAGCTCAGTCTGTTGTGATTGGTCTACCGCGTGCAGCGCGTGTATCGAAAACAAAACCGCCCATTGTCAGCTCTGCGTGTCCTGTGGCTTCCTACACCGTAAACTAAACACAGTAACAAACAATGACGCCGATTTTACCACCATCAATCCTAACGCGAGTCCGAAGATGAAACATTGAAAGAACTAGTTATTCAACCCGAACCTCTATCGCAAGGACGACTCGAGCAGGACGTTTCTCAGTGATACACTACTCAGTTTGAGGTACATTATGAGATGCTGCAACTGTTATTCCTCACCATCATTCAGTATTTACAAGTGAATGTCCATCAAACAAACCGATTATTTTACTTGCACTTGTTTATTGAGTATTTTTCTAATTTATTGCGGTGAACATGTGGAAACTGTATCAATAACAGTGCATACATTAGCCGAACTCTAGCGTGAATGACTGATGTAACATAAACGTTGGTAAAACATCTTTCTCCATGCTTAATCTTTCCTCAAAGTATTGAGAATGACAGACAATCCGCATTAATAGACACAGTTTTAGCTAATAGTGGCCAACAACTGATCAGCAGAAGTATTTCAGTAAGACGGTAATAATGTGAGTTAACCAGTTAGCAGGAGACCTACACAATATAAAACTCAAAACTAAGTCATTTGATCACCATCTTTCAAGAGCAAGCGGTTTGCGAATCCTACGCTGAACTCCGAGATTTGAGAAGGCGGCGTAAGTAAAATAAAGGGAACCCAGCGAAAGTTTAGGATTATACTGCTGTGGTATCATGGTAAAGATGAATTTTAACCACTGATTATTCACATGCTCGTCCTTGGGCAGTGAAAAAAAACTGGCTTTACCTTCATATTGTAGAGCACAGCATCTTCTCGACATGATGCTATCCAGTATCCACAGGAATCAGCTGCCGGTTTGAAGGGGTTCAAGTTTTCCCCTGTAAGCAGAGCATGTGAGCGGAGCGGTTATATTTCCTCCAGAGCGGAGAGCGCCTTTCCGAAGAATCCGCTCCGCTCGCTCATTCCTCTTAGCAACGCTCGCTCAACCCAGAATGCACTTTGGTGATTTGCTAGTTCGAGACAGTCTGTAAAATAGCTAAGCACGAGTGGAGCAATAGGTCATGGAGTTCAGGTATTGTTTTAGTGAAGTTGCAAGCCTTATACATAAATGCACAGTAAAAATCAAAGTTAAAAACGAGCAGGGAGAAGAAATTGGAGTGTGGAGAGAGTGCAAGTTAGCAAAGATTTATATTGGAATCTAAAGCGGCACATTGGCAGAAAACACAAGGATGTGCTACGCAAACATAGTGCAGCAAAAGGTGAGCTATAGGCCTGCGATAATAAATTGGATAAATAGGTAAGGTAGCTATTGTGTTGTACCCCGCTCTTTATATGCAAAAATTACACCACGAATTAAGATTTCCTCCCATGATTTTAAGAATTCGTTCTCTCATTTAGGCTAAATCATGGCCACAAATTAAATATGTTCTCTGGGTTTTAGTAAATTATGGCCACGTTGTTGAAGTAATTAATTATCTCGTTTTATTAAAACTAGGGATGTCCCGATCAGGTTTTTTTGCCCTCGAGTCCGAGTCATTTGATTTTAAGTATCTGCCGATACCGAGTCCCGATCCGATACTTATATAATGCAAAAAAAAAAAAAAGAATAAAGAAGAGCGAAAAAAAACAGATCCAGGATGTTCCTTATTTTGTATTTAATTCACCTTATTTTAACATTCAACAACTCTGTTAACAAACAGAGCACTTCTGTGAGGTAGCTTGAACAATCAAGTAATAAATAAATTCTTCACTTTTGGACTTTAGTGCAACAGTAAATATTTTTAAAAGTCTAATATATAAACAAATAGCACCTCAACTTAAAATACCCGGCAGGCATGTAAACAAATAAAAAATAAAAGTGCCACAGTGTTTGCAAAGCCAGTAATGTGCTTTTAGGAACTGCACTCCTAACTCTTACGCCGGTTTCACACTGCACTGTTAGCAGAGCGTGCAGCGCGTATTTTTTTCGCCGCCCATGTTAACAGATTAAACCAGGCTTTAGAGCATTCACACCGCGCGCAGAGGCGGCGCGGCAGCGAGTAGCAGGAGCAGAGCAGAGCAGGAGTGCCGTGATCGTTTCGGCGCCGAGTCTATTTTTGCTGCGCCGCTTTTGCTGAATTAAAGTGACAATACATTGATCATGGCCAAAATACACCGCAGTTTTATCCAAAAAGTTCATTGATGATATCTATTGTGTTTTAAACAGTCAATCAAATGACCAACAGCAATTTAAAAAGACCAAAAACAAATGTCCAAAAACAAACTTGTTGCCATAACAATAAAAACAAAGATGAACCAAAAGTTATATAAATGAAATTATTAATAAAATATGCTTCTTGACAAGTCTTTTCTCTTAAATGTATTTGAAAACGAAAAAAAGCAATGCCAACTTATCCATTATAGACACTGTCTGTACACAACCCGCGGTTCAGCCGCGCGTGACAAACGCTGCCAGTATGAAAGCAAAACGCGGGTGTCCTGCTCCTGCTCACCATACGCACTGCTCCTGCGCTGCTTACACTCTAATAACGCGTGCAGTGTGAAACCGCCATAACTCTGTGTCACCGCATAATAGAGGTGTTAAAAAATAATGAGAATATAAATACATATATATCCGAGTCCTGATCGGGAGGTAACGTCCGATTCCGATCGAGTCTGAAAACACGCGATCGGGCCCGATTTCCGATCACGTGATCGGATCGGGACATCCCTAATTAAAACAAGGGAATGAATTATTACAATGTGGCCATGCACGATTTACTAAACCAGGTAGTCTAACGAATTATTATATAGTTAATTGTGTGTTCGCTTTAATTAAAATGAGGAAACGGATTATTAAAACATGGTGGCGTTGGATAATAAAATAAAGAAAATCTAATACTTTTTCAGTTATTGCATTTTATAGGCAAGTTTGCTAAAGAGATTGTCATGTTTTTTTATTGATAAAGTTAATTTAATGCATTTAAATGAATAAAAAGTAGGCTACAGACTGTAACAGAATGTCATATCATAACTGTTATTTATAATCCTACTATTGATACATTATTTCAAGAAATCCAATACAAACAGAAATCAATTAGCCTACTACAGAGAAATGTAATGTTGGAGCGGGATCTGAGCAGGATTTGTTTTACCGGTGAGCGTTTTGTGAATGGAGCGTTTGCTTGGGCCGTGAGCGTCTGAGCGGAGCGCACGTGCATAGAGCAGAATATTGAGCATCGCTCACATGCTCTGGGTGTAAGTGGGCGGGCAAAATGCTAATGTTTCATCTTGACGTCACAACGAAACGGCTTATGACTCGTTTGAAACCGATTCATTTCAATGACTCAGAGTCGACTCTTACTTTTGAAAGACAATAACTTTATATACGGTGCACTTTCAGATTTAAAACTTTGCAGGATGTTTTCATTCTTTTAGAGCTATGTTACATACTGAAAGGTCATTTTCAAAAATCCATAATAGGGGCACTTTAAATCTAATTTTAAATCTATCTATTAAATCAAAGCGAAACAACAAAATCTACTGAAATGTCAGGATAATATTAGGAATTTAAAGGAAAACCTTTTTTTTTCTAGGCTGAAAATGAATACTGCCTACTGTTGGCATTGCCTTGTGGATTGGACCAAGAGGATGTACACAACCAGACCCATGCTCTTAAAACTGGTTTTATCACTTACCTGCAAGCAAAACAAGCTGCTGGAATTATCAATGTCCCGAACCCAGGCTCAAATCAGGTAAGTCCTCTTAAGAACAAAAATTATAACCGTGTGCAGAGTTTTTCCTGAAATAAAATAGTTTAGCAAGATGCTCATGTCTAACCACACATAAAAGATTAGATGCTTCCATATGTGAAAATAAATAATTTAGCCATCTGGGGCCGGTTTCACAAAGCTATTTTAGACCGGTCTATAGTGTTAGACAAGTCTAAAATTTGCTCATAGACTAGTCTAATGCAAGTTAGACTGTTTCACAAAAATAAAGACGGACTTAATTTAGACCAAAAAAATTAGACACCTTACCCCCAGGCTAACTTAGGTCTAAGACTCTGTTACCTTGGCAACTAGCAGTATCAGTTACAAACTGCCAAAAGAAAAGGGAAAATGGCTCATAATTTAAACATTTCTTCCAGTTATTACATTCCCAAGTAAAATGTCCTTGTAACTGTTAGGGCCGCGTTACATAGTCAACGTGAGCAACGATTGACGCGCTCCCTTTCATAGTCTGAGCAGTGGACGCAAGCGTCACGGGCGATGCGTGAAATGCAATACACCGCTCACGCAACTGGGGGTAGTAGAGTCATAGTGGAGTCATAGCTCTGAACGCCCGTCTATTTCGCTTCAAACGCTCACTTTATACGCGCGTCCTATTCGCCTTGGATGCGCGAATGGATTCAAAATGTTCAAGCGTCGAACTAGACGTGATAGACGCGAATTTGACGCTCTATTCGCGTTTGGTGTGAATGCTGCATAATAACAGGCTGTGATGTCAAGATTGCAAGGCTGAAGTGTGTGTGTGTGTGTGTGCGTGCGTGCGCGCGCGCGTGTGTGTGTGTGTGTGTGCGCGTGTGTGTGTGTGTGTGTGCGCGTGTGTGTGTGTGTGTGTGCGCGTGTGTGTGTGTGTGTGCGTGCGTGTGTGTGTGTGTGTGCGTGTGTGTGTGTGTGTTAGAGAGAGAGAGGCACGGGCGCGATCGAACAATGGAAACATAATAACATACGCCGTCATTTATACTCCTCCAACAAACACATATTTTCCGCTGGGCTAAACAGCACTGAGCGGTTGAATGCGCTTACTCGATCCGCCATGTTTTTTGTTTTGAAAAGTGTCTTATTTTACCCAGAATGCATTGCAATGTAGTCCTACTTAAGATAGTCAGAGTCTTAAGTGCTTTGTGCAACGGTATGATTTAGATGTCTATCTGAAGTCTGACTATCTACTATATCTAAGCCATAGTCCAAGTCTATCTTTGTGAAACCGGCCCCTGCTGACTTAAAATGGGACATTCCACGTAAGGGTTTCCACGAGGTGTCCATTGTCAGGTATTAATGGACGACGGTGAGGTATGAACGTCCGACGCGCAGAAGTCCATTAATACCTGACAATGGACACCTCAAAGGGCATTAACCCGCTTATACCATGGTCACTTGCCAAGTAACACATTTTTAAAACATTAGTTTATATTTTAATTAGTTTTACAATCGAAATCTAAAGTTTTTACAAACAATAACTTGGTTTCCCTGGTTACGCCTGACGGTTTATTTACTAGGTGTCCTCCATCACTTTTTAATGGACACCCTGCAGCCAATCAGAATCGAGTACTCACCCAGACCATGGTATAATAACAAATAATTTTCTTTTGTCTTCCTTGTAGCCAGCCTATGTTGTCCAGATTTTCCCTCCTTGTGAGTTTTCTGAGAGCCACTTGTCTCATCTGGCTCCGGACCTTCTCAATAGCATCTCCAGTATCTCTCCCCATCTTATGATTGTCATAGCTTCTGTATAAGAGGGAGATCCCAGCTTCCCATACCAACATGCCAACACCAGCCTTTGAGACTTGCCAGTTTTCTTCTTTTTTTTTTTACTCTGGAAAGCACCTCAATGTCCTTTTTGGCCATGTACTCGCTCTCTTTTTGTTTTTTCACCAGCCTTTTAATCCATTGACTCATTGCCACTTTCGTTTAACTGTGTATCATCTTAAAGTACACAGGGATAAATGGAGCTATCCACAACGATCAATTCTCTGATCATTTTTTCCCTTTTTTTTCATTTGGAGATTTGTATCTATGGTTTTTAAAACACTGAAGATCTTTGGGATTTTTTGGACATGGGAGTTAAGAAATTTTTTATTGATTTTTTTTTTTCTTTTTTTTTCTGAAGAATAATCAGACCAATCATTGCACTATGTTATGAAAATCAAAAAAAAGAAAAAAAAAAAGAAAAACAAGTTTGTACAAATTTGGTTATTGAAATTGTAATTTTACTTTATTACTTGGACATGCTTCATTCACCAGCCATTTGTGGTAGACTAAAAATGTTATCAAGTCAAAGTAGTTCGATTGAATTGCTTTGACACATTTTATAAAAAAAATAAAAAAAATAAAGTAATATAAAGCAGTTACTGTTCAGTCATAAGTAAAAAAAAAGTTACTTCCATGTTATTTGTAGAAATTGCTCTCAATATAGCCCTTATTCTTTCCCAAAGGGACAAAATGTTGGATCATTGTAAGTTGTACAGTTTACACTTGATGCCTCAATTGGGGATTGTATGTATACTTTTTTCGCTTTCTTAATACTTGCAAAGTGAATCAGGTGAAGGCCTGGTTGTAAATATGTATATTTAAAGACTTTCAAAGCAGTCATTAGACACTGCATATGACAAGCATAACCAGATTGACAACCTATTGCCATCAACCGTGAAAGTGAACTGTCAGTTACCACTTGAGTATCATTTCATATTTTTGTTTTGTTGATGTTTTTGAAATCAATCCTGTGCCATAATTTTTAATGGAGAAAGCTAAATGAATTGAGATTTATCTAGTTTTATTTTGATACTTGACTTTGTATTTGTCACTTGATCTTTAAGGCCTGCTTTTACATTGCCTTGTTTTATGCTTTTTGTCCCCTACCTCTATTTCTGTCTTTTTTATTGTCATGTTAGTAACTATTGGGGGATCCTAAATGATGATATTGTCCGTAGGACCCCTAAAGTGTTAAATTCTGTTTTCCACTGTTTCTTTCTTGTTTTTTACATACCTCTGAATGTCCAATAAGAACAGTGCAATGCAAGTGGTAAATATACTTTGTAAAGAGAGAGAGAGAGAGAAGAAAATATGTACAAATCTGTCAGGAGACATGATAGAGACTTGCTTTTTTGGTCTCCTTTCTTCATTGGTGTCTCCTTGAGCCAAGCTGTAAATAATCATTTTCATTTTGTGTGGCTTTTGTTTTTTTTGTCTTTGTTTTTTTTGTTTAATGTCAGGGTCACTATTTTGTTTTGTGAGACAAAACAAAAGTATGTAAAGAAAACCGATGCAGAAAGTAAACCATGAGTCCTAGTTTTGCAGTTTCATTGGGTTACTACAAATTCGCTCATGGCTATTTTGAAGGCACTTACATTTTTGATATACAACTTTAAAATATCAAAATACCAAAAGAAAGAAAACAAAAACAGCTGATCTTAAAATTTTGTCTGATTTATTTTATTTCATCATTTTGAGTGTATTTTGCTGTTCCTCTATGAGGACATTTAAAGATGTAAAATACATTTTGTTTGTTAACACCTCTGCAGATCATTAAATGGTCATTCACTCTGTCTTGTTGGTGTTTGTTTGCTTCACTCTGATCTCCTTCACTATCAATTTTATACTGTAATACTTGCCTATCATGTACAGTTTAGTTCAGATTGGTTATTGCATATTATGCAATGGTATTGGTCAACTTTTTAATCATTTAAATTTTGCATTGTACAAAAGGGCAGCCTTTGAAAATTTGAAATGAATCAATTCAAGCATAACATTTAGTTGGAGATCAATGGCCTACAGTGTTAGTGTCACTTATAGCCACTTGATGGCAGTGTTGTGACACTGAAAACATGTTCTGTATTTTCATCTAATGGTTTATGATGGGTTTTGGCTACACTGAACTTAAATCTTTTGTGTGGTTATACAGTGAACCTGAAAAAGAGTGAAAGAATATATCTAGGTTTATTCCTCAAGCACAGCACATCTGATGATGATAAACCTACATTAATTCTCTAAATTAAAACTTTTCAATCTTAAGAAGAACAAATGGCCTGTAACTGCCATTATAAATAGAGACATTGGAATCGATTTTTCTAAAAGTATAGTATCATACTATACAAAGTTATAAGGACCCAACAATGTATCATTCCAACCCTGCATGACTTTTTCCTTATTTTTATAAAAGAAAATATTTTGAGAAATGCACTTTTTTGTACATACAATATAATTCAGTTTGGTACATTCTTCAAAATATCTTTTGTGCTCTGCTTAGAAAGAAATGTATGCAGGTTTGGAACGACATGGGTGAGTTAATGATGAAAATCTTTGGTTAAAATATTTTAAGGTGTCATTGTTACAGTGTAATTATATATTTAAGTACTGAGTAATATTAATTAACATGTACTTACTAGGGTTAGGGTAGGATTAGGGTTTGGTTGAGGGTTAGTTGAATGTAACTATGCATAATTTACTGTTATTACTATGTAACAAGGACACTAAAATAAAGTGTTACCCAGTTTTAATTTTGGGGTGAACTATGCCTTTAAGGACATTACGTGTTATTTCGATGTTTTGTTACTTTCCAAAAAGTGTTTTATTTGCCTGTCTTTTGGCCAACTATGCTTGTATGCAAGTTGGTTATAAACGTTTAAGAATAAATGTAATTTAGGTAGAATAAATGATGAGGGAGGGTGAGCAGGAAAGAGGTATTTTGTATTCTGACCAGCTCTTGGTTTGATTTGGCTGATCCCATACGAATCAAATTCACAAACCCAACCCGCATTATGTTCCTCCACAGGGAATTCACTGAATTCCCAGGGGCAGTGTTTTGTGGTAGCGCTGGCATGACCCTGAAGACCGGGAAATTTGTGAATATGGTGAGTTGGAAGATACATCACAGAGAAATCTCTTTCTCTAATGATCCAAATGTATCCCATCCCGACCACAACGCTTATATTGAAGAATACTATCTTGCTCCAAAGCTGTGGCTTTTATGTCAGGTTTAATCATAGAATATATACATATTTTGAACTTGCATTTTACTTGAATGAAAGAACATATTCTTAGAGACTGAGGTTTAGCTGCGATAAAATCTGGTAAACCTTGTTCTACCTATAAATCTGAAAGACAAAACGAAGGGCAAGTTTCAAAGACATATCGCTCTCCTCATCTTTCTTTTCATCCCAGTAGGAAGTGGGGTGTGTTCATGGAAAAAAAAGGAGGTGAAGAATATAAGATTTACAGTGCCATGACAAACCAAGACCAGGAATGTTAATTGACACCCACTCCCGGCAAAGCGCAGTGATGCATTTGCAAGGAAGTATGAGGATCTGGAGGGCCCAAAATAATGAAAGGAAAGTAGAGGTATAGCATCTATACGACTCCTCTACAGTTATAAACCAGGCCGACGGCAAAGGTAGCAGTAGGAAGTTTGGTATGTAGTAAAAACCACAGTTGGAGGACATTGCAACAAGAACAGGCATGCAAATATCTAATTCATTCAAATTGCTGGGAGGGTTTTTGACTGCTTTATTGAGCCCATATGTCGGTGGCCAAGTGATATGATACTTAGATGGTATTTTTATAAACACATCAGGCCGCTTTAGAAAGATCTGTTTTGCATTTCTCCTTAAGCCCTTACTTATGGAAATTAGAGCACACAAATATGAGAAGTATTTGCTTATGACCACCACAGATATCCAGTTATAAATAAATGTTTTTTATTATTTTGTATTTGGTTATCGTGCATGTGTTATGTGTGTACGCAGGTGCAGGAATGAAAAAGCGTCTCTTTTAGGCACGTGTTTGTACTGTCCTTCTTCCTTCTAGCTCTCTGTAATTCTATGGGCATGAACCACACTGACTCGGCTCCAAAAGACCAAATTAGAAAGAGGAGGAAAATGTTAAGAATGCTGAAAATACTGAGGTTGGCTTTTCTTTTTCTGATAAGTGTCCACTTTCCACCAGTCATTTGGGCACGCTAAACATCCTTGCAATTTAAATGATCTCACAAGCTGCTGAGCTGATACATTCCTTATCACAAATAGATTTGCATGTGCAGTGTGTTCACTCCTTTTGTTTCCTTCAACCTAAAACTTGGAATCCTCGGTTTATTAACTCCACATATCAAACAAGATAACAGGGTGGGAGTTGATGCACAGATTGTGGAGGAATGTAACTGTCGATGTGCTCAAATGGTAGGACTGAAACATGGAGACATTCTGAGAAATTTTGTAACTGAATGACTAGCCTCAGTTACAGTGAGTGGTTACTGAAACTCGGATGTTGAAGGATGTAGAAATTATGTAACGGATCATTTACACTGAGACGGTCTGAAATAAATACCAAAAATACACAGATAGACATAACACGGCGGGGTCACATTAGCAAAATTTTGCAGGCAAAAAAGGGTCTATTGTCAAGTGTAGTGAAGCATTCGTGTGACCAACTTAAACACGAACGAAAACACTATCTATCGAAATGCTGGATTTTGCAAGAGTATATGACCACACATGCATTGATTGTCCAATCAAGATCATTATACAATTATGCTAAACTTGATTCTGATTGGTCAAATATTTTTTGTCTCATGTCAATAACTGTGCGCTTCACCATTGCCCGAATGAAGCACTACACTCTGCACTTATACTATGTACTTAATAGGTTAAGCAAGTTATAAAAGATTCAACTAATTTTTTAAGTCAGTTTCGTGTAATTTAAGTTGAAATGACTTGAACATCAAAGTTGATTGTCCTTAAAAATTTAAGGCAGCAATTTTTATTTTATTTTTTTACAGTGTACTTTCACATCTCCGTATCTCTGCAGTCTCTCTGTCCCAATTTGAGTAGCCTATGCACTATTGTGTCGCTTGTAGTAAATAGTGTGAGTAGTGTTTACCCACTGACAATTTTAAACCATTAGCCTCATAGCATAATTGCCTAAGTCATATTTAAAAAAAAAAATGACTTAGGCAATTATGCTGTGAGGCTAACGAAACTTTAAATACCCAGATAATGCACTATTAAGAAAAATTGCATCTAGAATCGCATACTTCCCTACTATATAGAAGGCAAAAACCAGTATGTGACAAAATAAATGTGAATCCGAATTCACAGTAGGTCTACACATACAAGAGTAGACAAAAAGTACCCAGATGACCTACTTCTTACAGCGAGATTCTGAAGTGTGCATACGATGGACACTTTACAATCCCATGAGGCCACGGGAGAGCTGTGTTTGTGAATGGCAGCGAAGCAACAAAGCTGACACTGGTAGATCACATAATGACATGGCAAATATAGTAGGCTACATCAAGATTACATTCATACTACACACATTCTTACAATATAGAACATACTTTTTTAGCAGTCGTGAAGTAGGCTAATTACTAATTCAAAGTAAGTACCTACTCAAGAGAATATGTGATTTCGGACGCAGCCTATGGCAAAATAAGTATATCGGAATTAACAGTAGACTTCTCATCAAAGAGTAGGAAAGTACCCAGATGACCTACTACTTCCGGCGAGATTCAAGTGTGCATACGACACTTTATCCCATGAGGCCAAGGCAGAGGGTTTATGTATGGCACACCTGACGCTGGTGGTAGGCCAGTGACAACATGGCGAATGTAGTACGTTATATCTACTCACACTATCAGTGAATCAACACTAAATAAACTGATAACAAAGAATTAATGAATAAAGCATAACATGAAACACATACAATAACACTACATAATCTGTAGGCTATTTTATCTCAGCATCACCAGAGTGCACGCTAATGGCGGCACCGATCGTTAACACTAAATAGAGTTTACAGACATAACACTCTCATATACATCGGAAAACAATTAATGTGAACAGTCTACAATGATGGTGTGCATTTTATTTTATACCTGTAAAAGACGATATTAATAAGACGATATTAATAGGCTACACGTTCAAGCGATGCTCCTTCTTATCGAGAATGAAGCGTATCGCGTAGAACTCTCTCTACAAATGTAGCAATGATGCGAACATGCACGTATAACCAATCACACACATCCTTCTCCAGCTACAATGATAAATTTTATTAATTTGAAGAAACGCGTAGCTTATTATACAACCCAAAATATTTGCAACAAGCATTTAGATGAAAACAGTAATGATAATAAAATAATCATAAATCAAATATAAACCTGAAAATAATCTCTTAAAGCATAAACACATGAAAACCACAGAAATGCATAAGAAAACTGATAGAGATAATAATTATGCAACTTATCAAAAAAAAAAAAAAAAAAAAATAACATAAGAAGCTGTTAATTTTGAGAATTATTCAGCATAGCTACCACATGCACCTGAAAAAAAAAAAAAAACGTCATAAACTTCAGTACAAGGATAAAACAGATAGCCTATGTTTATGAACAATCATAGATTAAATATGCTTAGTCACTCTTTGTATTTGTATTGCGTGTCCAGTTTTAATCCAACGAAACAGCCTAGATTTCCCGTCACTAACAAACTCTTGAGTTTATTGAGCGCCGCGCTCCATTGTGATGTCATAGGCGCGTTCTCCAATGTGATGTCATAGGCGCGTTCTCCATTGTGATGTCATAGTGATCTAGACCGTTCGTATCGTAGAGGGATCTTGCATTTTGCAGTGAGTCGGCGAACGATCGTGAGTATGCTTTTTATTCAGGGTTTGGAGATTTGAATTTTAATATTTGTTTTACTCAGATTAGAATCTACTTAAACAATAGAATGTTATTTACTCTATGCAGATACATGAATAGGCATGCTATACAGTGGTAATTTGTGTGGAAAATATTGGGGATGCTAAAATGTAAATTGGGCTTGATGTTTTTAATATAGCGTTAGCTATTTGTTCATATGCTCCCATACACAGATGATATCCTCCTATATTCTTGATTCTATAAATTAAAACCAACACGTTGTGTTGTTAAGTTATATTTTTAAGTATAAAAATATAACTTTTACAGTTATATTAAAAGTTATTTATAATTAAAACTAGAAAAGTTATATAAGTATTTTAAGTATAGGCGTATAGGCTCCGGCGTAGGTCCGACGCAGAAGTATAATGAGGCCTTTATGCCTTTAATGGCCATTTTGGACAGACAATGTCCATTTGAATATTTATTCTCATTGGTTTGTTTAATGGAGCCTTTATTGCTGTCATCCTCTTCTATTCATGCAGTAAATAAAATTTGCCTTGACCACCAGGCATGATAGAAAAAGATATATATTTTTACATTACATGCATCTTAGTTGTCCACATTAGTAGTTAAATTGACAAAAATATAACTTAACTTTTTCAGCTTAATTGTTCATTTTGAATAGATTTTAAAGAGGCTCTTGGACTGGACTCCCTTGTCACTTCTGATGGACAGCCATGGACATACACTGTAGAAAATGTATTTTTTCGAGTATTTCTTCCATATATGTTAACTCATCTCTTCCATTTCTCTGTCTTTCTTTTTACAGATAGAGATAGATAGTGAATAGATTGCACAAAATAAATATGAGTATGTCAACCTTTCCCATCGGTTTTCCTGAGAGTACAGAGCAGTCCTTATGTCCTGAACTCTCAGATGAGCTCACCATGGCCCTTGCTGCAGGGGAGTGGTGGGCAATAATGGAGGTTTCACATCCCATCTCTGAGGAGCCTGAGTATGGGGACCTCACGTCAGGGCTGTGGTGGGGAACAGTGGAAGCAGGAGAAACTCCATGCCCCACATCCCTGAAGTCCACGAAGCAGAAAAAGGCAGAGGGAGCACCTGTGCCCACCAGGTCCCAACAGGAATCAACCGTGCATGCCAGTTCTAAGAAGTTGAACCTCACCTCATCCCTGGCCTTCAAGGCTCCTTCTCTTCAGGGAACACTGCCCGACAACATATCAAAGAGCCCAAAGCTAAAGATCACTGAGCCTCTGAGAGGGGAGCTGCTGCTGCTGCTGCAGAGGCCTCAAGCTTCTTCTCCTCAAGGATCACTCATTCCTGACAAGACCTCAAAGAGGGAAAAACTAGAGGTCCCTGAGCCACTGAGACGAGAGCTACTGCAGCTGAAGCCTCAAGCTTCACTTCAGGGAACACTGCCTGACAACATATCAAAGAGGCCAAAGTTAAAGATCCCTGAGCCTCTGAGAGGGGAGCTGCTGCAGCAGAGGCCTCAAGCTTCTCCTCAGGGAGCACCCATGCCTGCCAGGTCTACACAGGGAGCACCTGTGCCCACCAAGTCCCAACAGGGAGCACATGTGCATGGCAGTTCTAAGAAGGGGAGCCTCACCTCAGCCTTGTTCTTCACTGATGCATCTGAGAAGGACCTGAACTCAGATGCAACACTAAAAACCACGGAACAGCAGAGAAAGTGGAGGCAGAAAAAGCCACAGGAAGCACCAGTGGCTGCCGAGTCCCCACAGAAACCACCTGTGCCCACTGGGTTTCCACATGGAGCACCTGTGCCCAAGTCTCTACAGAGACCACCTGTGCCTGCCCCAAAGGTGCTCGCATGTTTCCCACGTGGAGCACCCATGCCAGAAAAGGTCCCAGACAGGCGAAAGCTAAATATCCCTGAGCCTCTTGGGCAGGAGCGGCTGCAGCAGCAGAAGCCTCAAGCTCCTTCTCTTCAGGGAACACTGCCCGACAACATATCAAAGAGGCCAAAGCTAAAGATCACTGAGCCTCTGAGAGGGGAGCTGCTGCTGCTGCTGCAGAGGCCTCAAGCTTCTTCTCCTCAAGGATCACTCATTCCTGACAAGACCTCAAAGAGGGAAAAACTAGAGGTCCCTGAGCCTCTGAGACGAGAACTATTGCAGCTGAAGCCTCAAGTTTCACTTCAGGGAACACTGCCTGACAACATATCAAAGAGGCCAAAGTTAAAGATCCCTGAGCCTCTGAGAGGGGAGCTGCTGCAGCAGAGGCCTCAAGCTTCTCCTCAGGGAGCACCCATGCCTGCCAGGTCTACACAGGGAGCACTTGTGCCCACCAAGTCCCAACAGTTAGCACATGTGCATGCCAGTTCTAAGAAGGGGAGCCTCACCTCAGCCTTGTTCTTCACTGATGCATCTGAGAAGGACCTGAACTCAGATGCAACACTAAAAACCATGGAACAGCAGAGAAAGTGGAGGCAGAAAAAGCCACAGGAAGCACCAGTGGCTGCCGAGTCCCCACAGAAACCACCTGTGCCCACTGGGTTTCCACATGGAGCACCTGTGCCCAAGTCTCTACAGAGACCACCTGTGCCTGCCCCAAAGGTGCTCGCATGTTTCCCACGTGGAGCACCCATGCCAGAAAAGGTCCCAGACAGGCGAAAGCTAAATATCCCTGAGCCTCTTGGGCAGGAGCGGCTGCAGCAGCAGAAGCCTCAAGCTCCTTCTCTTCAGGGAACACTGCCCAACAACATATCAAAGAGGCCAAAGCTAAAGATCACTGAGCCTCTGAGAGGGGAGCTGCAGCTGCTGCTGCAGAGGCCTCAAGCTTCTTCTCCTCAAGGAACACTCATTCCTGACAAGACCTCAAAGAGGGAAAAACTAGAGGTCCCTGAGCCACTGAGACGAGAGCTACTGCAGCTGAAGCCTCAAGCTTCACTTCAGGGAACACTGCCTGACAACATATCAAAGAGGCCAAAGCTAAAGATCACTGAGCCTCTGAGAGGGGAGCTGCTGCTGCTGCTGCAGAGGCCTCAAGCTTCTTCTCCTCAAGGATCACTCATTCCTGACAAGACCTCAAAGAGGGAAAAACTAGAGGTCCCTGAGCCACTGAGACGAGAGCTACTGCAGCTGAAACCTCAAGCTTCACTTCAGGGAACACTGCCTGACAACATATCAAAGAGGCCAAAGTTAAAGATCCCTGAGCCTCTGAGAGGGGAGCTGCTGCAGCAGAGGCCTCAAGCTTCTCCTCAGGGAACACCCATGCCTGCCAGATCTACACAGGGAGCACCTGTGCCCACCAAGTCCCAACAGGGAGCACATGTGCATGGCAGTTCTAAGAAGGGGAGCCTCACCTCAGCCTTGTTCTTCACTGATGCATCTGAGAAGGACCTGAACTCAGATGCAACACTAAAAACCATGGAACAGCAGAGAAAGTGGAGGCAGAAAAAGCCACAGGAAGCACCAGTGGCTGCCGAGTCCCCACAGAAACCACCTGTGCCCACTGGGTTTCAACATGGAGCACCTGTGCCCAAGTCTCTACAGAGACCACCTGTGCCTGCCCCAAAGGTGCTCGCATGTTTCCCACGTGGAGCACCCATGCCAGAAAAGGTTCCAGACAGGCGAAAGCTAAATATCCCTGAGCCTCTTGGGCAGGAGCGGCTGCAGCAGCAGAAGCCTCAAGCTCCTTCTCTTCAGGGAACACTGCCCGACAACATATCAAAGAGGCCAAAGCTAAAGATCACTGAGCCTCTGAGAGGGGAGCTGCAGCTGCTGCTGCAGAGGCCTCAAGCTTCTTCTCCTCAAGGATCACTCATTCCTGACAAGACCTCAAAGAGGGAAAAACTAGAGGTCCCTGAGCCACTGAGACGAGAGCTACTGCAGCTGAAGCCTCAAGCTTCACTTCAGGGAACACTGCCTGACAACATATCAAAGAGGCCAAAGTTAAAGATCCCTGAGCCTCTAAGAGGGGAGCTGCTGCAGCAGAGGCCTCAAGCTTCTCCTCAGGGAGCACCCATGCCTGCCAGGTCTACACAGGGAGCACCTGTGCCCACCAAGTCCCAACAGCGAGCACATGTGCATGGCAGTTCTAAGAAGGAGAGCCTCACCTCAGCCTTGTTCTTCACTGATGCATCTGAGAAGGACCTGAACTCAGATGCAACACTAAAAACCACGGAACAGCAGAGAAAGTGGAGGCAGAAAAAGCCACAGGAAGCACCAGTGGCTGCCGAGTCCCCACAGAAACCACCTGTGCCCACTGGGTTTCCACATGGAGCACCTGTGCCCAAGTCTCTACAGAGACCACCTGTGCCTGCCCCAAAGGTGCTCGCATGTTTCCCACGTGGAGCACCCATGCCAGAAAAGGTCCCAGACAGGCGAAAGCTAAATATCCCTGAGCCTCTTGGGCAGGAGCGGCTGCAGCAGCAGAAGCCTCAAGCTCCTTCTCTTCAGGGAACACTGCCCGACAACATATCAAAGAGGCCAAAGCTAAAGATCACTGAGCCTCTGAGAGGGGAGCTGCAGCTGCTGCTGCAGAGGCCTCAAGCTTCTTCTCCTCAAGGATCACTCATTCCTGACAAGACCTCAAAGAGGGAAAAACTAGAGGTCCCTGAGCCACTGAGACGAGAGCTACTGCAGCTGAAGCCTCAAGCTTCACTTCAGGGAGCACTGCCTGACAACATATCAAAGAGGCCAAAGTTAAAGATCCCTGAGCCTCTGAGAGGGGAGCTGCTGCAGCAGAGGCCTCAAGCTTCTCCTCAGGGAGCACCCATGCCTGCCAGGTCTACACAGGGAGCACCTGTGCCCACCAAGTCCCAACAGGGAGCACATGTGCATGGCAGTTCTAAGAAGGGGAGCCTCACCTCCGCCTTGTTCTTCACTGATGCATCTGAGAAGGACCTGAACTCAGATGCAACACTAAAAACCACGGAACAGCAGAGAAAGTGGAGGCAGAAAAAGCCACAGGAAGCACCAGTGGCTGCCGAGTCCCCACAGAAACCACCTGTGCCCACTGGGTTTCCACATGGAGCACCTGTGCCCAAGTCTCTACAGAGACCACCTGTGCCTGCCCCAAAGGTGCTCGCATGTTTCCCACGTGGAGCACCCATGCCAGAAAAGGTCCCAGACAGGCGAAAGCTAAATATCCCTGAGCCTCTTGGGCAGGAGCGGCTGCAGCAGCAGAAGCCTCAAACTCCTTCTCTTCAGGGAACACTGCCCGACAACATATCAAAGAGGCCAAAGCTAAAGATCACTGAGCCTCTGAGAGGGGAGCTGCTGCTGCTGCTGCAGAGGCCTCAAGCTTCTTTTCCTCAAGGATCACTCATTCCTGACAAGACCTCAAAGAGGGAAAAACTAGAGGTCCCTGAGCCACTGAGACGAGAGCTACTGCAGCTGAAGCCTCAAGCTTCACTTCAGGGAACACAGCCTGACAACATATCAAAGAGGCCAAAGTTAAAGATCCCTGAGCCTCTGAGAGGGGAGCTGCTGCAGCAGAGGCCTCAAGCGTCTTCTCTTCAGGGAGCACCCGTGCCTGACAAGACCGCAAAGAGGGAAAAACTAAAGATCCTGAAGCCACTGAAGCAGGAGATGGTGCAGCAGAAGCCTGTCTGTTGTGCACAGGGATCACCTGTCCCTGACAAGGTTCCAGAGAAGAGAAATCTGATCTCTGAGCTACTGGGGAAGGAGCTGCAGCAGCAGAAGCCCCAAGCCAATAAACCTTTCCCTGACAGGACCCCAGTGGGAGTGTCTGAGCATGCCAGGACCCCACAGGGAGCAGCAGTGCCTGCCAGGAATCCACAGGCAGTGGCAGTGCCCTCTGGGGCTCCTGGAGAAGATATGCCCCCAAGGATCCCAAAAGGTGCGCTTGTGCATTCAGGGACCTCACAAGGATCACTTGTGCCTGCAGATTCCCCAAAACTGAGAGAAAGCCTCAGGATCCCTAAGCAGCAGAGGCAGAAGCAGAGGGAGCAGCAGGGACAGCAGAGGCAGCAGAATATCCCAAAGGGAGCTTCTGTGTCTCCTAAGACCTCACAGAGTGCACTTGTTCCACCTTGTTCCCTACAGGGAGCATCTGGGTTTCAACAGGAAGCACTCATAGCCTCCAGGGCTCCACAAGATGTACCTGTGCCTGTGAACTTGTCCCCATTCCTCCAGGGGATCCCAAAGGGAGCTGCAGTGCCCGGCAGAACCATGAATCAAGGGAAATACATGATCCCTCACCATCTGTGGCAGCAGAAACCAAGTCCCTCTGCACAGTCCCATCCTGGACCACCCATGTCCAGTCAGAGTAAGAGGCTGTGTCGGTGGAGCACAGAAGCATCTGTAAGTCCCTTCCATCTCTTGTTTTTACTTATTTTCAGATTTATAATTTTTAAAAAAAAAAATTAAACATTGACTTCAAATATGCTTTATGTTTTCTAGGTCCTCTATTAAAATCAATTTATATTGTATTTCAAAACTATAGAAAGATATGTGTTTAGATTTAGTCTAACGATTTAGATTTAGTCATGATTATGTTTGGGTTTTTTTCAACAGGACAGTGCAGGCGTGTGTCAGCCACCTCCCCAAAATAAAATATGTGTGGTTGACAAGAAGGTGCAGCTGAATCCTAAACTGAGGAGCCAGAATCAGATAAGCACTTCACACCTGGACCAGAGCAGCCTTCAGCCCAGGTCCCAGCGGAACCGGAAGAGAGCATTGGTTAGTTCCCTCCTTTCTTTCAGATTTAAAATTGTAAACACTTTAATAATTTAATATAGTATCATATTCTTTTCAGTTTATAGAACCCTCATATTGAAATTGTAGAAGGAACATGTATTAAGATTTTCTCTAAGAATCACTCATTAAATCTGGTCAGCGTGACATGATTATATTATGTCTGTTCCTTCAACAGGACAATGCAGGTGTGGACCAGTCACCTCCACAAAAAATGCAGCGCTTGGTAATCAAAGTCAAGGACCAGCAGTTGGAACCAGGCAGCTTAAAGAAAATGTGCTATTTATGTAGCATATTCATACATTTTTGTAACGTTTTAAATATTTAATATATATGTTATAACACAACATATGTTACCAACATATGTTGTGTTGGTAGCCTACGCTTTGATTTGAATGCATAAAAAATAAATAAATAAATTACAGTGCTTTTAAGACATCAGCTTTTGCTGTATATCAAGTTTAGTAGGCCCATAGGCTATACACAGGCATACACCGTATATGGCCACATTTAAAGTGATATTGCGTAGGCTATACTCCTGTAAAGGATGATATTAGAATATATAGGCCTACACAAGCGATGCTCCTTCACCGTTGCTTTATCGTGAATCAATAAATGATATACATTAACATGCGCATATAGTCATATACGTCATATAGTCTCATACTTTTCAACACAGCTTTACTGGTAATGTAAACACTCAAATTTCATTCATTCCATATATGTACATCCAAGTGGATAACGTTAACGTTAGTTACGGTAGTTACCAACTGGAAGACGTTTGGCGGACTTCTTTTATTAACTTTATGGTGAGAATTTCACTTCAGACAAGCCAAGTTCGCTGATCAAATATAATTGGCGGAGGAGAGCAGCGAACCAGTAAGAGACTTGTTTAATTTATAACGTAGCCTATGTTATGTGATCATCTACCTAACGTTAGACCATTGGAAAAGCACCTGGAATTGCAGATTAATAAATTAATAATAGGCCTACATTAAATTAATATTGTAATATATATACAAGGTCTTGTTTTGAGGTCGTTTTGGCGTGGATTGTCTTACTTAAGATAACTGAAACTCTAATCACTATTGTGTTTATTTTGTGTTTGTTTATTTCATAAGTAGGCCTTGTAGCTTTATAATCTACAGCCAGTCACAGACCTAAACCCTGTAAAGGTTTAACGACTGTATTGTAGATCGTTTTAGTATTTTTCAAGCCTTGACGTAGATGTCAAATGAGTCTGTGTGTGTGGTGAGAGTTATGGAGTGTAAATTAGTCAGCTTTTTTTCTTGACTTTTTTTTTAGTGACAGGAGATCACAGGAACACAAATACAGCACACACATATAAATAGGCTGATAGGCATGTTGGCCTATAATACAGAAAACAATGGCTTCTTTCATAGCCATTTTTGTGAGTTATGGTGGTCTTTACATCTGAAAGGCTATCACATATCATTTGAAATCATCTTTTACAGACATGAAAATCTGCTGAAGACACTTTTGGACGATTAAACTGCTCTGTACAGTTTTCCTCTGTTAATGTCACTCTCCTTTGATAACATAGCAGAGCAGACATTTGATAACATAAATATAGACTGCAGCGCATTTAGATAATCGCTTCACTTCAATAACATACTGTATTTATCTGATATGAACCTCTTGCATGATGGCAAATTCAAACCAGACCTCTTGATTTTTGTCTTCTTTGGGCCTGCCTGCTGAAGCACCGTGTCAAGATTCAACAGTTTACTGTGAATAGATGAATCAAAACATAGCAACAAAAAGGTTTGAATATGAGAGCCTTCTGACCTTTCAGTTAGGGCAGACTGAAATTAAGATCTTTGAATGGGCAATGTTCCATTTTTATCTCTGAATTAGTCATAGGAAAAAGGAGACCTCACTGTTGATCACGCGAAAATACTGTAACAGATGACGTATGACGAGAAGCCACACTGTTGTGTCTCACTTGCTGGCAGAATAGTCTGAGGAAAACATTAGGATTTGATGCTGCTCTTCTTTTCATACTGAACACAATGGCCAGGATGTGTTCAGTGCTGGATCGGGTCGGGTGGCACTGGGGTCAGCTTGCTCTTTGCATAGAAAAAGACTGGAAAAGGTCAATGCTACTAGAATAGGATTCACCTGGTGACTCAAGCCATGTAAATGCATTACCTCCCCGTGACATCATCTCCTCTGCTCTGAGGCTGAAATATAATCTCAGACGCAAGTAAAGATGGGCCTTGTGCATAATTATATCTCACTGCAAAAATGTTTGAGTTTGAGCACAACTCTGCTCAGTTTGGAATCTGGATGGTTATTCTGGTTTCAATACAAGTTAAGCTCAATTTGTGCCACATAAAATAATTTCAATTCATTCATCATTTTCTAAAAAAATAAAATAAAAAAAGAAGCAGCAAAAATCAAGGTTGCAGTGAAACACTTACAATGGAAGTGAATGGGCTCAGTTTTGGAGGATTTAAAAGCAGAAATGTGGAGTGTATAATTTTACAAGCACTCACATTAATAATTCAGTGTAAACCTGTGTATTTGAGTTGTATGGTTGTTCTCATTGTTACGGACATAAACAATATGCATTGTTAATGTCTTGTGGTAACTCCTGAGTTTAAAAAAAGGAGGGATGTCAATTCATTTTGTGTTATCGATTAGCTTAACTTGTATTGAACCTGTAATATTCTTTTTAAGCACAATCATACAATGCTCTGTGTGTGTAGAGTTTGTGTTTAGTTTAGAGCATGCATGGATTTGACAAACCCAGAACTCCCACAATGCCCAAGTTTTGGGTGAGGCAGCATTTGGGCAAATCTGTTGCCCTGTGAAATTAATCCATTAAAGTCAATGGATTACACCAAGTTTGAAAAAGGAAAATCCACAAGCCAGACAGTAAGCTTTTTCTGACATGTTGAAATTGTTGAAACAACATAAGATAAATGCAGTCCCAGCAAGGATGTATTATTCAGAGCGCTTGACAGTAAGACTAGTGTAGGCGTATTACCTGACTGGCTATTTAGCTTAAAGGGAGTGAATTTCATTACATAGCCTACACTGTCTGGCATTTATTTGTACTTTTTGTCAACTTTTTTTGCAGGAAAATTGTTTTTCTGTATTTACAAAATCAGGCCTTTGTTGAGGCCTGAATCCTTTGCCTTTTTTTTTTAAAGGATACAACAAATTGACCAATTAAAAATGGATAATGAACACATTCTGTAATTTAAATGTTCATTTCCTAACTGGGTTTAGAACAAAATAAAACTTAGTACTTAATTAAAAAAGAAGTACGCTATGTTAAAAAAGAAAATGTATCTTATATTTATGTTTGATTATAATTATTGTGTGTATTGTGCGTGTGTTTAATTTCTGTAGGCAGAAATGTTTATAGAAGTTCATGGATTAAAATTAGTAACTGTTCATTGGTACATTTTACATGACACTTGCTGTTCAGATATGAGGCATGTGTGATCTTGAAAGAATCATATATGGAGGACGACAATGCAACATTTTGTATTGCATAAGTCGTTCCTGCCTGTTCGAAGTCTCTCACACACACCCTTACCAACACACCTGATTTATTTGTGGTTAAGGTGGAACTTTTGGGACATGTAAGAGCAAGCAGAAGGAGCTGGGAGAGAGAGAAATAGAGCATTAAAAAGGAGGAAGAGATATAGTATGGGAGTGCTAAAGGATTGCCACCAAATTTAACCGTCACATGTACCGCACTATTGCCTAAAGCACTCATAGAGACAGTTTCTTTCTCTTATGAGTGCTTTAGGCAACGGTGCGTTACATGTGACGGTTAAATTGGTGGCAATCCTGTCCTCAGAGAAGGCGATCAATTCTCAGACACCTTTTGTAATGTGCTCTGTTCAGCGCCATACATTTTCAAGTATGCATTAGGGCTGCATGATATTGAAAACTTTTTCTGCTATATGAAGAAATAGAGGAATGTTCACCAGATGACTTGATATTTGGAAAGAATTACTCATTCTAGAACGAGGGGCAGTGATTTTGTTGGGGAGTGCAAAAATAAAAAATAAAGCTGTAAAATGGTATTTTACTCCTGAAGACATTTTTTTGAATGCAGACCATCCTTTTAGGGATAAACGATTTATTTTATTTCTTTATTTTTTTCATCCCTGTGTTTACTCTTTATAAGAAGTAACGCAAACCTCTTTCAGTAACCATGAAGTCAAATCTCTTCTCTTGAGTTTAAAATACTAATTATTGAGGATTTAATAAAAAATACTAATTAAATAAAATAGAATAGAATAGAATAGAATAGTGATTTAAATATTATTGAAGTGCTTTTTATTAGTTTGTAATGGTTGTACTAAACAGTGTTTTTGTTCACCTGTGCTTGTTGGAAGGGGGTTGGGAAAGGGAGAGGCATTTTTAAATTGTCACCATGTGCCAATGTGTTTAAACTAAAAGGGCTGCTGTCATCTGGTGAATCATTCTGAAGGTGGTGTTTAAGTCGGGCCAGCAAGGACAGACATGTTCTCGTACCTCACTTAAAGCCCCCCATGAGAAGATGATGGGCCACAGATTCACAGCACTGTGTAAGATGTCAGCAAATGAGGAAATGATTTGCAGCCTTCAATCCCACACCACTACTTATCTGTCAAAACAGAGGAGCTGTCAACATGATCTGACTTTTTGGGTCAGGGAATTTTTATTTGAGATTGACCAATTTTAGGGTCAATTAAAAAAAAAAATTGTCCTACTTATTCATTTATTCAAGAATACAATGAAAACACAACCTGTTCTATGATGAGTATTAAATTTCTTAATATAATTTTTTCCCCTGTGGATGTCATGTTGTGCGACTCCCCAAAAATTCTAATTTTTGAATAAATAATCCATGATATTTGTAAAAGAAAAATGCTTTGTACCTTGGAAAATAAATTTTAATACTCAATATTTATATCAAATAATCAGTATTTTACACTCATGTACTTATAGTTAAGTAGCTATAGGGGCTACAAGGAAAATATTTTTTTTTTACTTGATGGTTACCCCAACGAGGTATTATGTTCTTGAAAATGATATAAAACATTTTAAAAGCCATATGAAACCAACGTAAATGCAAAGAGTACATTTCTAAGAAGGTGGCGTGCATTTTTAAAAGATTTTTCCTTTTCTTTATCATGGACACTGATGTCATTGACCCTTTAAAATCCGTCTCATAAAGTATTGACAGATAATTTTGCAATCATTTTTGCATTTGGATAGGTAAAATATGTCAGAAAGTATTACTGAATGCAGTTTTTGTAGGACACATTAGATTACACTGTTCTGTGTTGCACCCAAACTGTCTCTCATTGGTTTCCATTGTTATCTACCCATTGGTAATGAGGCTTCCGTGACCTGCATAACCGTACAACACATCATCCTTGAGCTACTACTTCGGAAAACTTAAGGTCCCTTGTTCTTATCAAGTGGATAACACATTTCCATCTGTTGTAATCCTTTTTATCTCGCTTTTGACTAATCTCCACTTTGATCCTCCTTTTTCCTCCTTTTCCTTATGTGATACCACTACATTATGAGTTTCCCCCTCCATCAGTAATTTACACAGCTGTCTTCCACTTTCTCTTGGCTCTGGCCCCTTTGAGGGTGAGGGAGGAAGGAAGGGCCAGTCAGCTGGTTGGGGGGGTGGGGGGTGGGGGTGACATGCCTGACGTTCCTAATGCCTACCTCAATAAACCAATGTTAACCTCCTGGGGCTCAGACTGCTGGAACAGGTGCCTTATTGCCGTCTGCTCACTCAATACAGCGCAGTGAAGCCGTAACTATTAGCCGACCACAAGTGCAGACAAACAGAATTCAATCACGCAGTTTGGACACACAAACCCGTGTATATTATCTGCAGCTCTCTCTTCCTGCTGCCAGGCTCATCTGATATGACGCATGACTGAACACACTCAATGTTGGGTGGGTCATGTGCACTGAATCAACAGGTGGCCATTCAACAAGACTGTCATTAATACAGTAAGCAACTCTAACTTCGTTAGAGTTAAGTAAACGGCATTTGCAGTTATTTTCATTCTCAGTCTCTCCATCTCTTACGCACATAAGTTTTAAACCATTCCCTCGCATAGATCATTTTGTTGGTGGATGAATTCCCCAGTGACAAGGTCATTCACCTCCAATGAACATCTAGAACATCCCTTTTGCTGGTCTTGTGTTAACTGAGCCTTGAGCATATCTAATTGAACAGGAGGTATATTGTTGTGTTCCAAGTCAGAGCATTGGAATGTTGTTATAACGGCCCTTGGTGCCCAGAGAGCATTTATTCATTCAAGTGAATATGTGCAACGCTTTATGTCTGATCACATGATTGGCCAGCTATCCGTGGCTGCTCATTTCCTTGTCGGTCTCAACTCTTTGGTCTGTTTGTGTTGGGGTGTGTCTGTGAAATGATAAATGAGATTTATGGAACCAAGCACAAGAATTAAAATTGCAGTAATGTGCAGGAATGTTGCAGCAGGTTATCAGTTAGACAGTTTGCTCTAACTGTATTGTATTGTGAAATATAAAGGAATAGTTGTGAGTCTCAATTCTGATTGGATAAGACATATTCAAAGTTGTTAAATTACTATATATGTGAATGTACTTTATATATTTTAAAGGGACAGTCATCCAAAAAAAGTCATAATTTACTCACCCTCATGTTGTTCCAAACCTGCATTATTTTCCTTCTGGGGAACACACACACACACACACACACACACACACACACACACACAAAAAGATATTTTAAAGAATGTTGGTAACCAAACCATGTTGGTAACCTTTGATTTCTATTGTATACACAAAAGACTTTTTTCCTCAAAATGTCTTCTTTTGTGTTCCACAGAAGAAAAGCCATTGAGGATTGGAACAATGTGAAGGTTAGTGTGACAGAATTACATTTTTAAACTTTAAACTTTAATTCACCAAGTTGCTTGCTACTTTGATGGCAACTGCAAACAGCCTGCTGGATATTTATGCTTTTGACACAATGATTCCTAAATAAAATCACTACAATTACAACAAGATAACAACAAAAACATGCTAACAGTTTTTAGTTATGCAAAGTTGTTTTGCAAGTCATCTTGAATACTATGAGTGAACGTAACATGTTGGATAATTATAAAATTTACCCTTGGTTAACCAAGAAATAGGCCCTCCGCCTCTTTAATGCAAAACTACCCATGGCTCAGTAACGTGCGGTGAAATCTTGAAATGGGTAGGCTGTGACCTATCAATGTGGCATATGTTCATATATTCATTCAGTTAATGAAGCAACCCAAGTTCATATCAGGCATCATCACATCGCTGCCTACATACAGCAAAGTCATATGTGAGGCTAATGCACAATCAAATCTAATAATCAAATTAATGGACACATCTATCTTATGATAGATATATATTATACAACAAACAAATGTTTTGTGCGGGACACAGTAAGAGAGGGAGGCGGCGCGGTGTCAGCGAACCGACAAGCAGCCTAGTCACTATTGTGTAGTTTGTATTAATTCCATGGTTCAAAAAATAATGTAAAGGTTAAATAATAATTCACTTAGACTTTATAAGAAGCAATTGCGACTTTATTTCACGCAATTCTGAGAAATAATGACAGAATTGCGAGATGTAAACTCGCAATTGTGAGATAAAAAGTTGCAATTATTTTTTAAAATGTTTTATTCTGTGGCGGAAACAAGCTTCCATACCTCCTGGCCTCTTCTTCCCATCCATCCTCCCTGACGCATAGCTACCGGGCCGGCCCAGCTATCGGTAGGCGCCGGCGGTGCCGCGGTAGTCACCTGAGAAAAGAAAACGTTTTGGAAAAGACGGGCTATGGACCCAACCAACTCTATAGGAGGGGAGGGGAGAACTCCCTCACATGGTACAACCTATGCAGAGGCTGCGCGCTGCGGTGTCAGAATGCGGAACGTGTGTAGCCTAATGTAACTAACGTGACAAATGTGAAAAAACAAAAATCCTCGACCGGCACAAAAAGTGAAGCGGCCCACCGGGAATTCTCCCGTTTACCCACCCCGCGCCTGTTGACAGCCAACGCTAGGCGCCGCTAGATCGGGAAGCGCGGATTGAGTGAGAGTGAGTGGATCACGTGACATGAAGCAAGCTCGGTCTCTGCCTCAATGTTGATAATTCAAGACAGCATGAGAACTGACTGCGCATGCGCAAACCTACGTAAACTACGTTCTATGGACCAAAGAGGCACTGCTAACCTCTGCCTCAATGGTCATGGCCTTGAATTTCCTGCATGAAACAATGGTTTTAGGAGCAAACAATGGCAAAATGAGTATATTATATGTGTATTCCTGAAAATGTTTGTTACAAAAATTAATATTTGGAATAAAATAAATGCAATTAATAATGTGGTGAATTAATAAAGTTCTTGGAATTAATAAATGTAATGTCAACATTTCCTTTGGTGAGGCACTGCCTACCCTGCCTACCCTGACCGCACGTCCCTGCCATGGCTTATTGCTTTAATTTAACCTGCTTTGCTTAATGTGCTATTTATAATAATTTAATTTTCATGATTACACAGTGTTGACACTCTCTCTAGTCTATACATGTGAAAATAAATATTTGATCCACAAAGAAGTTGTGATGCTAAAGAAAAGAGTGAAGACCATATCTCCAGCCCCCTTTATCTGAATCAACAGAATGGACGGCATTTCAGAGATGCTGAAGTGTTGGAAAATCGGTAAGTGGAGTGGAATTTCTCTTTATGTCTCTTTCTACCGACCACATAGTCTTGCTGTAATTTTAGGGTTAGGGCCTCAGTGGCATCTCCTCTATTCCCATCATTATCTCCATCTGTGACCACATACGGTAGAGTCTACATTGCAGCTCAACTGAGATGCTTATACATTTAAAGCATTGGCTGTATGTGGACTATATACTAGTGACAACTCTGACTTCAATTCAACCAAACAAATGTAGACTAATCGTTGAATTATCTACCCAATCCTGTCTGTCGTTAAAGGCAAAAGTGACCACACCTAATGTTTAGTGCTCTTAGTTGTCCTCATTCAAGTCCTCTGTTTTATGATTACGTATGTTATCGCTAAAGTCGAATCATAAACTCTCTGTGGTGATGGTTCCCAAGCGAAACCCCTGTTTAGCCCCTTTATGTGGCTCAGCTGTGTGTGGTCTTTGCTCTGAGCATCTTTCAGAATTGTGTCCCACATGGTCTATGATCTTCCAGTAAAAATGAACTCTGACCGTGATTGAAGTAAATATTCTACCAAGGAGAACTCTGTGTCGCAATAACAAATCATCTTCTTGAACTTTTGACCTGGTCTGTGAATTTAGCTAATGACTCTTATCATGTGATTACACACAATGTGTCAATACCGATTCAGTCGTTACCATAACAAACAGAAAGCCATATAAAATTCACACTCTATTCATTCAGTTTCAATGCTAAAATGGAATATTCTTTAAGAATTTCCCTTTATTATTAAGATTTGAATGTAATTTATATAATATTATAGTTTTAATAATTCTTTGAATTAGTTTTTATTTTTTTCCATTGTCAGTTTGATTTGAATGTTTTATTAATTTTGTTGTGTTTTTATAATTTCTGGTTTTCTTTTTTGTTTTCTTAAGGTATAGTTTTAGTTATGTTAGTACTTCAAGGTCAACTAAACCAAAAATATAAATGTTGCCTTGGCAAATGTTTATTCTCATTTCAAGTCAAATGGTTTTAGTTTTAATTAATGATAATAACGATGGTGCCTGGTATATTGTAGACTATACAACAACAACATGCCAGACTTTAAGGGATAGTTCACTCAAAAATAAAGATTATTTTGTCAATTACATACTCGCATAAAAAAGATATGTTTTTTTGTTCATAAAATGACCTACTTTTGTTTTCTACAAAAGAAAGAAAGTCCTACAGGTTTGGTGGAACGGCATGAGGGTTAGTAAATTATCAGAATTTTCATTATTAGGTGAGCTATCCCTTTAAGAGCAGGAAGTCTCAGTGTTACCACAGAGGTGATTGACTGAGATATACATTAGCTCACACATGCGTCTTTGAGCAACACTTGCTGCTGTATGTTGATGGGTTAGTAACAATGGACCTGCTGTTTGCTTCTCTGCTGTTGAGTGGACTACCACCTGTCCTTCAAGCACTCCCTTCACAACTTCCCCCACACTTTCAAACAACCCTTTTCTCCATTCGTTCATGACTGTTAAGTTTCAAGATTTACGATGTTATTGCCACCTCAGTAGCTAGTGTACTTTCAGTACTTTACATTCTATCATTTGAAATTGCTTGTATGTAAGAACATAAACTGTATCGTAAGGAATTCAAAATAGGAATACAGATCTCTCCTCATTCATATAAAGGCCTTAATACATAATTAAAAGAATTGATTATAAAAATGATTATACACAGCGAATGAATAATGTTTGTGCAAGAGCTAGTTCTACTTTTTTAGTGCAATGTTTTCATTCTCAAATGAGGTTCATATGAATGTGTGAAAAAGGGGTGTGAGGTGAGAATAGTGGCGTGGGGACATTAAGGAGATTGCATTGTTAACCAAAAAAATCTCTGAAATGTTGGGAGCAGCCCCTGGTGTGAAAGACTTTGTGGGTATGGTGTCGTCAGAGGTGTGGAAAGTGAATATTTTGACAAGAGCAGTGCAATGACAGTAGCAATGAACTCAAAAATTAGGGGTTGCACATAAGGCTTGCATGTCTTATGAAATACGCTGAGACTAAAAAAATTGCTTTTTAACAGTTTAATTAGTAATTTGGAAAATAATATGCCAACCGTGTTTTGTTTTTGTTTTTCTTCAAAATGAACTGAACGTGGGGTGACCGCTGTAACATGCTCTCTGTCAAGTAAATCCTTTCACTTGTGCACTTTTTCCTCAGAGACACTGTGTGGCTGTCAGTGGGGCAGCTAAGTAGGAGTCTCAAACACAAGGAGCTTGACTTCAAAATTCCTAAGAGTTGCCATGGGACACTTTTGTCTCGATTTAAGTCCTGTACTCAAGCTCTTACCAGTTCTGCTTACAGTTGATACATTTTTTGTAACCAGACACCATCTTTGATTTTGCAATTTCTTTTAGCAGTAAACATTAGGCTATTGTAGAAAAAAAAAATGTTGCTCAATTAAAATGATTACTGCAATGATTTGAATATCAGTTCAAAAGGTAATGTAAAAAATTATGACAATTGTTAGGTACAGCTGAGAAGATCAAGATCTTTGATATTGGACAGTACAAAATCCCCATTTATGAAGGAGATTGAGTTGGGTACACTGTAAATTTTACAGGTAAATTACACGTTATAAGAAATGTGAGGGGCGTGGTCCCAGGACGGAACTCATGCATGTTAATGCCCATGTCCACCCCCCTTCCTATAAAGACGTTGATCACATTCCAGCGGGCGGGGTTTCATGACGCTCCGCGTTTCTCAATGAGTCTGTCGAGAGCGCAACTGGAACAGCAACTGGATTGAGCGTGGAGCGTGGAGCAGCCAACATCACTGTCCACTCCGAACACAACATGGATTACAGACGGATTAAGCGTGTTTTATTTGTCAATGTATTTATGAACTTTGTATTTATTTCTCTTCAAAAAAAGGAAGGTAAGTAAGTCTCTCTGAGACTTTCTAAAACTTCTCACTCAGGTTCACACACATGACATAAACTATTTAAAAGTTCTATACCTAAATGTCTAAAATTGCAACAACGCAAGTAGTCGGCATATTAATGTCAACCTGTGCTTCGTCGATCCGATGCAAATTTGTGCATTTTTGTGAATTTAAACACTTTTTAATGTTGAAATTGTTTAAAATGTTGAGCATTTTAGTAGGCTATTTTAGATTTTATAAGTGGCATTTAATGCATCATACGCAAACGCAAGCAAATCAGAAGGCTATAGTTTTGAAGTAAATAAATAAGCGAAGTGCGAAATTTCCTTAGCGACGAGAAATAATTAACCTTAACTTTTTTGTATTATTATAAATTGTGAAATGTTGTTTTTGTTATTACGAACTGAAATGTGTTTTATAGCAACAGTAGTAGGCTGAACATTATTTCCTCGTTTGCTTTTAGTTGTAACCCGGTGTGCTTGTATGCATTTACTTTATTGCTGCTTTTTGAATAACTGTTGTTATCTATCCGGACAAAAATATTTAATATATATATTTTCGTTATTGTCACAGAGGTGCTGTTGGATATGGTGTCATCGGGAGCAGAGTTGGGTTGGTTGACATCGCCTGTTGAGCGCGGGGTGAGTTTATTCTTCATACGAGCCTTCATTTTTTTCTGCATTTCTTTTCGTTTGTTTCACGTAATTTTAAAATGATACGGTTTTTATTATTTATTTTTTATTATCGTTATTGCTTAAGGATAATTCAGACTTTACCCTCCAAAACATTCCTGAAAAGTTTTGGATGATTCTTTGCCTGCTGAACACTTGTAGTCTCGTGCGATTTTAAAGCCCTGTGTTAGGGATTGTAAAACTGAGGGTGTAATTAACTTTTAAAGGTTGGCGCATATGGTGCTTTTTGTGACGTTAACTAATAATGTTAACTAGAATTTAGAAGCGTAATTGGTTTGGAAATCAAAAGGATGTGTTTTAGAACATGGTAGCTTTTTTTAGCTTGTAGACCAATTTGGACTAGCAACAAACGCTACTGGTCATATGGGTTGTCAAGCTAGGTATTGAATGGTAGCGGGTTGACAATCTTAGACCAGCTAGTGTATTTCAAAACCTTGTTCCAAAAGAGCTACTGGGTTTTTCATCAGGGAATGATCCGATATGGCAAGTAGGCTACAGACTTGTTAAGTCTTCCTCACATTAATAGCCAGTCTAAAACTGAAGGTTTACATCTACCTTAAAATGTGGAAAAAACCAAATACACACTAAATAATTAAATGCAAAGCATTTTTTCCCCTCAGACTGTCGTGGAAAAAGCTGAGAAATTAAGAATGTGAACAAGGTGTCAGCGTGTTCAGTTTTATAGAAAGTTAATTGCACTCTTAATGAGCTGCTGCTTATTCAAAGAGTTTAATGTCTTTCAAACGTATGCAATGCTTTAAACCACAAAGTTCCTTTTATTTGGAAGCATTCATTGCAGAGTCCATTTTACTGCCATGCCACACACTACGAAAACAATGCACCTCTCCTGTAATTAAAACCACGGTAACACATGAAATAAGAGCTAAAAACACACATGTATGCTGCATGTGAAGAGATATGTTTCAGCATATTACATCAGTCATGCAGTAGAAAGACTGCCGCATTGTTCTTTGCCAGAAGTTGGTGGGTAATTGACCAGCATCCTCACTACTACTTAAAATTCCATGGTCAGGACATTTTGTGTTATTTTTGTTCTCAGCCTTCGCTGGCATCTTTTCTTTGAAATTTCTTTCCACAATCTTGGTTTTGATTTTACTGCTAACATCCATTTTTTTAATTTCACGTTGCAGTGGGAGATTGGCCAGCGCGCTGTGAACGGCTCTCTGCTGTATAACTATTATATATGTAACGTGGAGGAACGAGAACAAGACAACTGGTTGCGTACTACGTTCATCCAGCGCAACCCCACTGCTTCTCGGGTCTTCGTGGAGCTGCGATTCGTGGTCCGTGACTGCAACTCTTTCAATGCAGACTCACTTATCTGCAAGGAGACCTTTAACTTGTACACCTCTGAGGCTGACGCGGACATCGGCACTGCTTTCCGCAAAGGCCAGTTCCGCAAGGTGGCCACCATTGCTCCAGATGAAATATCCAGCCTCGGGGAGATGAAGATGAACATTGAGACAAAAGTAGTGGAAAATCTTTCTCGCAAGGGCTTCTACCTGGCCTTCCAGGACATTGGGGCCTGCGTAGCCATCTACTCTGTCAGGGTTTACTATAAAACATGTCCAGCAACAGTGAAGAGCTTGGCAGCGTTCCCTGAGACAGTGGCAGGGGGAGAGAACCAAGCCCTGCGGGAGGTGGCTGGAAGTTGTGTCGAAAATGCTGTAAGCGAGGACCAACCTCGCATTTATTGTACCACGGAAGGGGAATGGGTGGTACCTGTGAGCCAATGCCAGTGCAGACCCGGGTTCGAAGCCATGAACGATGCATGCCAAGGTAAGACATACGTTTCTTTGTTTGGTTTCTACAGATCGAGGCCAGCACCAGCTGTTGTCAGTTAAAATTTCTGGTTTGGGTCAGGAATTTGAATATACTTCCACATGGATAGTGATTAACATTTTATTCGTAGTATATCATTATATGAATTGCTCTATTATTTTATAAAAATGTTTCGTATTATTGTGGATTTCATCTATCCTTACTATACAAGGCACTGATTATATACTATATATATGAAGTCTAAGTCAGTTTTTTCACATTTTAAGTGGCTCGCCAGCATCTTTTCCATACATGCTTGCAGTACTTTTTTTTGGAAAAAACACTGTCCTTTTCACATTTTTGCTCATCAACTATTTTGTTCATGCTGGAACTTTTAAACTTTCAAGTGCTTTGAAACCTGTTTGCTCTTCGTCACTGTGCGTTTGACTCCCATAACCCCCAGCATTCTTTGAAACACAAGTTCAGACTTCAACGACTATTGCAAACCTATTGTGCTTTAGGCAGAACCTTTCAGTGACAGATTTAATTCTAGCTTTGAGGTTGTGACAATTTCTCTTGTTGTCACAGTCACTTGTTTTTTTTTTTTTTTCTCCTCTTGTGTTTCTGTCCCTGCCACACCAGAGCGAGATCAACCATGTGAGTGACAGTCCTAAAGTTCTTTGTGACTGCAGAAATGAGAGCACTGGCATGTTGGAACTTGTTTAGAATAATTCAGTTTTAAACGTCCTCTAACCTCAACACTTTAACATATTTCCACAATTCAGCCACATGCAGTGACAGGTAAAACGCAAGCAAATGAAACTCAAATGATAGCAGATTCTCAAATAAGCAATCTGGGTTACAATTTCTTAATTGTAGCGGTTACACATTACCATTGCCAAGCTCATGGACATGCCTTTTTTTTTGGTTAGCACACATTCCTTGTTTTATAGACTAGGAATTGTGGGAACAGGTGTGTGTGCATGGTTTAGAATGGGAAAAGATAAAGTGTCAGACATTGAAGAGGGAGGAGATTGTAGTGGAAAGGTGGAGAATGGAATGTAAAGGTAGCAGAACAATGTAGTGCTGTGTTCAGAGACATTCCCCCCTCCCTCCACCAGTGCCTCTTTCACTCCACTGATGCATTCCTGGTAGGTTTATTAAGGAGCCTTCCCAACTACTGCCTGCCTGTGGAATTCCCTGGGGAGAGCTCCAGGCCAGAGCTGACTCATGTTGATGGATGTACTGTTGATTAAAGGCAATCATTGTCAAATAGCCAGGTCAGAGAACTATGGTAAATGTGTGGGTGGGGTCAAACAACTTTTAATTTTTATAAAAGGATGGCAAACTGTCCTGTATTGGTGAGATTTCTTAAAAATATAAATATCAGACATGCACGCGGTGTTGCGGTTTCAGTATTGATGCTGATGCTGTTTTCCACTAATAAAACAGACCCTTTCTCAGTCGTAACGAATAAAAGAGCACATACCTTTGCTGACCACACAAAGACTGCTGCCTGACCTGCACTGGGAATTCATGCCCACACCCTGTCACTCACAGTAAACCGAGGTTGCCAGAGTTGGATAACTATAGTTTCTGGAACGTTTCAAACTTCTATTGGCCTCCATATTGTTGATCTATAGGAAAAATTAAACACTGATGAAGACGGATTGTCTTGAATCTTCCATAGTAACATTTCTGTAGAACAAGCTTTGTGTTTTACAGTAAAGAAGTTTTTTTCTGCACTGGAACAAGCTAAAGCCGAGAGTTATGAGTGTCCAAGTTAGAGTTGTGTGTATAATGTGTGGTGAGTGACTGGCTGGGTAGTAATTGACTTGGGTGTGTGTCCTCAAGAGCCATAAGTACTGGTTTTGGATGCTTCCTATCCTGTTACTCTGGCCCTTTCTTTCTTTCTCTCTCTCTTTCTTTCTCGCTTGCTCTTAGTTTGTCCCACCGTTATAGCCTCTCCCAAATGGATTGTGATCCCTTGAGTTTTCCCAAAATAAACCAATAAGGCATGGTTTATATTTATTGTTATTGGCTGTTCTGATGACAATATGTTATTTTAGGCCTTGACTGCAGGTCTTGGAAGTGACATGTATTGAAAGTTTAAACATCCACTTTCACACGGCCCTGAAAACACTGTTATAACTCTTCTGGGAGATTTCAAATGGTGTCTTGTAAATAAACAGCTTTGCTTATCCCCATCTGTCTCCCAAAGACAAATAGATGGTTTTAGACCATCCCCAGTTTACATGCAAAAGCATTTTAAATAAACGTTAACTCCGACTCACATGCATTTATGTGTACGGTCAAAAGGTTTGGAATTCCTTGCTTGAGAAAGTCCACACAACGTTCAAATACCGCGAGCCATTGGGCGACAGTGCAGAAAGAGAATACAAACATCCTCCAAAAGTGAGATATCTGGACTACAAGTTAAAAAAAAATTATTGTGCAAGCTTATTTGCACTAAATATAGTTTAGCAGTGTTCCACCAGAATCCTAAGTAAATTTGATGAAAGCTGTGATGATCTGTACCCTGAGGTGTAATTATTCTCTGCTTTATGTGATACTTGCTCTCTTCTTTTGCCTTATTTTGCTGTCTTATACCTACAGGATTAAGCCACAGAAACCATTTATCTCCACCTTTGGGATTCCTAATCTTACTTAACTAGCAGTCAACCGCAACAATCCATTGCCGGTTCTTTCCATTGCTGTAGCATTTGCCTGGGCAAGTTTAGATAATGATGAGCACTTCCAAATGGGGTTGTTTGACTTCTTTGATCCTCTGTCAACTTCATGTGCCAACATCAAATGAAACTAGAGTGGATGACATGTTTTTTCTGTTAATTACAGTATAATGACTGCTGAAACTTACTAATTAAATGAAACTTTACTCACTGGAACTGAAAATGTTCATGTGGAATTAAAATGTTCACGATGACCATCTAGGAGGAGTCACCAGAAGGAGGGAATTGTGTGGATTTCTTCCACCTTAGTAATGTGATAAAAACGGTTGCATACAATTCTGCCATTTTTGTGTATATAATTTTGTTTCTTTTCCTTCAGTGAAATAGTTGGTGGACCAATGGGGTGGAATATTGAGGTTAGATGTATACATTGAAGCTCTTACATTAAAGGAGTTAACTTCAGGATTGTGTGCATGTGCTGAGTGTATTGTGCTGCCAGTGTGTGAGATCAGCAGTTTCCTGCCCCTGTGTCAGCTCTGCGTCCCCGAAACAGGACAGGCTATAGCGGAAACCGGAGGCCTGCTAATCCTCGGTGACCCTCCAACTCGTCCGCTCAGGGGTTTTAATTGTCACTGGCTTCATTCACTTATTCATTTTCCTCTTAAGGAATTTTGTTTATGGCTTTACTTCACATTTTTGGCCTAAACCAGACTCATACCCATATGTGTTGTCATCTAAAAGTTTGGACGATGGGCCAGTGTTTTGCATGGGCCAGAATGAGAGCAAACCAGAGCACTATTTGTGCTCACTGGATTCGTGTTTTAGGTTTCTTAGTTAACTCCTTTCTTAATTAACAAATCTTCTGGATGGGTCTCAATGTTTGTGTCCTTTTGTGCTCTGTCATCTTCTCTTCCTCTTGCCCTCTTTCCTTTAGAATGAGTGGAAAGTGTGAAAAGAGAGGGATTAGAGCATTTATTGTGTCTCTTAACGACTAGATGAAAGAGTGAGTGGAATTGTAAAGTGTAGATGTAATTCTCTTACAACTGTTCCATTGGGCTGATAATCCTTTGCACTAATGCTCTCACCACACCTAGAGACTATTCCCTCCCTGCTGGCTTCATGTTACCACTGCATCCCCCCCCATACATACAAACACACACTTAAAGCTCTGGCTTTGTCCCGTCTGACCATAAGAACCACTCCACTGACTATTCAGATATGGTACAAATGTTTTCTGTGGAAACTAGTGCAAGCTATTATGTTGTAATTATGCATATTAAACTTCTACAATCAAATGTTTTTGGGGGTGAACTGATATTACATATAAACTAAAACAAAAAATTATTTTATTTTATAAAAAAGAACCTCCCTCTCTCTCTCTCTCTCTCTCTCTCTTTATATATATATATATATATATATATATATATATATATATATATATATATATGTATATGTGTATTAGAGTTATTTAAGAAAGATCAGTTAGATCAAGCAGCACATAGCTGAGTTGTAAATTTGTCTTCACCTCAGTGTAGGCCACAGAAAACCAATGTTTATGATTGCACCATGCTATCTTTATCTTCATTTTCTTATGTGTACATGTTTTATTTTTTCAGAGGCTCTCTGTCTGAATTTTAACCTCTTCCCCTGTGAAACGAGCCCCTGGCCGCTGTCCGCACTCACTCTGCTGTGGTGTTTGTTTTACTTGGCCATCAACACCTGGCGGAGCAGCACACTTTAACTCAACTCTGCCTAGGGCTACATGTAAGCCCCTCCGTGCCTAGGTTTAAATGACTAGGCCTTTTGTTTTTCTTTCCTTTTTCTCATTCGAAACCCCCCCGTCAAACTCTTGTCCTGGAGGGGTTCGCGCTGTCCCGCCGCCATGTAAACAGTCATTCATTCAGCCCTCCTTCCCCTTCTCTGTCGACCCATCCATCCATACATCCGTCCATTAACGTCACCCTCTCATCAGTCTTCGCTCCGACTGCTCCACTCAACCCATACGGATCACAGACCCCATAGGTCACCGGCGAGCAGGATCCAACTACTCTCACAATAAACAAACAGTCACTCAGAGGCTCTTATGGTCTGGGCCCTCGGTGCCAGATAGCGAAACGGGGCACTGAGAGACGACCGACACATCTATGCATCTCTGCTGAGAAGTTTGTATTACATAAATGTAATCAACATTCCTCAAAAGCCATAAGTCGTCTTTCGCCTCTGACCTCTCATTAGGATTTTTGCGATTGAGCTAGTTCTCTTTTCCAGAGCATGTCCAACATTCGCCTTCTCTGTCCCTGCATGCTTTGATTGGCTGCCTTAGGAAGGAAGCTTCGAGTCAGCCTTGTGCTTCCTGCTTCCTGTTGTGTCCAAAATGCGAAGACAAAGCCCCTTGCGCTGAATCACATTCCGGCTGTATTTTGGAAAGTGAAGCGTGGATTTAAAAAGCCACATTAACTTTAGAATGCAATCGACTATGCACTGTAAAAAAAAAGATTTTTCGAAGTTGTAAATTAAAAATTAATTCAATGTGTTGCTTGCTGTTTCTTTGTAATTAAGTGAAATTAAGTGAATTTAGAAATTACAACATTATTAGTTACATTTATTTCTGTATTATTTTGTTGTTTAAAAAAATAGGCAGAAAGACACCATCCACAATTAAATATCCAATATTGACTTACACATTCAAATATTCAATATTGACTGATATGATAAATAAAAAATGTCTAATATCGTCCAAAGCCAGATATGGTCTTTTTATATTGTGCATCCCTAAAAAAACAAAAAATTATTTATTATACGTAGTTTAATTTTTTATTTGTGTGATATATACTGTATATGTATATGTATGTGTGTGTAATGTGATTATTGAATAATTGTGAAATTTACTAGCAATTTGAAAATTAAGTGAAACTTGATTCAAAGTAAATCCTACACCAAATTTGTTTTCCTTTGGTTTGAAATGTTGATAGATCTGATTCGTTACACACTAAGTGTTTTGAATAAAAGTTTCAAGTCGTTCAAATTCTTTTGTAAACTCTTTGCATAAAAGGATTAAAGCAGCCCTCCAAAACGCTGTCAGGTTTTTGTCCGTGGCTGTTAAGAAGCCAGCCAGCGTATTAACGCGTCATGTGGCATCTACACTATTTGAAACAAGTGTTTTCTCTCTCGCTGCCCCGAGTGGCTTTCTGTGCCTGTTGTCCGGAGTGAATGGGCTGCCGAATGTTGTGCTAGACCCTCACATGTGGCCATGAGGCAAGCGAGGGGACTTAAGAATTTGGAGATTACGAGTGGAGAGCTGAGACGGGGGCTATATGAAACGGGGTTCGCAGCAGCAGCTGTTTGGCCCCCTTCACTGTGAATAGGACAATTCTTTTTCTTTCCCTACTCCCCCCTTTCCTTTCAAATCCCACCAGGACTCGTTATCCCTCTCTCTGTCTCTCCCTCAGTCCCCCTGTCTATCCCACACTATCCCCACCTCCGCAGAGGGGTGCGTTAATGAGTTGCAGTAAAGTCTCCACAACAGCTGGCACAGAAACAAGATGAGGAGTCGACTTGAAAGAAGGAATAAATAACACATTGGCTCGATCTTCGCTGCCATGCTGAATTCTTTTCATGCTGCAAGTTTTCTTTTGAAATAAGAGAATGCATGCTCTCAAATATTAGAGGTAATGTATACCACCGTTAACCCCCTTCCTGTGAGGGAGAGCAAGTGGCTCAACCCAAAACAAGGCCTCAATTGATGCAAAGCATTCAGGAAGGAGGAAGCACCCTACTCTGTAATTATAACTGTTTGGCAAATCTTCAGATAACAAACCATTAGAAAATGGAAACAATGATTTGGTTTGTGGCCACTTTACTACTGAAATACAATGACTGCAAAGAGTGTTTGGACACTTTTACCCACACTTAAAAAGCCACGTGATGCGCTACATCTGTGGTTGCTCTGATAGGACACTGAATTTGAGGGAAACCCTCTACATTCATCCACAACAATCACAATAGTTGGATAAAAATACACACACAAAAAAAATAGCTTAGAAAAGAGAATTCAGTTCTGTGGAAATTGAATGCATTGTCTTTTTATACTGTCGATAGACTTCCTCACTTATATAGACCTATATTTTCAATTTAATCACGTCTAATACTGACTAAGCGTCCTAATACTGAAACTACTGGGCAAATGTTTAATCATCTCTCTAGTATCACACGGTCTTTGCCTATGGCTGTATTTCAACACACAAGTACAAATATCTCACCTGATCAGACACATGGTGTACTTGATTGTGTAATATTGCTATAATCTATGCCTTGCGTGTGTCTCAGCTTGTCTCTTGACTGATAAAACTTGCACTTGAAACTAAAAACCAGGTATCACTGCTTTATAAATAAATGGTCCTGTATGTGGCTGCTCCAAGAAACGAAAGAGCCAGATTCAGAACGGAAGCAGTGTGTGTGTGTGTGTGTGTGTACACAGGGTGGTGGTGGATTGTGAATGAGACTCTGGACAGCGGAAGGACATGAGCTGGGCATGTTGGAATGTTTCTAGACAGAGTCCGTGGACACCTTTCTTTTTCTTCCTGTTTATACATTTAAACGTCTGAATTACTAAATTTATGCATGCTTGCAAATTCAGATTTTTGCTTTAATTCGTGTTTTATAGTAGAATGCAGTAATTAATCATTTAATTATTAAAATTATTGGGGGGGGGGGGGTAAGTAAAAAAAAAAGTTAATTTTTTTCTTCTTTTTTTAAGTACATTTTTCATACTTAATGTATGATCTCACATTGTTTTTTAAACTATTTACTTCAATGACATTCAACTAACTGATCTCAAGGTGATTGTTAGTGCATGTATGATGTCATTTTCCCTGAAGTTCACACAGGTGTCCTACCTAGAAGAGTAACCAGAGGTGTAGTTTCAATGATGTTTGATATCTAAAGCATATCCAAATACTTCATTTTGTACAATATATTTAGCATTTGAAACTTAAGTCATTGCCCTGCAAATAAATGCCACATTATGTAATATTTTGTTATAAAGTTATAAATATATTTTTAAGTGTGGCCTTAAGTTTCTAGATACTTTTTGGAGCCACTGTATGTCCATATTTGTTCATGCAAAATATTCATAAAATATCCACAAGAGTTGGCTGACAAAATATTTATTTTGTATTAAATCCTTTGTTAGATGCGGCATTCACCCTGTTTGTTGGTTTTATTGGTTTTGTTCTGTTTTCTCTCGTGGTTGAGTTTTGAGAGCGGAGGTACCGGGCTGGAATGTGGGATGACAGGTCCTGTTTGTAGAGAATGAGGGGGATGGTTCACACAGGATGAGTAGGAGTGTGCTTAGTCTTGCTCTGTCAACTTTGCGCACTCTTGCACAGAGCTAAAAAAAAGAGAAAGACTGTAGAGGAAAAAAAAAACATCTTCAAAGGAGGTTAATTTACTGTGTTCATACATAGACGATCACTTGACATGTACGGTGTGAGCAGTTTAATTGCACAGTTTCCTCTCATCCGCATCCAAGTCATCATGCATCATTTTTTTTTTGTGTGTGTATGTGTGCAGAATGCCAGCCAGGCTTCTTCAAATCTTCAGTGTCCAGTGAGGCCTGCAAACCCTGTCCAGAAAACACCCAGCCCTCAGGCCGTGGCGCCGTCAGCTGTTCCTGCAAGGAGGGCTTTTATCGAGCACCTGAGGACCCAGAGACAGCCGCTTGCTCTGGTGAGAAGTCAGAACGTCTACCTTGAACATTAATTGCTGTCATGAGCCAGTTCCTGTCATTTTATATTTACCTACAATATCCTTTCTCTGTCACTCTTTTCTTTAGGGATTAACTAAACCAGTATAGGTGAACAGGTAAATAAAAGGCTTGTCTGCTCTTTGTCTACTCAGGTTTACCCTCCGCTCCTCAGAGTCTACTGGCCACCACAGCTCAGATGTCAATAGGCAGGCTTCAGTTGTCATGGAAGCCCCCTGCAGACACCGGTGGCCGCATTGATATCACTTACACTGTGGTTTGCGAACGGTGTGAGGGGAAGGCGTGTCAGTCTTGTGCCGAGAAAGTGCGTTTCGAACCAAGCAACTCTGACCTGAAGGAGACCAGAGTCACTGTGAGTGAACTGGAGCCCCATTTGAACTACACCTTCACTGTTGAGGCACGGAGCGGAGTGTCTCAGTTCAGCAATAAGAGAGCCATTAGCAGCATCAACACCGCTTTACATTATACAGGTCAGTATTGATCACAACGGTAGAAGGAAAAATTCACTGAAACTAATGGGTTGAATCATTTTAAGTAGTGTACTTTGTTTTTGTTTTCATTTTTGCACTCTACTGGTCAAATGTTTGGAGTCAGTACGTTTTTTTTTTTTTTAAGTAATACTTTTTTTTTTAGCAAAGATGCCTTAAATTGATCAAAAGTGACCGAAAAAATATTTATAATGTTACAAATGATTTCTATTTCAAATAAATGCTGTTCTTTCAAACGTTCTTTTTATCAAAGAATCCTGAAGAATCACTGTTTCCTCAAAGATATTAAGCAGCATCATAACTGTTTTTAACAATAATATATTAAGAAATGTTTCTTGAGCACCAAATCATATTTGAATGGTTTCTGAAGGTTCATGTGATACTTAAATTTCAGCTGTGCATTCATATGCATAAATTGCATTTTAAAATATATTCAAATTAAAAACTGTTGTTTTAAATTGCAATAATTGTTTACATTATTTCTGTTTTTACTATTTTTGATCAAATAAATGCAGCCTTAGTGAGCATAAGAGTCTTCTTTCAAAATCTTTGAAAAATCTTAACGACCCCAAACCTTTGAACTATAGTGCGTTTTTTCTCCTCATTCTGTTTTGTCCTTTTTGGAAATCAAAGATTAAGATTATATTTTAAATACTTTAGGCAATGCTCAAACATGCAGAAAAAATCTGATTTCTTGTTCATTTTTTACTCAAATCTTTTTTCTTTTTTTGTAGTCTAAACAGCAAAAAAACACAATCTAATGTTTACAAACCCAAACCCATCTACTTCCATTTTGTGGTTTGAAATCCGATTAAAATCAGATATTTTGTGAATTATAGTCTGTACGGTGACTCTGGTCAGATCGGATTTCAAGGTTTTTTTCACAACGTCATCGTAAGTGCACAGTGTTTACTAGAGCTGTTTCCAATTAAACTCATTTTCCCCCAACTCTTTTCTCAAATGGCAAACCATGTGACATTCCACAGTTAGTCCTGTAGATCAGATTTGAAAGTTTTGAGTGTGCAGTACGAACAAACATATATACTTCAGAGACTCACACTTAACTGCTGTTTTACCCCCAGATCCCCCAAAAGTGACTGCACTGCACCTCGTTGAAAGTAGCCCCACCAGCCTGTCGCTTCAGTGGTCTGTTTCTCACCGTGCCAAGCCAGTTGCCACACATTACGAGCTGATGTATCGCAAGAAGGTCAGTAACAATATCCTTTTCAGCCCTAATACTTCACTGCAAATCCTTATCTGTGATAGTGGCTTTGTTATTCTCCATTTCATCATCTTCCTTTCATTGTCATGTCTACAGGAAAATGATGAGGAGAAGGCCAGTGGAAAGGTCACTACTTACACTGTTCTGGTGCTGGACAAGAACTCGGCTAAGATCATTGATCTGTCTCCTTCCACTGTTTACTTGTTTAAAGTCCAAGCTCTTAGCTCAGAGGGAAACCCGGGCAGCTACAGCAAGGAGCAGGAGTTTTCAACACTCCCCCAAGGTGAAAAAAGGCACAAAGTTTGCTTTTATATTTACAATTATGCATTTGAGCAGATGCATTTATTTATTTAGTACTTTTTTTGTGTGCACTTTTCAGTGACCCTATAGGATCAAAGTGATATTTTTGTGGCTTTTAACTCTTTGGATTTGAGGTCATTTATAGGCTTACATACACCTAAACACAGACAAAATTCACTTTTAACAGAACTATTTAAAATGTACAGCCTTTTTCTTATAGGAAAATGAACCCAAAATACTGATGACTCATTCTGCACTACACAGATATATGTCCAATCAAATGATTTCTAGAATGCCAATGTCCCACCCGCTAATACCACCTGCAACTGTAGAAAATCATGTTTATGGCTATAACTACAGGCTGCTTGTCAAGCAAATTCATGGGGTATTTAATAATTAATACATTTTTTTATTTTTTTTTATAAAATACAAAAAGTTTTAATTTTTGAGAAAACTCTGTTTAGCCTGAACAGCGTACTTGTACTAAAGTGACAGAGAATGTTTGCTTGCTCTTTTATGTTATGGAGTGTGTTGTTTTATTCTTGAGTGATTCATTTGCCTGACTGCTTTGTTGTTGTTTTCCCAGCTCAAAAAACGGGAAACACAGCAGTGATCCTTGGGGCAGCGATTGGGGGAGGCGCCATGCTTTTCATCGTGGTAGTGGTCCTGCTTCTGCGAAAACGGTTAGGAACAAGCACTTCACACACACACCCAGCGTTGTGCCTCTCCCCCAGTCACTCCTTCAAGCCGCTCCTTTTCTTTCTCCTTAAAAATCCATTCACTGTTTCCTTTTCACCGCTCTCACACTCTTACTGAAATTGCTCCTTAGCAATTTTGAGGAAGAATCAATTTGCTAACTGTCCGCTGACTGCTCACTAAGTGTATCTTAACAAGAGGCATGTTTGAAAGGAGCTGAATCAGAGAGGCATATTGTGTAAGATAAGAAGCGATGGGTTTGTAGCGGTTCTGTGAAGGTGACCTGAGCCCTTCTAGTTCCTGTGATAACCTAGACCTCTGTCACCACTTGGCAAACACAGACCGCTTTTTTTTCCCTCCTAAACACTCCTCGACTGAATGGAGCCAGTCCAGCGCTAGCCGCTCTTCAAACTCAAGTCTGAAAAGAAATGTGTCGGTTTGCTAAAAAAAACAAAAAGAGGCCTCATTGAGCTGTTTTTCTTCTACAGCCGAAGAAACTCTCACACCAGGCAAGGGCCAGAGGACACTTATTTCTCCAGCCCAGGTTAGTGGCATTGAATTTCATTTGCTGGCTTTCTTGTTTTAAAACCCTGTCCCTTTCCTCCTCTTAAATTCTCCCTAAATTCTTGTCAACCCAGATCAGTTGAAGCCGCTGAAGACCTACGTTGATCCTCACACTTATGAAGATCCCAACACTGCAGTGCTGAAGTTTGCCAGCGAGATCCCTCCTAGTCACGTCACCAAGCAGAAAGTCATCGGAGCAGGTTAGTACATCCGTGGAAGTTTGACAACCCGCTGTGGGGCTGTTTTGAATGCATTCTGGGGGGATGATACTTTCAACACTCGTTGATTTGTAGTTATGTTACAGTTCATTGAAAGTGACAGCTTTTTTACAGTTCATTGGAGTGACAGCTTAAACAAGGCGAACATTGATATTGTCTAATTCGAGCTTTACATGTTAGAGCTGGAATATTTTTATTGTAGTAATTTCCTCCAGAGATGTTTTTTTCCCTGCCAATGTCATTCAAATTGAATTAGTGTTGTTTTCTTAACCCGCTCTAGAGCTCTTTTTCATATCCCACATGGAGGAGTACTGCTATAAAAAACCTTAGGTAATTAATCATGACTTGAAAATAAAACAAACAACCACTAAATTAGTCTTAAATCCTAAAGTGTTTATAGTCTAACATCAACTTTAAATAAGAAGATCAGTGTGCCGTGGTCACGTTTCCCCTCTTAAGCCGCCCACAGGACATGGCCCTTGTCCACTTTGTGTCTGCTTGTTGTACACAAATTCTCATGCCCTTTCTGACCCCCTCCCATGAATCCACTTACTAACCATTCATAGGAATCTCCGTGGCCTTAGCACCACTGGTTATATTTCCAAGTGTCTTTTTCATGTTTTTAAATAACCCCTATTTGTCATGAGACACGATAAAGGAGTTGCCCTTTGGTATGTTGCTTATCTGATGCCTCTCCCTTTGGTGGTTTGTGTTGCTGTGCTGTAGGTGAGTTTGGAGAGGTGTATCGAGGAATTCTAAAAGTTCCCGGTCGAAAAGAAGCAGCGGTAGCAATAAAGACGCTGAAGCCAGGCTACACAGAGAAACAGAGGCAGGACTTCCTTAGTGAGGCCAGCATCATGGGACAGTTCTCACATCAGAACATCATCCGACTGGAGGGGGTGGTCACCAAATGTGAGTTTTAATTTTTTATTGCTTTTTTAAAATAAATGTTTCAAATATATTTCAAAAAATATTTCTTCTAAAATAAAAAATATGCATTTTTTTATAATAATTTGATTAATGATTCAATTATGTAAATTAAATTAACCCCTTTAATTATGAAAATTAACCCCTTCATTCATATATATATATATATACACACACACACACACACACACACACACACACACATACATTTTTGCACATTTTTATTTAATTCAGGAACAAAATATAGTTTTTTTTTTAACTTTAGTATTTATATAAAGTATTTTTTTTTTAATTACTTGACTTTTATCCTCTGAATAAATTTGAGTAGAATTTGGTTTTACTTTTTATGTTGTAAAGCCACTTTATGTCTGTTTTTATTTATTTTGCAGTCAAGCATGCCATGATTGTGACTGAGTACATGGAAAATGGAGCTCTTGACAAATACCTGAAGGTACGTTTGTCACAATTCATCACTTAGACAGAAAAATTATGACAGATGATAATGACATACTTGTAAAGTGATGTAACATAGCAAATCATTTAGTCAAAATTCTCAAGAAACTTTCATTTCTTCACAGGACCACGATGGCGAGATGTCGTCCTTCCAGTTGGTCGGTATGCTCCGTGGCATTGCGGCCGGAATGAAATATCTCTCAGACATGAGCTATGTACACAGGGATCTGGCTGCCAGAAACATCTTGGTGAACTGCAACCTGGAGTGCAAGGTGTCTGACTTTGGTTTGTCACGTGTTTTGGAGGATGACCCTGAAGGAACCTACACCACCAGCGTAAGTTCATATTGCAAATAAATATGTGGTTTGAATGTTCTCTGAAACTGCACTTAACTCCAGATGTCTTTATTTTACTATTACTACAACCTGGTTATTATTTCAGGATTTTCGGAAATTACAAGGGATTGCCTGACACTTGTTTATATGTTTTTTTTCCCAACAGGGAGGTAAAATTCCTATTCGCTGGACTGCACCAGAGGCCATAGCTTACAGGAAATTCACGTCAGCAAGTGATGTGTGGAGTTTTGGCATTGTCATATGGGAGGTCATGGCCTTTGGAGAGAGGCCCTACTGGGACATGAGTAACCATGAGGTACGGACTGGCCACACCACACTGGCTATGAACAATAACTCTGCTGTTTGTCTCGAAGGATCTTCCTTTGAGCAAAATGTCTTATCTGACTATCTTTTTTTCCAGGTAATGAAGGCCATTAATGAGGCTTTCCGCCTTCCTGCTCCGATGGACTGTCCATCTGCCGTGTACCAGCTGATGTTACAGTGCTGGCAGCAAGATCGCTCCAAACGGCCTCGCTTTGGTGACATTGTCAGTCTACTAGACAAACTCCTCAAGAGCCCAGATTCTCTGAAGGCCATAGCAGATTTTGACCCTCGGTAAGAGCTCAACACATACTCTGAATTCTTAAACGGCTCATATGAATTTTTACAAGACTTGAACGGCAGAGAGAAGTTGAGGCATGCACTATCAATTGCACAATTTTATGCAAGAAAGTCAAGTGGTGGTTCAAACAAAGTCATTCCTCGGGAAGGTTTAGACATGCACCACGTACCAATGGTACCTCTGAATGGTTTTGGCATCTGATGTTTATCTCACAGTATGCGTGTAAGAGAGAATATCTGACAGTTTCATATCTTTATCAGATTCTTAAACTGAACGGACAGGTTTTCCTCTCGAAGTGTGTCTCTTCCACCCAACAATTACAACAAGGGAAAGGCAAAAAAGGTCTCACTGTGTGGTTTGCTGAATGTATTTGTGTTCTGTTTTTGTCAGAGTTTCCATTCGGCTTCCCAGCACCAGTGGCTCAGACGGCTCTCCCTTCAGGTCTGTGGCGGAGTGGTTGGAGTCCATCAAGATGAGCCAGTACAGTGAAAACTTCAACATAGCCGGGATCGTCAGCATGGAGCAGGTGCTGCAGATGAAGAGCGAGTGAGTAACGCTAAGTTCCCATCATTCCGGACTTTCAGCACACTATCAAGGGAAGTTTAGCTGTGAACAATCACATGAGATCACGCAGAGAGTCCAAAGTGCATTCCTGCGGAATTGATTTCTGCATTACTTGGTGTGTCATATCCTGGAGCTCCAGGTAAATAGAATGTTTGACAGCCGGCCAATAAGAAACTAGGATTGTCAGTAGATTAAAATTAAATTGATCTTTCTATAGTTAACATGGTTCATTTCATGTTTTGAATTTGCTCAAAATTTGTCTCTAAATATGTATTTTTCAGTGCAGTCAGTAAAATATATAACAAATATTTTTTTTTACTTTTTCTTTGCTCAAGACTCTTTGCCCGTAAATGTTTCATACTTTTTGAACTAATTAAATTAAATATTTTGTGAAAAGTCTATTTTTAATTTAATTTATAAATAAACAAGCAAGCTGTGAAGAAGGTCTCCACGTGTACTGATAGATGAAAGTTCACAAATAAAACTAAATAAATGTATTATTATTTATTATTATATAATTGAGTAAAATAATGATAATAATACAAATAATTATTATTATTATCATCTCACTATTAAAATATGTAATGTTTGGACATACAGTATCGAATTTAGCACAAAAAAAAAACATTCTCTCTTATACTGTATAATACAAAATTAGTTGGGCTACAATTCTGACATTATTTAAAATAGTCCTTTTAATAAAATGGCCCCAGATGAACATAATTTGAGAGTTCTGGGAATTTGTGAAGGAATTTAGAGTGTTTGGAAAGTTCTCTTCCCTGTGGCATACAGCCTACACTGAGGCAGATTGGTCAGGACAAGATCGTATTTAAGTAAGATGGTATCTTTTAACTTTTAATAATTCCTAGAACATATAAATATTTTCCATGTTTTTGTTTTAGGGATCCGGTAATTGAACGTGGCTTAAATTCATGCTTTGGTTACAAGGATAATCTTGCACCACCGCAGACCATTTTTGATTTACTGTATCTGGCGAGAGCGGAAACCACATATATTGTAACAACAATTTAACCTTTTTAAGACTTTTAATCAAGTAAGGCGGTAACTTTTTACTTCCAAATTTTAAAACTTCATAGCGTCTTTACAGCTTAAAATGCTACTCGTTGATTTAAGGTTGAGCGGAAAACATTGTGGCAGCAGAGAAAGAATAGTCTTCGTTTTTAGTGGCCTCGATGTGGTGGATAGTGGCATGCTTCTCCCCCTCCCCTGTTCTGCCATTCCTCCCTTCCTCCCACTGTTTCGGCAGGCTCTCATCCCTCCCATTCCCAACAGTCGAGGACTGTGCTCTCACTGCAGCCAGGAACCACTGTTTCTGCCTGCTGGGGCCATGAGGCTATGCGGCTACTCCCCCTCACATCAACAGGATTGGACTTAAAAGTCAGGACGTGAGATGAAAGAGTGTAGGGATGGTGAACGAGAGAGCTGATGTACATGTGGAGGTAGAGACGACAGTGCTGGACCTCACGGAGGAGGCAGTTTGACTGATGAAGCGGTTGGGAGTGTAGTAACAGCGTACTGTAGCTCTAAGACCTCTGGCTCAGCTCCCGTGGGTGTTTTTAGCCTAGAAGCTTGCTGAACTTTGTGTGGAGGACCAGAAATGCCTTTGATGTGTTTGTCTTTTATTTTATGGCGGACTGTTCCATCTGGTGTCATCTGGTAGCACTCTTTAAAACCAGAAACTATTTACAAGTCCTCCGCTGACTGTGCCGGCCAGCTCTGATTCATGGTGGGTGAAGGGAATACTCGTTAAATCATCAAGGCGCTAATTAAAAATGTAATTAGGATTCGGATAACATGTCACTTTTCAAACCTCACTTCAAAATTACTTTTTGAAAGATAAGATTGTGTCATTTTCAAGTACCCTCCCACAGTGTTATTATCATTTGATGAAAACTAAGGCAAAATCTATATGAATATTTTTCACACAAAAAAGGATGATAACATTTTAAATGAAATATATATATATATATAAACTGACTTAACTGGGGAAACTAAACTGAAATAGATTTTCATGACTCCAAAGATCAAATAAAATAATATGCAAATGGACATAAATTATTTTAAATTTTAAATACATGGATTATTATAAAGCTTTGCATTAACTTTGGCTAAAACTAAAATAAAAAACTGGAACTAAACTAAAACTGTGAAAACTAATAAAAAAACTAAAAGAGAAACTAAAGAAAACATTTTTTGAGTGAATGAAGGAATGAATGACAACTTGAACCCAAACTAAAATACATTGACTAAAATGCAAATATTCATTTTTATAAAATTTTGCGTACACTTTTAAAAATAAAGGCTCTTTATTTTCCATCCATGGTTCCATTAAGAACCTTTAACATCCTTGGAACCTTTCTATTCCATTAAGAAGATGGTTCTTCTAATCTATGCTATCGCTGCAAAAACCCATTTTTGGAACCATTATTTTAAAGAGCGTATTAACTTTGGCTAAAAACCAAAACTGTGAGAACGAACAAAAAATAAAATTAAAAGACAAGCTCTCACGTTCTCACACGTTCTTTTCTGTTTCCCAGGGATATCCGTAACATCGGAGTCCGCCTGCCGGGCCATCTGAAGAGGATTGCCTACAGCATCTTGGGGCTTAAGGACCAGACGAGCACCCTGAGTGTGTTTGCAGTGTGAACTGTCTTTAAAATGCACCGAAGGGACCAAACCCTTTGGCTGTGGACTGAATAAACTCTCAGCTGCCTCAGGATTGGACTGCAGGGACAGCCCTTGACCTGGCCTTAACCCTCCAGCCTAGCGAGATGGACTCTCACCGTCGTGGAGACTTGTAGCATTTGATGTACTTCTCAGAAATGGAGGAAGTGAAAAAAGCTTCAAAAAGCTATTGCTATAGCATCAAACCATGTATATTAGATTTATTTTTACCATATGCATATGTTTATTTTCTTGTCAAAAATATAGTAATTTCTTTAGTTTAGTTTTTTAATTTTTTGTTTAGTTTCATATGCATGCTTAATTCTCAGCGCTCACTTTACTCTCAGATCTTATACGTTGCTCCCCCAATGGGTTTCCAATGGGAGCACTGGCACTGTATTGCTCTGTACTTGACTGAACTCTTCAGCATCACGAGAGAAAAACAGACCAACAGGTCTTTCTATACCAGAAATGTGGGTTTAACGTAAGACTTAGTGATGTTCCGCTGAGATCAAGGTGATTGTAATGCTCTCTGGTTTCTATCATGCTTGAGTTGGCCGTGATTTTATGTCTCGCACGATGACATTTTCATTACAATTGCACTCTCAGCGCTATATGCTTTGGACCATCAAGTTTAAAGTCTCTGGTTTAGATGAAACGGAGCAGCGAGGCGTTCCTTAAATCCTGTGTTTTCTCTGCAAACAAGAAGAGCGGAGGCACCGCCATGAAATAGCACTTAAATCAGAAATCTCAGCAGCCGTCTCATCCCTTATCGTTATGAAAGGTTGCAGTAATGACGACATTAAGGATTGAAGGAACAAAGAGCGAGTGAAATGACAAAATGGAAATGGGTTAAGAAGAAAATTTTGTCTTGGAACAGATTGTCAGTCTAAATCAAATTGGAAAATGTAATCCGGTGGTCTTCTGCAAACAAAGGCACGGTTCTGATTTTCAGATATTTGCACCAAGTGACAGTCCTTGCAAACTAAGAAAATGATCAAACAGACAGTTATGTTTACCAGGATATGTGGATGATATACCAAGGTCTGTTATTCATTTTGTATCAGCAGATTAAAGTCGCCTGGAGCTGTGAATTGCGGAGACTATCTTCAGCAGATCTGGTTTATGATTAACTGATCCAAGCTTTGCTGAAATGCTACGACCTTCCTTGATTATTTCCTCTGACTTTTTAGGACCACAGTAGGGTTTCAGATGGGGGCAGATACAAGCCTCCCTTTAAGGGAAAAACTCTGTTTCAATGTTAAACTCCTTTTCAAGGCTATTTTGTATTTACAGAGGAGAGTCCTGAACTCTTAATGGACGATATTGCAGTTCCTTGTTAATTTCACATTATTCGGATTATTTCTAGATGAGTTCTTCCATATTTAGAAATGACATATTTAGTGTTTGTTTGCGGTTGATATTGTGTTTCAAATCTTTTCTAAATGGGATGTTGATACCGGCAAACTGTAATAATAGCAGGACTTTTTGGAAAGGGAAATTTGTCATTTTTGATCTTCTATCTTAGTACTGACCTTTTTCTAAATATTGAAATTTTATAAGCTCAGTATGAACCCCACTCATGGGCGTATTTCCACACAAACAAAAACATGTTTGATTTGGCCAATTGTTTTGTATTTTATTTAATAGTCTATTTATTTTTTACTTTATTTATTGTTTCTGTTTTTAAAATTAAGGAAAAGTACACTGAATTGGGATTTATTTGTAATGGAAGTTTGTCTTTCAGTCACAATAAAATCTTTGTAGCCTTTCAGTTCAATGTCACTATGATTTCTTTATTTGTGTCTTCATCCACTACAATAAAAACGCATAATAGAATAGAAATGAAGTTGCTTCTCCCAATTACAGCCTCATTGTAGTACATTAAGTGGTACTGAGCAATTCAATACAGCTCTAATGTACTCAAGGAAGCAACAAGCTTTGCATGACTGCATTATCTAATTGGTCAGAGCAGCCCCTATTTAATTAGTTGCCGGTTTGCAGTCCATCTGTAAACTATGACAGAAACCAATGAACCTTATAACCCGTGCAGGACAATTTACTTTGTTCTCAATTTAGCCCCTCCTGTCCATAACTGCAGCCTCACTGAACCTAAATTAAGAGAGGCTTTTGTCTGGCGCCCGGAGTATTGAATTTATCAGCTGCTGCTGAGTGATGTAGGTAACAATGCCACTAATGCACCCTTTTGATAAGGTGGAAAATGTCAAGGTTGGAATGTAAATATTTATATACGAAAATAATCGGACAGGGGAAGCTGGCTGAAGAATGAAATGCCATCATGGAAGTCAAACAGGTACAGCAGGAGAACAAAAAGTGCCCTGCGTCCGTTTTATGTCTGCATGTCTGTCATTGTCTAGGCTCGTCTTCTTTTGATCAGATGTACCTGCATCAGTGGCCTGGAATTATTGTATTTCAATTGTACATAATATGTGCCTCATGTGGTTCAGTTTGACCCAAAAACAAATGTTCCTGGTCTTTTAGTGAGTTTTTGTGGTTCATTGGTAGGCTACAAGTTATTCCAAAGTAATGCTGTATTTTAAGTATTTTATTAAAATGTAATATTGCTTCACCTCTGAAAATACTTGTACCACTGATGTCACTTAGGCCACACAGGCTTGTACTATGCAATGTTTGACAGTTCAGAAGGTGAGTCAGATGTTGATTCATTAACAGCGTTGAGAGATTAATCTCAGTGAACTTGTCCTTTTGAACAATTCATTAAAAGAGCCGACTCGTAAGAGAAATAAGTTCGGAAATCATACTAGACTTTTCGTGCTGTATGTTTTTGATTCACACACACACACACACACACACACACACACACACACACACACACAAAAGGACTGACTCATAAGAGTTATTTTGAAAATGGATAGTCGGCGAGGACAACGAGAAAAACGGTAATGCTCGTATTTCGTGTTTTCTCTTGCATTCAGTAGGCTACTGCGAAATTTTGCGAGCTCACATTAACGTATTCTGATTAGACGCTAGAAATTCAGCAGCGAAACAAATCACAATCTACATTTCTTTCTTTCTTTTAATCTCATTTAATATCCTATATTTCAGTTGGATAAACATTGTGGACGTAAATGGGTTGTGAATAGAAAATGCCTGAAAAGCTGTGAAAGGAATTAAAGTCAGTGTCAGGTTAGCCTACTGTGAAAGTTAGGGGAAGACATTTTGAAAGCACACTTAGCATTTGCCAGTTAAAGAAAACATGCATGTAAACACCGCCGTTCCCATCTATGAGTAGAAATGTTCCAGAATGTGGATTATGGGAGGACATTTTTTCCCTGTATGCGTGTTAAGCTTAAATTACAGGCTACAATAGCATAGGTGAGGACTGTGTTGAAGGCTGGGCTGTGGTGCTTATGCGCTGTACACATGGTTTAACCTTAATGGTCCTGTGTGAGGCCTGTGGCTTTCATTTTTAGGTTTCCTCCTCCTTTACAGTGGCTTTGAAAATGTCCCCGCTCTTTAAAGAACTCCCATTGTAAAAATCATCATTATACAGTTCAAGTATGAGTTTTCCCTTTTATATTTATTTCTTGTCTTTTCCATCGCCCTCTTTTTCATCTGAACACACAAAGTCAGAAACGTTGTGGAATTTACATCCCTGGCTAATTTTAGAGATGGGTTTCTGACCAAAAAAACACATCCTCCAATTTGGGGCTATATTGGTCTTCCTCCCTCAGTTTTTCTCTCTGTGTTTCTCACTCTCTCCTCTCTTATCCTCACTCTCTTTCTCCTCTTCAAATCGTTCTGGTTGTCTTCATGATTTTTTCATGTTTTTAGGCTATGCTACCACACTCACCAGCTCTTTTTTTCTTCATCATTGGTGTTTTCGGTAACTTACAAAGTGGTTCTCAGAGTTGTTTCAGGGCGTAGATTTTGCACTGGGCATACAAATTTGAGCCGAATGAAATAGTTTTGCATACAAAAGTTAACAAAATGTTCTCAAATCCAACATGTACAAATTTAATACTATTACATAAGCTGAACTGGGAAAATGTCAGGTCTTGGTTTTGAAATGCCTCTTTTTTTCTTTTCCTTTTTTGATGGTTTCATGCTCTCTGCAATGCACAGCCAATAATTTACCACACAAAACACAGTGGAGTCAGCCCTAAACCACATTTATTCTCTCTGGATGTGGACCTATATTTAATGTAATGTTTTTTTGTTTGTTTGTTTTTACATTGTGTAGTTTTGTTCATAATTTTCAAGGAATAAAACATGTCACTCATCCGTCAATGTTGGCATCTTTGTAATTTGACTACACTTTTAAAAAATAAAATGGTTCTTTATTGGCATCCATGGTTCATGAAGAATCTTTCCATTGCACTAAAGGGCCTTTAATATATGTTCACACTTGGCATGTATGGTTTGATTAAAACAAGCTCTGGTACGATTGCTCTGTTAGTGTGGTACACTTGAATAAGTGTGAACACTGCCATCCGAACCTTAGTGTGCACCAAACAAGCGGACCAAGACCCCTGAAAACTCTGAAGGAATTCTGGTGCGGTTTTGACTGAAATATGAACTCAACATGGACCAAATACATCTAAACGAACCAAAATATAAATAAAAGCATAAAAGTTAGTTTTGTATCTTTAGATTCGGTGTTAAAAATGACAGTGAGAACGGTAAGTGAACCAGGACTAAATGTAACATTTTCTGTTTTGGTCCGGACCAAATGAACCAAGAGAACTGAACTACAAGTGTGAACACACCCTTAGATGATTGTTCTTCTTCACACTAAGAAAAAAATTATTCTTTTAAGGACTTTTCACAAAAGGCTCTTTGGGGAGCCAAAAATGGTTCTTCTATGGCATTGCTGCAGAAATACCCTTTTGGAACCTTTATTTTAACATGAGTGTATAGCAAATATTGACATTATTTCATAAACAAAATTCTGATCGATAAGTTTACTGATAATAATCGCAATATTGTAAAAAGTAATATTGTTAGTTGCATTTTATTGTTTGAGTATTTACTACAGTATATACAAAACAGATGAGTGACTCATTTTGGGGTTGTGACCCACCAGTTGAGAACCATTAGTTTAGCGTTTGCTTCTTCATTAATTTGTGGCAACAACTTATTGTTTATGTAGTCTTTTTTTCAGCTATGTGTAAAAATGTGGGTTTTTTTTTTTCATACAATTATATACATTTAACATTTAAAAAAGATTGAAATGTTTGTTCTCAGCTAAAGAAAACACACTTTTGAATGTATATAATATTATAGGACAACACAAAAATGTAACATTTCCTTCCACAATTAAAATGTCAGTGTTATTGGTGACAGCTCTTATGGAAATAGATTTATCATTTGACCAGTTGTGACATGTATACATTTATTATGTTGCCTAAACAAATGCTGCTTTGTGATGAAAGTGCCATTGATATGTTTATTTTTAACATAGCTTATCTTATCTGCATTTTTACAATGTGTAGGGAAGTGTAGATTGGTTAATTATGCCTAATAGACTGTAACTCATCTATCAGTGTGCTTTAAATACGGTTATTTCAGACCTTGACAGCTTGACAGTGAAATATGAACATGTTCCCTTTGTTTCCCCTGTTACGCTTTAAAGAAGACAGCTGCAAACGGTACAAAACTAGCATGATTGCTTCCCGTGAAGTTTCACTGTGTTGTTTTAAGTTTTTAGGTCAAATAATTACCCGCTCAACAACACAAGCTCTATTTTTCAGTTCTCTGTAGTATTCTTTCAATTAGATCTGTTTTGCCTTGTCCCTGAGTGGCCATGACAGTCCTTTCAAACTTTATCGGCCCTCTTTCTGCTGGCATTCTTCAGCAGTTCCCTTCTCTTCTGCTCCTGTCTGCATGTGTTCTTGAAGCCATTAATCGTTCCTGCCTGCACAATGTGAACCCCAGCAGATAATTACAGTAATTAAACCAATTAGACAGCATATGGAACGAGAGTTAACATGCCCCGAGGACACTGAGGTCTGCTATTCATCCCCTGCATGAGCCTCTGCTGAGGTGGTCCCCATATCTGGCACTGCTTAAGGAAGGGGCCGGGGAAATTGCTTCAACCCAATTTTGGATTAAAGCAATTTCCTTTTAGCTGAGCCTTGAATACGGTGTTGCAGATGTATGCTGCTGGCCTGCTGTAAGAGAGGACTTCAAACAAAGGAGGGCAACGTAAAGACAACTGAGAAAAAGAGATATCAATAGGTCATCCCTCTGTCAACATGTATACATCTACTGTCACTGGGCAGGTTAATCAAATAAAATAACATACAATATTACATATACACCACATAAAACCTCACAATACATATGTCCAGGAATGTAAGTTTAATGAAATTAGTCTATAAAAACAAACAATTCACAACAAAGTCAGTAGTGGTTGCAGATTTTTTCTGATAGTAGCCAGTGCTTAAGCTTGGTTTTAAAAACTGTGAAGCTATCAATGCTCCGGATGTTTATGGGTAAGGAATTCCATATCATATGGGCATATATCATATCCATATGGAATTCCATTTCATAACCGAAAAAGCTGTTTGACCAAAGGCTGTTCTTCTATACTGCAGTATCAAGTCTCCCCTAGTCCTACCAGCACTTCCGTTATGGGCCAGGCATCCCTTAAGAGGAGGGGGAGCAAGATTATGGATCATTCTGTACATCAGGCATACATCAGTGTAAAATACAAAATTGTTAAAATAAAAAAAATTCTACTTTTTCAAAATGGTACTATGATGATAGTCCCTTGGTTTTTTGTCTCGAATTTCATTGGTTGAGCGGCGTTCCAAAAATGTTTCATTTTTTCTGCAGGATACATCGTTAAGTAGGATGCATGAAATTATCCCTTTATACGATTTCCTACTTCCATAAACAGTGGCTGCGTCCGAAAGCTTAAAAATTATGCCTTTGAAGGATGCATTCCCAGGCAGAATTAGGAAGAAATCAAGGCTTGAGATAGCCTACCTTCATCTGATCGATTTTTAAAGGCAGCATAGATGTATCCTTCGCTACCTATGATATCCCACAAACCTTTGCATTCAATTCTATGTCAGTTATGCTAAAAAATAAAGATGGCGTCTGAAAGGTGTGGTTGGTGGTCAGTTTGTGTGTAAATGTACATTTTTGACCACCGTTTTTGACTTTTGATGTCATTTCTTGTGAGAAATTAGTATTGTAGTAATCCAATTTTTGCTTTGTTATATCACCAAAGCTTTCTGTTTTGTACTTCAGAAGTCTGCAAAGTCGTTGCCTGATAGGGCAGCGAGGCAACAAGTCAGCCAAAGCTTTCAGACGCAGCCAGTCCCAACAATTAACATATTCATAAAACATTGCCTGTCTAAAAAGGATGCAAGAAAAGAAAATGAGGACAGATTCGTTTATAGCATTGATTCATTAAGGAAAAAATAAAAAAAATACTTTATGATTGAGTAAAACTATGTAACTGTTAATATTGTAAAATGTAAGGTACTCAATTACTGTTGTATACAAACAACATCGCATTCACAATCTCAGTGATGTCAGCACTCACAATGTCAGCACGGCTCTTGCTCGTGTAGTAGCCTAGTAACGTTAAATAATGACCAAACTGTATGGCTGTTTCACTGACATACTACTCTGTAAAAAATAGAATGTGAAATTAATATTTTATTTTAATATATTTACTTATTTGGTAAGTGTTCTCATAAAAAAGCATGCAATAATTAAGGTGCAGTTGTATTTACAGTTGTTTGGCCAATTTTCAATGGCGAAATCCAGTCATTTCTATCCAAGCTGCTATTGAAAATAGATTTTTTAGCCTGTGCACTTGGCTGTCATTATCGAAATAAAGCCCTTCAGGCTGATACCAGACCTCAGCTTCGTATCATGAGATACATGTGATGTCACCATCTTCCTTTCATGTTTCTGTTTTTACTCTGAAATGACTCTTTATTGCACTTTTGTCTAACAAAAGTACACAGGCTTTCTTGTGCTGGTATTATGATCTTGATTCTTCATGAGCTAAATTCTTGTGGTGCTGCAACACATTTGTCCTGAAGCATTTAAACCCTTAAAAATGAGATTTGTCGAGTTTAAGTTTTCTTATATTACAGCACAAGATTTACTGCCATAAAAACAGTTTAGGTTAACAGTATTAGCCAAGAAACTGGAATGGAATGGAAACTAGATCCCTCCTCTGCTTCTTCTCTTCCAACAGGCTTTTGCAAGCACTGGACCAAACCTGCATGGAGACGTTCAGCATCAGTAGAAATGACAAGAAATGCCACATGCAGATCATATCTGTGAATCCACCTTTCAGCATTTTCTTTGAAGCAGATAAAGAATTTGGAGGGTTTTCTCTTCGACAGCAACAAGTGGGGGGTCTCAGAGGATATGCTCGCAGCAGGTGAGGCGGGTTAGATTATCTTTGCCTGAAGTATGAGAACAGCAGACGGTGGGAGGGAGTCAACAGTAGTGGGAACCTGCTGAGCTGGTGCTGTGGAGCAGGGATGGGCCTTTACAGCGGAAAACACTGGACAGGAAGAGCAGATCAGGTTTCTGATGCATTGAAGCTGTAAATGTGTGAGATTTTGATCAATAATGACTTCTGGCGTACGGAAAATACAATCCTTTGAACAAATGGCATGGATTTTATGGGTTTGATTTATTAGGGCAAGAATGTGTTGTTACAAAGCACCAGCATTGGAAATCCCCTAGCTTCGCCCTTCAAGGCTGATGTTGAATTTAAGTGACACACATTTGTCATGTTTTAACATGCTCATAAAAAGAAAAATAGGTAGTGTCTAACAGCTTCTTTGGTAGTCATTGTATTGAATCTTAATTTAGACCTTTGTCCTGCGGATTACTCAAAAGTCAAGAACACAATTTTTTTGATTATATATCTTATTATTTATCATTTATTAAATATCATCTTGCGTAAACATAATTTTCATTCAGTTCTGTTATCTGTTATACAAAAGTGCACATTTTGTTTGCACCTTCAATTTAGTTTTTGTAGATTATTCAACCTTTTTTCTTTTTTAATTAAAGTCAAATTATTATTGTTATGTTTAACAGGATCTTTTTAAAATACACTATTTTGTAATTAAAGCTAGATTGCAACAAATATTTAGACATTTTTAAAACATCCTCTGACTGCATCTTTTCTTAAAGGAGTTAACCTTCTGTCTCAGGCCACTGCACTGCGTAAAGCGTACAGTCCAGCCTCTCCAGGGGAATAACCACTGACAACTCATAAAATGGATTATTGCTTTAGTTATGTTATTTATGGTGACAGAAGTATGTAAACTGTATGGAGACAGAGAGAAGAAAAACACTGAGCCAAAGACCTCCAAAGTCAGCAGCCCAAAATAAAATCAGTGGTGTTGAGTGTGTTGTTGCGAGTGACGGGATCAAACTGACAAGTCCCACGGGAAAGGAATTTTTATCTTGAACCAAAGTGAACAAAATTGTTTGTGTTTTTAAAACATAATCGTTTAAAAACGCAACAAAAGCAAATTTGTAATTTAATAGAAAAGCTGTTTGTCAAAAATAGAGAAAGTTCTGTCTTGAAACTCTAGAAGACACAAGCTGATAGTCTTAATCTGCTTGCAATCACATCATTCTCTATAGACCTTATGTAGCCCCGCCCCTTTTCAGCGCTGTGCGCGTTGTCTTTTGTCTTCCGGTCTGTATTTTCCAGGGGGGCAGGGTTTCATATTATTTTGAAGTTTCCCCGGGCGCCGCCATTGGCTAGCGGACCATCACCTGCTGTTAGCATCCCATTGACTCCCATTCATTTTGGCGTCATTTTGACAGCGAATAACTTTACATCTGAGGCGTTTAAATACTCCATTTGTCCATTATTTATTTCTAAAGAAACATGAAAATGTATAAAAGGCTCCATTACCTTGTATCTTATGTTATGGCCCCGTAGAAGCAGTTTTTGTAAAAATAGGCTAACGATTGCATCATAACCACGCGACTCTCTGTCGCACAGTAGAGAAATTACCGTATGGACAGGAGGAGAAGCTCGCGGGCAATCGGGGGGACGTGGAGGCAAAATGACAAAATAATTAATCAGAATACTTAGCAAAAGTTTCTCCTGCTCCTAGCTCATGGACAGCTCCTACTCACACTCTCCGTCTCTGCAAGTTTCGGAAGGGAATGATTCAGATTTCTCTTGGCACAGCTACTAGAAGACAGACGGGTTGCTCACGTCACATCTACGTCGTCAAGCTCAGTTTGAGTCTGCGCAGTACGCTCAGCCATCAGGAAGTGAGTGCTTCTAATTGACTTCACTTTTCTCCGTTGAATCCAATGGGGTCGCTGTGTCCAGTTTATATACTGTCTATGGTATTTTCACTACGATCTTGCGTATTTATGAATGAACGGCTCGTTTTAAAATCTTCCCGGTCTCCTGACATTTGATAAGACATCTGCTTTAAACATTACAATCCTCATGATAACTTTCGTTAACTTTACATTTAGTAAATCCACTTCAAAAGCTAATTACTCCTGGACAGTAAATACAGCAATGCCATAGAGATATACAGAGCGACCGCTAAACCGGAAGTTCAAAGACAATAAAGATGGCGGCGCCCTTGTTTCTCTGGCGCATAAGGTCTTATAGACAGATAGTTTAGGCACAGCTGATTGGTTCTTGCTGTATCAGTAGCCAATGAGCTTGCTGCTCAACCTTCAAATACTGGCCAGCATTTGCTGTAGCAGTTCAGCGCACTTTTAGAAACCCTCTACCTTCACCAGCTCCACCTGTATATAGTAGATCTGCTATGGGTAATATGCTATATTGTACAGTAGCAGCATGTCTTACTTGCTCACAGCAGAGTGTTGTGTATGTATTGACAGTAGCAAGTCCTGTACTTGATCTGCAGCAGCAACAGCAGTGTAGCAGATCTATTCCGCCAAGACCAAACATATCAACACTGTCATATCCATTACCGTTCCAAACACTCTTGAGAGTTTTCATGATAGAACTAGGGGTGGAACGATATCCTCATGTCACGATTCAATACATATCACGATACTGAAATCACAATACAATATTGGGTGTGGAAGTGTAGGCTTGGACTTAGTGCTAACAGCCCAATGCACAGGACAATGGTGACACCAGAATAAAAATATTCATGATTCTGAAGCTGAAAATACAGAATTATTTTAGAAGAATATGCTTGCACTTTGTCACAGACTATATATATTTAAAATAATGTAGGACACTTTTTACTGGTAACAGAAGACATTTGGTATTATCAGGGCCCACATATATTCCTCCATTGCATTATTATACATTGTTTAATAGTAATGTCACCAGAACTCTGTAAACTTGAATTTTTTCTCACAGTAATTTTCATTTTGGGTGAACTACATACAATACAGATGCATTTTCACTTGTATGCCATGAAAGAGGAAGACTAGCCGTGCCTTTGAATGATTTGTACTGTTGTCGTTCATTCGTATGATTAATTATTCATGATGAATCTGATTACTAGGAGAGTTAATCAGAAAAAAAAGCACATAGATGATGGTGGAAGTTGTTCAGAAGACCCCGTGGAGTCCAGGATCTGCAATTAAACTGATGAAGCACACTAGCGTGATGTAAGTGTTCACTCAGATGTTTAGTTACACAAAGCCGCACACATTTGCTGTGCCCTGTTCTCCAATTATAATTCATCACTCATGTCTCAGTGTCATCGGCCAGATTATATTAACAAATCTCCAAGCACCACACAAAACCCTGAACACACAAAAACGGATGATCCTCAAAATGTTCTCCCTATTAACCTGTTAAGCGACTATTTGAGGCATATATTTGTTTTGTTTTAGTTTTTTTTTTTTTTTTGGGGGGGGGGGGATTCATATATTAATTTAAATCTTTTTTGTGGAAGGTCATGTAAAAGAGATTTTTATTTTCAACTATATATATATAAAACAAGCTTTTTTATAGTGCTCTCAAATTTTTTGGGACCCCATTTCTTCTGTCATTATTGTGATTTTAGAAGTGGAAGCGACCTCTAAATTTTTTCTCTTAGATGTTACAAATATGTTATGTAGTTTTTTCATGCTGTGATGAAGTTGAGAAAGCTTGTGTGAATGGGCAGGAAAATCTGTGGGGATAAGTGACTAGTTAAATGCAGAATGGAAATTTATGTGCCCACAAAAGTCAGACGCACATGTGCAACCTCAGAGAGGGACAGAATAACCCATTTTGACATGGTGCAATTTGTGTAAATCTTTACTATTTTCACATAGAAAGTTCATTTAAATAAAGTACTCTTTTGTGTCAAAAAAAGATGAAGACGTGTATGTGCAAGGTGCACGTGCATTTATTTACCACAAGGTGTCAGACTTCCATTAAGCTAAATTTAGCTTTGAGCTAACGCCAAAGTAGCATATGAGCAATGTTACTGAGGTAAGCGAGAGATGTTTAGCAAATTAAATTATATTTGCATTGTTTAATATAAACTTTAAACAAACTTTTCAAACTTTTTTTTCTTTCTTAGAAAAATCGCGCATTGCCATTAAAAAGGGCACAGAGTTTCCCTTGTGCAAGAACATGACTTGAGGTGATGTCATTAAAAAACAATTTGAACAATGTTTGCTTACTGGATTACAGGTTCACAAGAGACAAAGAGAGTGAAAGAGAGTTTCTTTTTGAAGCCACAAGTTCAGACATGTGTCCTGCATGCTCTGAGACATAAAACCCAAGAGCATTTTCTTTTGTGATAGCAAACTTAAATAATGTACAAAAATGACCAAAACACACATTGAGCTCCTTATTTTGTTAAATAAAATAAATAAAAATGTGCATAGTATAAAATACAGTTAAACTAGCCTACATATAGATTATTTTTATTTATTTTTGTCTAATTTCCTCAAAGTTTGTCGTTAAATACCAATGATTCACATGTCATTAAAACAAACATTTCTCATATTTACACATATAGCAACATATTCAAACCAGAGTTGATTAAAATGTTGTTTCTTTGCCAATGTTTTGCTGTCTAAATCTGGTCCACGCTCATAAAGGCACATTGCAGTTCTGTATTTATTATCAATGATGTTTGTCTTGCATGAATTGAACAAGAGTAAATGTAAAATAAACTCAAATACTTAAATTCAAAGGATAATAGTTATCTCCACTAGTGTTAAATCACAGAATACTGCCTTTCAGTCTTTACAGATAAATTAAGAAATAATTGTATAATTCATTTGTCATGAAGTGGCACTATCTAATTCTTTGAAGATCCATGTTCATATAATTCTCAGCTCTTCCTCTGAACTGTTGTGCCATCTGCTCAAGATGTATAGTGAAAATCACATTACATAAGGAATAATTTTAATACATTGCTGTAAATTAGATATAGGCTTTAAAGCTAATTAAAAATGGTTATATTTTTTAGCATTCAGGATGTCTGCATGCAACTTTACCTTTGTGACACTGGAGGGCAGCAGAAATCTTCTATCAAAAACTTCTATTCTTTTCTACAGCTCTGGAAATGTCAGCTCTCTTGCAGAATACCTGAAAACACCATAAACCCACCTTTATATTCCATTAGGTCTGTTATATGTGTATATAAATCTATCATTTTCCACTTCTCATTTCTCTTTCTCATTCCAGTTACAATGTAACCTGATGCGCAATCAGTACTAAATCGGTTATCGTCTGATATTTAATTGTGCATGCTAATGTCCCCTATTTTTATTGAATATTATTTTTTTCATACTGTACATGTACTTATAATGTTGTGATGCCTAAATTCACCTGTAGCATTTAAAATTAATTATCTTAGTTTTTGGTATTTATTTTTTCAGTTTATGTTGGCTAAATTGAATAGAATTTTAATATGAGCCATTATTCATAACATGAAAATAATTATTGGCTTATTGCTGTCTGTCAGAATTTTAATACCAGTGCATCCCTAATGTAACCTCAATGAAAGGTAATCATTTCAGTATGCAGATGGTGTGAAAGTTGGGTCTGAGAGAGAAAATGAGAGCAGAGGGGGGAGGAGAAGAGAGGGGAGGAAGGGAGGGACTGAGTGCACACAGTCAGTGTGCTGTTTTCTCCCCACTTCTCTCTCTTTCCCTCTCCTCACTTCCATCCACACTTAAGAAACAGTGCTTGGATGGACACAGAATCCCTTTTTTCCTCCAGTCTTTTTCCTAGTTCCCTCGTTTCTCCACCTCTATCCTCCAGTTGGCTCACTCTGCCTGTTCTACACCCCTTCCTTCCAAACACGCAGTCATCTCTCTCTCTCACTGTTGCTAATTTTTCCCCGTCGCCCCGCTCTCTGTCAGCATGGTGAACAGATAACTGCAAAGCTGTTGAACATGGGCTCCTGCTTCTACAAAGGTCACCAAGGTCAGTCTCTTCCTGATTGTATCTGAGTTTGTCTGTCTCTGTTCCATTAGCCTACCTGTTGGTCTGTCTGGTTATCAATCTGTTTATCCACCTGTCTGCTCATCTCCAGCATAGAGAGCATTTACATAATGCATGGATGTGGGAAAAAAAAAATCACAACATTCAAAAATAATCCAAACTGAGCACATAGTTGTGAGCGACTGAAATAAGTTGTAAATTGTTTTATTGTGTGCAGGTTTTATGCTTTATGATAATGATGCACAGTTTGCTCAGCAGAAAACATGTTGCTGCTAAAATACTGATGCTTACGTACCTGTAGGCCTATTATAATTAAATACTACGCGGCTCTTTGGAATTCTTGATTCTGATTGGTCTGTCGCTACACCCAGCGATCCTATATTCTGCGTCCATATCAGTCTGCTCCTCCATCGAAATCAGGTCTCCATCAACTAGGGTCTCCAAAACGACATACATTTAAAACATGAATTAATTTAAAGTGTAGGCTACAGGTGTGTGTGTGTGTGTGTGTGTGTGTGTGTGTGTGTGTGTGTAGCCTACCGGCGCTACTTTCATGTCTCATTGCAGCTACCACACATTTCATACAAACGCAGTTTGGGCCATCTTGTGTTCATTTACCGTTTGAAGTGAAAATACCCTCAGAGAACTTAGGTAGGTCTATTAATATTACTGTTACAGCGTTATTAGGCCGCTTATTTTGTACATTGTAGTTGACTATTTTCTTTGCGGTAGTTTGTGACGTCAGAAACACCATCGATTTCAAACCGCGTTTTTTAGACTGTCTTTGGTTCACTGCATTTTTAAGGAGAAAATATTTGGCAATGATGCTGACTTATGAATTTACACATGGTTTGTCTTAAAGCACATTAAACACACCACATAGACATATTAAAAGCTGGATTTTCACCACTGGGGGACTTTAAATAATTCTCAAATCAATATTTCATGCCCATGTGTTGATTTGGTGAGCAGCTGTGTACATTATCGCTTACATGACCGTCTTTATACGCTGAGGGATTTATTTTAGTTATTTGTCGCAAAATTTGCATGCCATGTTTAGATAACAACTGATTTTGAGAAGTTTTCTCTGAGCACCAGAGGGAAAATATTCTGTTCTTATTTGTATCATATCATCTCATCCGAATAAGACTAGTATATTATGGTAAGGCAGGCTGCGAGACAGTTCAATCTGAGTACACAGGTGTTGTGTCTCAGTATTTACAAATGGAGTCTAAGGTAAGAGGTGACATTTTATCCTCAAGGTGTCCTCCAAGGAAATGGCACCAATGAAGTGGATAATTTGTAAATCCCAGGGAGCGAAGGGTAGAGTTTGTTTGTCTGAGCCTGTGAGGGTTAGAAGGTCCAGAGCTCCGTAGCTATGGCTTGCGAAATGCCAGGGTCAAATCTACATGTATAATGCATATGTGAGATGGATGGAGTTTCACCATGATGAATAGGAGGCTGGTTTTAGAGGGGGAGACACGCATGATGTGTGACATTGTAAAGGTCACACATTGTCAGTTGATACCTGTTAGTAAATAACATGCTGCCGGGTGCCTGAAGCTCCACAGGTCTGAGATTAGCTGTCCTCTTTGAGGTCTAACCTCAATGAGATGCGGCCAGTGACGAAAAACGTCCTCTTGAACATTGGGGATCCCCAGGGAGGTGTTGTCAAGACAATCTCTTGTTCCCATGGAAACATGAGTGCAACTGGAGTGTGTCCCGTCCATCCACTCCAGATAAAACTCAATGCACACTGCCACATGCACGCACACTGTTGGAAAGATAAATTAAAGAAACAGTTATTTACAATTAATAGCATTATATGTTGTCCCTCTAGAGCTGCAAAGTGGCCAGCAACACCCCATGGAAGAGCTTCACTCATACGCTGAAGGACAGCCCATCTTCAAGGTGTGTTTTCTCACAAAAATCTAATATTTTATCCTGTCGTATATGTATAAATGGATCAACTTCAGTGATACATGGGAGTTCTTTCACACTCTGAATGTGTAAGATCTGATAAAAGTGACTTGTTAGGTGTAATTAGCACCTGTGATTCACTGTGTTGCTTGCAAATGTGATATTCTGAAAGATTTTATTTGGAACGGTAGGCTGTCATGTGTTTCCCGTCTTGTCATGTTATTCAGGGTAACCATCAGCCCTACAATGGCAGCATGTCAGATAAGAGGAGCAGCAGCGGGTATGACATCGGAGAATTGGCTACATCATCCATGCTGGGTGAGGAGCAAAGAGCACTTATTAGCAGAGCCGGACAGTAACGGAGTACATTTACTTGAGTACAGTACTTGAGTACAATTTTGAGGGATCTATACTTTACTCGAGTATCATTTTTGGGGAGTACTCATGACTTTACTCAAGTACATTTGAGAGGCAAATATTGTACTCTTTACTCCACTACATTTCTATCCATAACCGTGAGTACCCGTTACTTCTTCTAAAAAAAAAGGAAAAAAGAAAAATCTCGGAAACCCTCAATTTATTGGTTCCCTCTCAAACGTAATTGGATTGTGCAGGCACCACTGATTGGGACAGCCTATCAGCAATCACCTTCAGCTTTCCGCCAAAGTCAACTCCATGGTCAGATTTAGATAAGAGACGAAACCATGGACGAAACAATGGATGAAGACGCAGCAGGTCCATCCCGGGAATGTGCCAACCCGTGGCCCCCCCATTTCAATTTTCTGAACAAGTTAATGATAGTTTTCGCTTCAAGTGTTTGCTGTGTTTACCAATGTAAGCACTGTGGCAGTAGTAATGCAATATTTAAAAAATGTACTCTTGTACTCTTGATACTCAAGTACTTTTAAATACAAGTACTTTAGTACTTTTACTTAAGTAGACATCTGACTGTAGTACTTTTACTTGTACTTGAGTAAAATTTAGCAAGGGGTATCTGTACTTTTACTTAAGTAATGAAGCTGTGTACTCTGTCCGCCTCTGCTTATTAGACACCGTCACACTGTGTGTTGTTTTGCTAGGGTTTTGCTATCGTTCAGAATCATTCATCTGAATCAGAAGAGCAGTCGACCTTTACAGAAGCTTGCTAATGTAATTTCCCTCTGCCTGCATATCTCTCAGTTATGAACAGTCTCTCTCTCTCTCTCTCCTTCTATAGTGCCTCTTTTACCACCTGTTTTCTTTTCTGACTGTGTTTCTGCTTGACTTCTCCAGGCCCACTCTCTTCAGGAAGTTAATTACAGAGACTAATAATGTGTTATGGGTTTTTAAGCTTTACCAAAGAACATTTTTGATCATTTCAGTCTAATTATAAATGCAGTCACCAGCTGATGAATATGTATAATGAGCAAAAAAAGAACCACAAAAAGCTCAAAAAAAAAAAAAAAAAAAGAGCTAGAAATTAACTGCTTGTGTAAAAATGCTATTAGAAAGATTAATTTATAAAACACATGTCATGGGTTTTGCAAATCATTACTATATTCAGTAATAAGTTTTTAAGGACTTGCATGATAATTATGCACTCAGTTTTCCAGTGTAGAAATGTTTCTTTCCACTAGTACATTTGGTACAAAAAATACAGCCTGAAAGGAGGTGCTTAACCTTCAGAAAATGTTAATTAACATCAGGATGTCATAAAAATTGTAATGTGAGCTATTATATTTCCTTTTAATTTTATATGATATTTGCATTTTTTTGCTCTTTCACCAAAAGTTAGTTTAAAACTAGAGCTGTCAAAACGATTTATCGCGATTAATCACATCTAACAGTGTGTGTGTATATATTTCCAAACTTTTATGTTAGATGTGATTAATTATGATTAACAGATTTGGCAGCACTATTTAAAACATATTTATAATTTACTAAAATACTAAAAAACAAAACATCAAACCCTACATCAAAATTTACCCTATATCACCCAGTAAGTGGTGATCTAGTTTGGGACCAAATGTTGATTTGTAGTTAATAAATTAATAAAACAAAGAAAGAAATATTTGTTAGAATATATAAAACCTTTTTTCTTCCAATAAATTGGGTAAAGCTTAATAAGCTTTTTTTTTATTTTTTATTACTACAACAAAGTAAAAACCAATTCAGCAGATCGTGCCAAAATTATGACATTGTTTTATGATTTAATTGTTGGACACAATTGTGAATATCAAGACCTCTGAGGTGCTAAAGGCCAAAATCACCAATTAAAGGGGAATGATACTGTTTAAAACAAGCTTTTTTTATGCTAGGCTAGTTTTATGTTAGATGATCTTAATATCAAAACAGAAAATATGGAATTTTGTGCCTCTTTTTTCTTTTAAAAGTCATGGGGCACCAAAGTGTTCTCTAGTCTCTGCTTTTAGACACTAGTCCTAAAAAGCTGTTCAGTTTTTGATGACTTGGAGAGAAAAAGCTCGATTTATCCGTTCTCACCTTTCCCCCCTCTTTAGCAGTACCTCTTCATATCCTTCCCTCTTTTCATTTCTTTTATTTCTTTTAATATTGATTTGCACCCATGCTAATCCCTCCGATCTCTTTAGGACTGCTTGCCACTTTTAAAGACCACATCACTAAGCCCACAGCGATGGCTCAGGGCCGAGTCGCCCACCTGATTGAGTGGAAGAGCTGGGGAGGGGAGGCGGCGTCGAGAGGGGGCTGGTGTGGAGGATGGGGAGGTGTGGGAGCCGCACTGCAGGAGGACGAGCAGCTCTACTCCCACCTCACTGATGAAATCAAAGAAGCACGCTTTGCTGCGGGTGAAACGGCATTTATATATTTAACATGCAGCTACCAAGTTTCGAACATACCTCTAACCCTAAGTATAAAACTTCAGCCCTGCATAAAAGTATATACGGTAATACCTCGTTTAGGTTATCTAATGCTCCTCATAAGTTCAGCACTGCATAAAATGAAGGACAGAGGCAGGATTTTTCCATCCTTTCTTTCCACACTGACAACTCTTCTTGTATGTCTCTTGGTGACGTGTTGACGTCAGAACTATAGCAACCAATGTAGAAATACCGGATATTGACTACATTGTCTGAACCAACAGATCAGATTTCATCACCTGCAAAATGATAGTGTTATTAGCATCATAAATGTAAAAATGTAATTAATACTCTTTGATCTTGGTAATTGCCTATAATATTTATTTAAAGGTTAAATGCTTCTTCATAGGACATGAGTGAGAAAAGTAGAGTAGGTATTTTCTTCTTTTTTTCTGGTGCTCTATGTATCTGTGACCTTTTATCTCTTCTTGCCTGTCTCAGGTGTGGCGGAGCAGTTTGCTCTGGCTGAGGCAGCGATGAATGCCTGGTCCACACAGGACATTGAAAATCAAACCACAGCCGGCACAATCCCATTACAAGGTAATGATAGCACTGTCAATATCCCCAAACTCAAAGCTGCAATACCCAAATAGATGTGACCAGGGTCCAAAATTAACACTGCACACAAACTAGCTATTGTGAGTAAATGCAATTTGCCAGTGAGCAAGTGATTTTATAGGAACTGCAATATAATACATGGTTTACATCAGATTGTAACAATGATCTGAATCGAATCATGCCAATGTTAGTGACATGAAGGCAGGGCTGCCAACTCTCACGCATTGAGCGTGAGACTCACGCAATTGACACTTTTCACACGCTCTCAAGCCACACATCCATTTTCTCACGCACAGAAAAATTGCAGCGCAAAGAGGTACTTTTAATATTAAACTAATTCTCTGCTCTTAGATTCCATCAATTTTATTACGAAATTCAGACAAAAATACGTTTGGCGCTTGTAAATGTGACGTGACAGATCGCTGAGCGCCTCAGTTCAAGTGCACGTGAACCGATCATCTGATACTTTTTTATTTAAAGATGCAGTACAACTTACCGAAAGTATACATAATATCGACCAATTAGTGTTTTTCAACCACGGAAAGAGGTCAATATAACAGCAGGAGAACAATTATGTCACATAACGTTACATTTACCTCAGGAAAGCCATTTAACGACCATAGCATGTTAATTGAATAGAAAAAAATAGCTAGAGAGGAGATTTTGCTGAGCACTATATTACATTTTTATTATATTTTTACTTATGTCATTAAATAATTGTTATTATAACAAAAACTGCATTATATTTAATTTAATTTGTTATTTTTAACCTTTAAAAATACCAGCAGATTGGGCCCTCTGTTTACAGCATTAGGTGAGATTATTTTTTTAAATAAAATTTAAAATAAACATGTATCCAAATTAGTCAATATTGAATCAAAATCGGAATCAAATCACAAGAATGGAATTGAAATCTTGAAATTTTTGTCAAGCAATAATCTAAACTGTATCCTACCAGTCATTGTACAATGTAAACATTGTAACATGTTGTCACTAAACTGCATAAAATTCTATTTAGTTACCAAATGTTTTGACAATCACAATTACACTTATTGTGATGCAATATTTGTTATTACATTATTAGAATATTTAAACTCTTCTCATATATGATGCTGTGTTAAAAAGTTCATTTTAGACCCTACATGTAACAATGCTGAAATGATCAGCTTCACTGGTCACCAGTATGTTAGCTGGTCCATGTGAAAATATTCTGGCTATTCTGGTCCACCTGCAAGACCAGCTCTAAACCAGCCTGAATGTAAATAAACTGTTTTTGAAGAAGTTCTTGTGTTTTACTTACCCATGTATCATTTAAATTAATCTGTATATATTATATTCATATTCACAGCCCTTGATTAAAAGTAGAACAGTACTTATGGAGGTTATTAGCCCCTTTCACACAGCAATCCCGCTAAATTACAGTAAAATTACCAGAATGACTTTTCCAGTAAATACACAGCAACAGTGTTCCGTCTTTTTACAGGTAAGATTCACACATCAATATCAAAATACGGATAAACTCTGCGATATCAATAATTGGAAATGACCTTTAAACGCTGAACCGTTTTCTTCATCCACCTGGATGAGGAGAAGTGCTTTAGTTACAGTTAAAAAAAATGTTTTTACGTCTGAGTGACAGGGGATGATCACACATAACCTGGTTTTGCTCTTAAAAACACAAGACGCATAATAGTTACTATAGTACTGCAGTTACTATAGTACACAATAACTGGTAAATGGACTGGTAAATGGAAAAGAAGCCAGGGTCTCGAGTGCGAGACGTGGCGCAACGGTCAGATGTTCGTCTAGCGCATGTCTACATACACATAAACAGTTAAAAGCAACAGAACTTACTGTAAACAGCTCCGACAGAGCTTTACGATTGGCCCAAAGCCAGTGTGTTCTGACATCGTACTCATACTCAATTTTTGTTCACACACAGCATCATACCAGTAATTTACTAGTAATGTTACAATTTTTGAAAAGGTCCTGTATGACTGCACAAGACTGTATGTGTGAAAGGGGCTATTCTCACCATCTGGTTCATCTCACTCTATCCCAGCTTGTATAAAAATAGTGCTATTTCATTATAAAGGGGAACATCATGACAGCCTTGGTGCAGTAAGAAGCCCAGAACAAAGACAAATGATATGACCTGTTTAGCCAGATGAGCCGGGTTCAAAAACACATTTTTCCCCTGGAGTCTTACAGTTGCATAAATTACTACATAACAGAAATGTCTGAATGTGTCTGGGCCATGATGACTCATGGATCAAGCAGATCAGAGCTCTATATTGAGTTTGGGGCTTATTAGGCTTATTCATTTATGCTACAATTTTCATTCTAGAAGATGTGTGTGCTTTTCTGGTCTTTTTAATTTCTGCTGTCATAAAGATGATGATGTCTTCACAGACCCCGAGGGCCTCTATCTCTCTCAGTTCCTGTTGGATGGAGGGAGTCTGGGTGTTCCTCAGCACCTGTACAGAATGCACATGGAAGTTGATGACACCAGTTCCCTGGCACCCTCTCATCCTCCTCAGTCTCATTCCCCCAGTCATTCTCATTCTCCGCTGGACACGCCGCGTCCGCCTCAGGAGCAGAGGATCTCGCCGTCGGAAGGGCCCGTGCGACACGCAGACAGCATCTCCCTGTCGGAGGATGAGGTTTTTTATAACTGAAGTTTCGATGACACAGCGGAACAAAAAGAGAAAAGGTTTTTCGTCTATTCTTTGTGAGCGTTGATGAGGGAGAGACGCATGTGAGGTTACGTCTGGGGTTATCGCTTTACCGTTAAAGTATGTAATAGCTACAGCTGAGCCTCTTCGACAAGCAAAGAACGCAGGGATCGTTGTACATGCGGACATGTCAATTCATTCACATATCACATTGCCTTTTTGCAAATGAAAGCGTCTCCGTTTGCGGTAATGATGTTGGAGATCGGATTGTAAGTTAAAGGGGTCACACTAATTATGTCTACAGGAAGGTGAAAGGTCATCGCACATAAATGCATCTAAAATTATACATTGACGGAGGGGTGAACAAGACCATAATGCCCTTTCACCTTTAACTGAGTGTTTGTGGATATTTGCAGCAGCCTTTCACCATCAAAAAGAAGCGGAGGCCTTTTAGCCCTATAGACTGAAGAAGAAAGAGCCAAAATAAAACACGCTTTCATCTCCACAGACATTTTTTCTGGTGCATTTCCACTAAGAACGGCTCAATGGGGCTACAGGGTTAATAGGATCCTTTTGTGAGGACTCTGGAGGGTGAAAGTGACTTATTGACCTTTGAGCAAAGCCGCAATCATTACTTGGGACAGTGAAGTGGAGATTTTAAAGATTTTTCATGACGCTAAATGTTTATATGGGGATTTTGAGTATAAAACGTCTAACGCACCAAATGACTAGATGAATCCTTAAAGCTGAAGTGTGTAATTTTGCTATCCTCATCAAATAAAAATTCCAAAATATTGACTGTTTTCATGAGATTAAATTGATCTACAAATGCTTACATATAGTAAAAAAATGGGTTTATTCTTAATACTGTGTTAATAATACTCACATTATTAATATGGAATACGAGACATGAGTTATAAATGACTTACTTGTAGCAATTATTTGGTTTATTAATATGGGAACACTTTAGGGTCCTATTCTCTATTAACTATTTGCTTATTAGCATTAGTGTAATATTAAATTTACTTACTTTTAGTAAAATGGTTAATTATTATTAATATTATATAATTAATATTAATAATATTAAGATGGCAGATTGAATCAAACTACAAATGGCTTACTTGTAGCAAGTATTTATTCATTAATATTAATGTTATTTTTGATATTAATATTAGAAATATTAAGCTAGAGAAGTATTTTAACAAAAAATTACACACTTCAACTTTTTTTATTTTAAAAGTGGGTATGGTCACAATTGCCACAGATTTATAAATCACATGAAGAAGTGAAAAAAGTAGTAGAAAAAAAGTGTTACCTCAGCTGCCTTTGAGTAACTTGCCTCCATATTGTGTTAATAATTGTCAGCTTGTTCTGTTCTGTTTTGTGCAGTTCTTTGTACGTGTAAATTATGATTGAATCTTTAAAGACCTCTAATCTACATTGCTGCAGAAATCACTTGCTTTCAAGAAAATTCTTGTGTTCCTGTGAGTGTCGGAGTGAAAGCTGGAATAACAAACGTCTTGCCTTTTTCTCTGCAATTAGCCCTATTCACACTCCACTGACAAAGAAAGGTGATTGAAAGAGAGAGATGGAGGGAGAGAGTGAGGGACGAGGGGAATCAGCGATGGAGGGGATTATAGTAAATGCAGTGGCAGGAGAGGGCGAGACAGGAGGGTGCTGGGAGGTGGAATGGTCAAGTGTTATCATGCTCCAGGGTCTTTTAATAGAAGTTTACACAGTGTGATCCTCACGTGCGGCGTCAGATAATGTGTGTGACAGCTTTGTGCTCCACAAGTAGGGTTTAATTGTGTAGATAGAGGCTCTCTGGTGGTGAGCAGATATGGAATTGTGTTTGTATTTCAGCACAATATATTAAGGTACAACACACTGGGAATTTAAATGAATTCTTCTAAAACCTTTTCTGTGCAAAAAGCACAGGGGATAATGAGAGAAAAAGGGTTGAGAAATCAAACAAAGGCCGTTTATTACCGAAGCCTTTGTTCTGCTGCTCTTTTCTCCCAGTCTGAGGCTCACAAAGCTAACACGCTGCATGAGGTTACAAACAGATATCTCATTTCATTCAAACTCTAGACATGCATATGATATTATACAGGGTCAGTTTCATCAGACCCACCCACAACGCTTGACAGCAGCCGGGTACAATCAGACCCTAAATTCAAGAATATATATTCTGTTTTATTGAAAATTGGTGGAGAATTTTTTTTGTGAGAATGAAATATTAATAAATTTGGAAAACATTTTACTTAAAGCCTTTATGTATAATGCATTTTAGAGGTATTCATAATGTACATTATAATGCATTATATCGTTTCATTAATAACTGTAACAAAAGTTAAAATGCATTATCAATAATCACAGGTTTCTTGTTGCATCTGAAAGCGTGTTTTAATGCATTATACGTTCTAAAGGTGTATTATAACTGTTCACGAGATCACAATGCATTATAAGGTGCATAATTAATGCAATAAAAATATTTTTATAATGCATTATACACAAAGCCTCAAGTAAAGTGTTACTGACATTTGCAAAAGTTTGCAGATATACAAAAAGTTTTGAGGGGAAAAAGGCTGTTGGGCGCAATACTAATATGTGACCCTGGATCACAAAACCAGTCACAAGTAGCACGGGTATATTTGTGGCAATAGCCAACAATACATTGTATAGGTCAAAATTATTGATCATTAAGATATTAAGTAAAGATCATGTTCCATGAAGATATTTTGTAATTTCCTACCGTAAATATATAAAACATTAATTTTTGTGAGTGAATGCAGCACAATCACGAACATAAATGGACAACTTTAAAGGCGATTTTCTCAATGTTTTGCACCCTCAGATTCCAGATTTTCAAATAGTTGTATCTCGGCCAAATATCGTCCTATCCTAACAAACCATACATCAATGGAAGGATAATTTATTCAGCTCAAATTATGCATAAGCAGATACATTTGCTATAGCAAGATGTTTTTAAGCAGCATTTAAGTATAAATATTTAATTGAAATTTTCTCTACAGCCAACACAATGTCTTTCATGGCATATTTGACGTTTTGTCTTTTTAAGATGCAATAAAAGGGACTTTGTCAATAATGAAAAATCGTTCCACTTTTTAGATGGTTATTGAATATCTATTGATTAATCACCTTGACAAAAACTGAAAATCATAAATGCATCTTTTGTCTCAAAATACATGTGATAATTTTAGAGATTCTCATTAGTCCTATAAATCTACATTTAAAAAATGTTTAAATATACATTTTAATATATATATATACACTTTCTCCTTGTGGTACCCTATTAAATTGCTGCTTCATTTCATAATATTTCTTAATTATTTCGCTACCCCGTTTCACAGACAAGGCTTAACATAATCCCAGACTAAAATGCATATTTGAGCTGTTTTTACTGAAAGCAACTTGCACTGTGATATCTTAAAATGTGTCAGTGCCATTGTCTCAAGATTCACACCAGTAATGGGTTGTTCTAGGGCACGTTTATAAAAGGTACTTAAATGTCCTAATTGAACTAAGGCATAATCCTGGTTTAATCAAAGCCCTGTATGTGAAACCGGGCCTATGCAAAATTATTAATTGATCTCCTCATTATGATCCATGTAAAATCTCCAGCAGATGAAATATTAACTATTATTATCAAAATGGCAAGCACAAATTGATGACTGTCCTGGATTCTGATGTCTGAGCTGATTGTCCATGCGTCAGACTTCCTTTGCCATCTCTTCGATAATTTTCTTCATCTGAAAGTAAAATCACGCGTCATAACACCATCCTTTTTGCAATAAGTACATCTAGCTAGTGTGACTGGTATATTCATCATTATTTTGTTTGTGTTTAGAAGTATGCGCGTGTACATATTTGTCCTTGTGCACACTGCTCTTATCACCTCTTTCCATGTGACGACTCCACACAGCCGCCCATTCTCCGTTATAAACAGACGCTGCTCACCCGTGACACTCATGATACAATGAGCCTGACAGAACAGACACAAACACAAACATAGTAGAGGAACACCTGAACAAAAACATAATGTGAAGGAAACAGTCACCAGTTTATTCTCACTGCACCTGCTTTACGGTGGATTCAGGAGTCAGGTGTAGCCGCACAGGTTGAATAGAACAAACTTCTTCTAGCCGTTTACATGAACCCTGCAAGAAAAATGATTTAATGATGCTGAGAATTTTGAATATAACTTAAAACAAAAACAAATTGTTAACACTTTACAATAAGGTCCCATTAGTTAACATTAGTTAACGCATCAACTAACAATGACTAATAATTTTTTTACTATATTTATTCATCTTTGTTAACGTTAGTTAATAAAAATACAACCATGTTAGTTCATGTCAGGCCCCTTAAATAATATTAACAGATAGAACTTTTGATCTTAGTAATGTATAAGTAAATGTTGAAATTAACACTAACTTAGAATGAACATTAAAGGCTTTGGAAGTACTTTTCATTGTTAGTTCATGTTAACTAATGTATTTAACAAAAGGAACCTTACTGTAAATTGGGTAACACTTTATTTCAGCCCACTTTAGGCATTCTACTAAGTAACTTTGCAATTATATCTCTAACTCTTAGTAGAGTATTAGTAGACTGTCTGCTTAATATTTGCTAACACTTTATTTTGACATTCTACTGACTATAAGCAACTACGTCAACTTATTCATCTAAACCCAAACCCTAACAGTCTACCACAGTCTACTAATACTCTAATGAGAGTTAGTTGATATGTAGTTGATATGTAGTTGCAAAGTTACTCGTAGTTAGTAAAGTTTCTAAAGTGGACCATCAAAATAAAGTGTAACCATAAATTGTTACCAAAAATTATTGGATAAATAAAAATGTGTTTCATGCTTTTAAAATAAACCCTTCCTTCTTCTGACAATTTGGTCATAATTTTCTTGCATAATGCATAGTGATCATGGACTGTCAAGTTCAACCGCAATTTAGCTTGATTCATTATTTAAAACAATGACAGTTTCAGATTTGAACCTAGATCTTATTGCATATTAATTGAAAACTGTAACACTAGAGCTTTGGGGTCTGTTCACACAGAACTTTTGCGTTCCACTGCGCAGCTTTTTAACTGCTAAACTTGCACTAGATTGACGTTTTTGATTGTTGTGGCATGTCTCACTGCTTACAGATATGCGAAGAACTACGATGTTCAGAAGTTGTAAAAGTTCATCCCAAATTGAAAATTCTGTCATCTTTTACTCACTCTCATGTCATTCCAACCCTGTATGACTGACTTGATTATGTGGAAGATTTTTTAAAGAATGTTTCAACTGTTTTTTGCACTTATAATGAAAGTCAGTGGGGTCCAAAACATTAAAACCCATTGAATTTCATTGTATATATAGACAAATAAACCCCCACTGAGACAAGGTGCGGTGTCATTGGAAAAAACACAGTGGAATGCAAAATCACTTTCTGTGTGAACTAGCCCTAAAATGGCAAAGGCAAAACTGACACTGGTGCCACTTAAAAACCAAAAAAGAAGCCCCAACTGAGAATCCAGCTTCTGAATTGAAATGCTTTGATTATTCTTTCGTTATTTTTAATTATTCTTTCAGTAACTTTCAGCACAATTTCTGTTATGACTCAGCACATTATGGGTTCAATTACCTCATTTCTATGCTCTTGCAGACACTCCCGCAGATGTGATTTGTTGATTGTTCCCAGGAGAATAGGAGAGTCTTGGAGATAAGAGAAAAAGTAAATGGCATCGCCTCAGACTGTCGGCCTCATTTCATACAATAGTACTGTCATTGTAAAGTACTGTACTGGAACATTTTCTTGAGGGTGCAGTCTCGAGTGTGTCACCTCATCAACACACAATCATTTGTCCTTTGGGCCTTATCAACACACACATTTCACTCGCTTTCACTCTTTTCTGGGTGTTATTAAAGTGAGATTGTGTCATTGAGCTGGTGATATTAGTTAGGCTCACCGTGAGAGTCCACCACAGGAACTTCAGTGTCTGCGCTGTCGTTTAGGATTTGCTGCACACTTGTCAGTGTGTCTGTCCTCTTCAGCACGGCTCCCGCTGGGACCGCAAACTGCTCGATCTGAACATTGGCCAACCTGTGGGAGAGCATTCATGATGAAAACCATTTACTATCCAGCCATCACTACCTTGATGTCTGATGTCACAAGGCTGTGTCATCTGAAGAAAAATGTAATGTAATTTCAAGTTATAACATGGTGGAGCCTGAAGGCAGACGAGCAGATAGTTTACTCACTTTGGACAAGCCCGGATGAGAGATGGCAAGTGCGGGAGCTGTTTAATAAGGGATATGCCATCGTAGAAAGATGGACGGTGCTTTGCACGAGCCACCGCATTGGATACCAGCGTAGCAACCAGAGCGGGGACAGCGTGAGAGCATTGGCCGGTCATTTCCAGAGCCAATAGGGCAGGAGAGAGCGTGTGTGTCACAGCCCCAGAGAAGGCAGCTGCTCCTGTACACACACATACACAGAATATGACCCCATTAATGCATTTAGACAGGCCTTATCGTCTCTGTGTGCCTGCAGTGTTCATAATCCTCCTTCAGAAAACTGACAGGATAATAAAATTGTTTACCTGCTAAAGCATAGCCGCCCGGGTTTATCAAACTCTTTGTTGATGAGATTCCATCTGAGAGGAGATAGGCCGAGCCCTCGCCTACGAAACGTCCCACTGCAGCACCTAAAACACAGACAATTGCTGTTTCAATGGGCTTCTTAAATAAAACATCTTATGGTCCACTGGATTCACTGAAATCTGTATATGGTTAAACTAATACATTATAAATTATCGCTAACTACATTTTGACAACTACAATACTACATTTTATTTATATATTTTTAAATATTTTATTTTGTCATTGTTATTTTCTTATTTTTATTATGGTAATTATACAAGTTATTGTTTTAGTATTTTATCCCATTTTATTTTATATTTATTTTATCACATCACATTTTATTTTTTATTTTATCATTATTATTATAATTTTTATTGTTTATTATTGTTATTATTTGTTCATTTTTTTAAATGTTTCAAATTGTATCATATTTTAATGATTCATATTTTATTTAATATTTTAACTACTATTATACTTTTATTTTATAATAATATTATTTTTTTTTCAATTAGCATGATGTAAATCCCATGGTATGAAGACCTACCGTAAACAAATACTGGCATGAAATAGCCAGCAGGTAAAGGCAAAGTACAAGCCACGACCAACAGCCCAACCTTACAGAGAGATGGTAGAAATCATGAAATCTGCTTATGAGAATTTTTTTTAATTCTTCAACAAGCAGCTTATGAACACCATGATTTATATAGCTATTTTACCTTCACAGTAATGAAAAATCCTAGCGTTTGGAAGTAACCGCTGCCGGGTGGGTTCCATGCCTGCCAGAATTTGTTCTGAGGCTCAGGCAAGGCAGAGGCATTCTGGGAAACAGTGTACCAGGAAGTGCCGTCTAACAGTGAAGTAAGCAGCTGCTTCATTGTGAGCTAGTAGAAAACAACGAGAAATTTAAAGTAAATACAAAACGAACACCAGAGCACCAAAGTTTGAAGTACTGCCAGTATTCCAGAAATAGGCCTATCCTCACCTCAGCAGCAATGAAATGTCCCGCTGAGTGATAAAACGTAAAGCAGGCAAGGAGAAATGCCACAATAGCTGAATAAAGTGACTTTCTGGATATGATTATGAATACAAACAAAGTTAGATCACAACAAATATCTTCAGGCATCCAATTAAAAGACATATATTTGATGTCAACATACAGTGGGGTCCATAAATCTGAGACTATGATGGAAATATGGGATTAAAAATCAAATTTACACCTGGAAATAAAATATTTTAGGATTGAAGACGTAAATAATTCAAGTTAAACATTTCATTCATACTTTCATTATTCTGATTTCCAAAAAAAAAAGAAAGAAAGAAAGTAGAATCATTTCAGTAGTGGTTGTTTGGACCTCATTGTGTATGTATGTTTGTATATATATGCACACACACCAAATGATGACAAGGAAAAGCATGAAAAAGTATGAAATTGTCTGCTGGAATAAATTTTTCAGCTCACTCTGTTGCCAGAAATCTGCTGATGGTTTTGTTTGTTTTGACAAAACGCAGAGCCCAGCGATGACAAAATAAGTAAATACAGCTGAGAATACTGCAGAACAGCCTGAATCAGAGGAAAACACCATTAGAACATTTACTGCTTCATGAATTTTAATAATATAAACACTGAGATAACAGACATGACTAATCAATATTTAATTTATGACTGTCCATCGCCAATCTGGCAATTGAGAGCTTACCCAAGCAGAGCGAAAATGAAGATTTCAAAAGGCTGGTAAGGCAGGTCACTAGAGAAGCTGGTTTTAAACAGGGCCTGGATTGTCTCTGTTGACATGGAAAGATTGAATAATTTCTCTCATATATCCTTCTGGCTTCTGGTGGTGTGATACTTTCAGTTTAATCACATTTAAATTCAATCATGCCAATTCATAGCTTCCCATAAGGCTAACTGATGGTTTTGTGGGGGATGAGATTACTAAAACACCAGTAGCATCCATTAGGGGGCGCTGTAGGTAATGTAAACCTCTCACCTTGATCTCTACTACAGACCGAGAGCAGCCTGAAGGTGATCGCTCCACAAGCTGCTGCAAAGAAGCAGGGACAGTAATCTCTGACTGAATAATGAGTCCCCATCACCTCTACACTGAACAGAACGCCTATGATGGTACAACAGAGAGAAACATTCAGGGAAAGGTCAGGTGACAGACTGTCAAGTGACTGATGAGATACACTAATGACTTTGTGTTTTTTAGTATTAAAGGATATCACGGACCACGGTGACGTCAACTCACCGCTGATTGGAGCCCCAAAACAGCTCGCAACGCCCACTGCTGACGCCACAACCAGCATTTCTCCTTTAGCTGCTCTCTGAATGAACCGAGCCACAAGAGAGTCATTAGTATAAGTAGCCTTCTATACAATTTCCATCTGGTTCTCATGATACAAAATTAAAGAGGGCAGCATGGTTCATTTGTTGCAGTGCATTTCAACTACCTGCTTTCCACCACGACAGGAAACATGCAGGCGATTCATGAACGCACCCACCATGATAGATAAATGGACAAATGGGCCCTAATGAAATGAGTTGTATTGCAAGTATATTGAAGGTCAATATACGTCACATTTATGGTTAAGCTCCACATCCTCATTTGTATATAAGAGGTTCTTACCACTTTGCCAAGAAACACTGTGCTGCCTGAAGCTAGTGTGCATATCAAGCCAAACACTTTAGCAAACAGATTGGAGAGGGACAGATAACCTGGCATGTCTATCCCTAAGAGAATAGCCCTCGCCTCAGGAACACCAGAGCCTGAAGGGTCATGGGTGAAACACATAATGCATGACCAAATCAGTTTTATGTTTATAAGTCAAACCAACAAACAAAGCAGGTGCATTTTTATTTAAAATAGGCCTACACTAAAAATGTGTGTTGTTGATTTTGTCTCGTGCATTTACATGTGTAAAGCACACTATATTTTAATCATGGATTTAAATAATTATAATAAATGAGATTGGATATACTCTAAATAAGCAATTTATGCAATGATAGCAAAATTATTTTTATTTTTATTATTATTATTTTACCATGTAAAGATGTGATGAGTGTCTAGCTGACCTGCAGAGAATGGGCAGATGCTGTGGGCAAAGCTGGTGGACAGGGCACAGAGGCATGCTGGGTAAAGCGTCCAGCAGAGGAACTGTAGCAGGCGGTGACCCTTCAGACAACCGTACAGCCATTGGTGAGCTAATAAGAGAGAAGGACATGGACTGAGGTTTAACAGTGTGTGAGAAATAAAAGAGAATCTAAGGTCGTCTGTTTTTGAAAGACCTTGGCCCACTCAGCTGCTAGAATGCTTCAGTCTTCCAACAGTTAGCCCAACTGACCCACCTGCATCTGTATGTAACCATTTTTTTAAGTGACAAGGTGGAACTGCTCACCATTCAGCAGCTTGGCCACAGTCATGTCCATGAAGAAGCTCATTAGAGCGGTGATGATCCCTAAGAGGGCATAACAGTACCACTCCATGCTAGCAAAAGACACCAGAACCTTCTTCACATACAGCACACACTCTGCCCAAATAAAAAGCACATAAATCACAGTGGTTAATTATGATAGTTTGAATTTCAGCATTGAGGATTGATAGAGTGAGATCATTGATGACAGGGAGGAAATTGCAAATGATCCGCCTCACCTCTGATGCGTGACCGTGATTGTTGCCAGGGTCTCCATGAATGCTCATTAGAGCTGATTAGCTTTTCCTTCACCGTATCTGGGTCTGTCTTATCTTCATGTGTGCACTGTTCTTCAGTTTCTTCAAGATGCTTTACATTTACACTAATTGCATCCATTGTCTGAAATTAAACATGCATGGTCTTTGTGTCACCATGAAATTAAAATGTACAATTTTTCTTTTTTCATGGAATAGTACTTATTATAAACACACATCATTATTTAATTTTTTAAAATGTATGTGTCCTCATAATCTTTAATCAAAATAACGTCCTTCCCTCTTGTAGCCACATCTCTTTTGTGATGACGTGTTTACTGATACTAGGGTGGGACAACCTGTCACTCACATGAGATCCACCAATAGCAAACCACAACGATCCAACAGTCCAATCAATTCCTAATGGACAAAATAAAGCGGCTCCCGCCCAAAGTTTTTTCTTACTCGAGAAGCCGTTTCACTCGGATAGGGTACGTCACAATATGGACGAAAAGACTATCGCAACTTCCATTTCATAATGGCTTTAATGCAATTTTACATCTCTAAATCTCAAATTTATTACACATTGAATTCTCAATTCTGATTGGCCAATCGTGCCATCCAGTGTTCTGATACTTAATTTTCTCCGTTATCCATTGACAACGCTGTTTCAGACCGCTCAGCCGGTAAGTGCGCACTCCGTGGACTCTTAGCGTAAAGGTAAAATCATACAATAATTTGAACTCAAATTATTGTTTAATGTCCATGCATTTATTTCTTTGGCAAGTAGCTGTGTAAGACGCGGGATATTTTAATTTCATATCGTGGTACTTTTCGACTGACTGCACATTATTCCTAATAACGTCAGTATAGATAGGCCTAGGCCTAACAGGTAGTCCCGAAATATTGGAAACGATTTAATGTCAAACTAAAGTAATTTGAAAACTGAAATATAAAGTTAGAGAGCTCACCTTGGCTTTCAGCCTGTTGAGTCATTCCAAATGAAAGACCGTTGAGGTCAGTATCGACTCTTTACCCTGGCTTCACCAGATGTAGCTTGAAAGGAAAATTAAGCTTTAACTTATTTATGGCGCATGGCCTCTGCTGCTTTGCCTCTGGGCAGGCACTGAATTGGAACAATGCGAGATTGAAGTTTACTTTTTTGTTTTCTCTGAAATTCATTTTGATCTCATAGCCTAAATGTCATTCGGACATAGCTCATTGTGGCCTTAACTTCCAATTAGGCGGTTAATGAAATTACCTGTGCTGCGTTATGAACCTTTGTTGTTAAGGCGAGAGGGCAGAGAACTGACCTTTAGAATTGTCATCGTCACTCACTCGCTTTAATGAGCCCTGACTACATTTCTTAACAGGTGAAAAGAGCAGCATTAATTAAAAAGTGTACCCAGCTATTCTCATGTATTGCATAATTTAGATAGTGATTGCCCCTTTATATGGTCTCTGTTTGAGCACTGTTTCATATTGCATTAACCTTCATTCAAGGTGAAAGCAATCACACACACACACACACCAAATCAATGTCACGCACAATAATTGATTCACACAGAATTTCCAAAATCACATAGCTGCGGTAAAAATACTTAATAAATTCATTTCATTATGCATCAGTGGATTCCATTAAGCTATTTCAGACAATTAAAAACATGAATGCATCATTCTGTTGTATTTTAAAGTCCTGTTGTTTCCTACCCTGTGGAATTTATATTATTGCCACGATGACCAGCACTATCTCAGGCGATAAATCAATCTTTTCAAACCAACATCAAGATGCATTATTCATTTTCTTGTAGTTCACACACAAAGGCAAACAATAAAGCTATTATTGTTGCACATGCTCATATCATTTCCCTTTTGTCTAATTTAGCTGAGGGCTTGCATGGCCTAATGCTTTAAGTAGCCTATGATGGCACCACTTTCTCTGAAAACACAAAGTGATAGATAACTTGAAACAATTTCTTGTCCTTTGATTTTGGATTCTTTTCTACTTTCTCCCATAATTTGTGACACATCCCACACTGCAAACTGAGTGACAGAAGGTTTTAGTTTATTTGAAATTTAAAACTCCCTGATCATTTTGGAATTGTTTTATCCCCACTGACAGAACCAATCTGCTACTCGCAAAGCAGTGACTGGTTCACAGTGTGAATATGTGTGAAATGTCACAATAATAATCTTTCCCTTCCTGCCATGACTGATGAGAGGCTACCCTCTGTCATTCCGCATTCTGTTCATTTTCCCTGTCAATTTCCATTCGTTTATCTCGGATGGGTCCAGACGCTGGTGGTTTTTATAGAATCATGACAGCCGCAAATGCAAAAAGAAAATATATTGACTGAGGGGTATAGATGGCACCAGGCTATTTAAATGCATTTTCTTTCTCATCTCAGCCTTTACTATTGTGTGATTTGTTTTGTTACCATAATTTGAGTCTCTATTTTGTGTTTTTCCTGCTACATTGTTTGTTGCTCTTGTATTTTTTCTTAGTCCCAGCGAAACAAGCCATTCACATTGAGTGACAATGATAACACAAACTCTCTCTGAGCTTCCATGTATGTTTACATGTATTGCAGTGGTCCTTGAACCTTTTCAGTCCAAGGTCCCTCTGTATATAGTGTAAAGAGTCTTGCAACATGCGTACAGTACTACCAATAGTAATGTATTCACATACTGTATGATACTTAAAATTGGAAAATTAACAATGGAAGTCTTAGCTTCTTAACTTTAGCTTTGGTTGAAGTAAATATAAAACTCAATTTCAGCCCATTAATCTGCACACCCTTATGTTTATTCATACTGTTACAAAACCGTCCCCATGAGGGCTGTCCAATGATATTCGTAAACTAGTGGAATACTTGTGAAGATATCAAGTGAACTTTCTGAAGTGAACTCACACTAAGCCTGAGGACAAACTGTGCTAGTCGCGATTATACTGTTGACTGATTAAATGCTCTCTCTCTCTCTCTCTCTCTCTCTCTCTCTCTCTCTCTCTCTCTCTCTCTCTCTCTCTCTCTCTCTGTGTGTTTTTCTCTTCAGCACAGAATCAAATTAGAAGAGCTGCATTGGTGTCATGACACATGCTGTTAGAAGTAATGTTGAGTTTCCCAGATTTAGATGTTGTTTAAAAGTCTTTAAAGTACACTACGTGCAACTTGAGAGGCCACTAGATTTAAGGTTGTGAACAACACAGACTCCAAAGAAATGCCTATTATTTTAAACTATCCAGTACTTTAAATGCTATTAACATCTTAAGAGATAGTTTACCCAAAAAAGGAAAGCATCTACTCACCATCATGTCATTCAAAACTGTCGGTAACCAAACCGTTTTGGTTTTCATTGTATGGACAAAAAGAAGAAGAAAAAAACCTGATACATGTTTAAAATATCTTCTTTTATGCTTCATTGAAGGTTTGGAATGAGGGTTAGTAAATATTAAATAATAATATAATTTTCTTTTCTTTTTTCTTTCTTTTTTGAGTGAATTATCCCTTTAACACTATCACTAAATGGGTACCAAATAAGTTATCAGCTGATATTAGAGATTTTTTAATTGATCAGTATTGGTCAGTATTGGATATTTAATAATTTCCTCTTTTTTACATTCAGATTATCTTTGCTGTCATCTAACACTCACTTAAATCTTTAAAATTTCTAATAATAAAAAATAATGCTGTTAAATGTAATCTTTAGCAAAATAAATATACATTTTCATGTGCATTATGCCTATATTCAATTTTAATTTTTTTTTATTTATCTATTTGCACAAAATTGAATAGAATTTGAATACCGGCCATTTATTTGACCCTAGCATAAAAGTAATTATTGGCTTATCAGCATCAGTCTGAAATGTAATATCAGTGCATCCCTATCTTAAACAACTCATGAAAAGGAAACGGAAAATACATGCAATTTCTGTAATGAGGAGTAAACCACTAAAATGTCTATTATTAGTAGCTCTCCTCCAAAAACAAATGCCTCCTAATCCGTTTTCCTAACGTCATCTGTCCCTCAACGTCACTCTCTCATTGACATTCCTTCCATCTTTCTGTTAATCTTCAGTTTGAACTGTCATTCCTCAGCATTGTTGTTTATGCAGAGATGAACACCCTCAGGTCCTGTGTTTACTGTAATTTTCAGATTGACAGGTATCGCAAGCCTCTGACGCCTGCATTTGTAAATCACGGCAAATTGCTGTGGATGGCAGGCTGGAGAAAAATGGATGGAGAGCACACAGAACGGGAGAGAGGAAGAGAACGGCTATTTCAGGGAGCGAGTGTCTGGAATGCCAGCTGTTGACTCAACCCCCCCCCTCCCCAATCTCTCTCCCTTTCCTATCTTTGAGTCTTTGTCAGAGCCCCTTTCTCAACCTCAAGTCCTCATCACACAAAACTTTTCCGACCACAGAGCCCCTCTCCCTCGCATGATAATTATAGCACACTGTCATCCTACAATTAACAAACACACACACATAGAAGAAGCCAGACCCACCATATAAAGGACAGCAAGACAGACAATAGCCACTCCAGGGAGACACAGCTAATACAAACAGGCTTGAGAGTGGATTCATACCATGCTTTAAAAAAGGGCAGGGACCAAAATTACCTCATTTATAAACTCAGTGCTCTGCGTATCAATACAAAGCCCTGACTGGATATCAATTTGAGGCAAACAAACCATCTAAACACTAATGAGTGCGACCAACTCCTCTGCCTACCGGTCGGAGCGCAGTTACCACCAGAAATCATCCTCCTCATCTTCATCCTCAACCTCAACAAACCCATACATGGAGAAGAGCCGGGGACTCTTTGCTGAGGACTTTGGATCTTTCATGTGTCCAAAGGATGCTTTGGGATTTCCAAGTGAGTTATTAAGGCTGGTTTCAGTTCTTTATGGATCTATATAGCCTAATGTATCTTTATCAGTTTTAACTCCTCAGACATTTTTGTTTTGGATGTAAAAAGTGGGCACTGACTGTACAAATGTGTCAACTGCATGAGGCCTGAAAATGTATTTATGGCAGTATATGAATTTCAAGACTGCACGAGACTGACTTGATTTGAGATTTGACCGTTTGTCTGTGTGATATGTATGTGAAGGCAGATGTATTTAATATTCACAGTTGCATCTTGGTAACTGTAGAAGTATGTAAAAACAACAGATTGCTCACATGCTATACAAGGGCACATGGGGGGCAGAGAAAGGGTAAATTAAGGAATGTTTTGGGCCAGAGCCAGTGCTGTGACTTCACTGTTGGGGAATGACTCGAGGGCGATCTCTTGCTGAGCCTGATTTATGGATATGAAGTCTGAGATTCATCAAGGCAAATTTTCACACATCATTAGAAGGATATTAATGAAAAGGAATGCCCATTTGTAACATAGTGGTGTTTGTGTAATATAACAGAGTATATTCATTACTCATTGCTGATTTAATTAACTTGATTAATTAACTTAATTAACTTTGTATTCAACAAATGTTATGTTGTGAATTGTTTTTTCATGTTTAATTTTTACTTCATCGGAATGGTACGAAACTTGATGGCTTATGTGGCACCTGCTATATAAACACACAAAAAATGGACAATCATGACAATGGATAATGTCAAAATATATATCCAAATGGAAAAACTAATAAAAGTAATTATGTCTGAAAAGACTTCAATAACTAGTTAGTGAAAATATATACATACAGGTGAATATTGTCCAGAATCATGAAATCCTCTAAAAAATAACCCCCAAAATATTAAAGAATACATATTGAAAAAATATAGTATTAGTACATCCCTATCATTAAAAAAGTTATGCTTATTTTCTTGACCCAGAAGTGAGGAATAACAGGGTTAATACTTTAGTTGATAGTTTCAGTCACATTCAGAATGCATTTAAGTATAGCATGAGTTTATCACTGAAAATAACAAAGAAAATAAATTAAATTTTGATTTGAGTTGACTTTATTTTTTAATCTTGGCTGTTTAAGCTCCCAGTAAGAAGAAAAAGTCCATTACGATGTAGGCTACAAAACAATCTGCCTAGCTACAAGACGAAAACTGCGACAATTCTACATTAATAGACCTATTAATATATGATGTCAATTTTAACCACAGTCTATAATTGAGACGCAAGCTGACGCCAGTTGCGCTTGTATGTAAACATAAAAACATGTTTGCAAAAAACATGAAAGTAGTGTCGGAGGAGCGCAAGGCATAGACAACAGTGAATATTAGGAAATATCAGAACCCTTAATGGTCCGACTGACCAATCAGAATCAAGTATTCCAGAACGCTTGTGTAATATATTTCAGATATCACATTAGATTTTTTGTTTTCCTTTAGACAGAACAGGGACAGTTGGAAACATCAAGACTCTGGGAGACACATACCAATTCACAGTGGATGTCCAAGACTTCTCACCTGAGGATGTGATAGTCACCACCTCAAACAATCAGATTGAAGTTCACGCTGAAAAGGTAAATAGATACAGGCCTCTGTATAATACAACTGAACTGTTCAGAATATCATTAATTCCCTTACGTGTGCATTTTGTTCAACAGCTTGCTACTGATGGGACAGTGTTGAACACTTTTACCCATAAATGCCAACTACCAGAGGATGTGGACCCCACCTCGGTCAAGTCATGTTTAGGGGCTGATGGGACTCTCACTATAAAAGCACAGAGAAACACTGCAAAACTAGAGCACGCACAGACGTTCCGCACAGAGATCAAAATTTAGATCTTTCCCCTCCTGCTGTATCTGTTTTCCTGTGATAAATGACCTTGAAAATATAGTTACTTAGTCCTGCTTTGTCATTCCTCCATGACCTTCTCTCATTTCTTCTCATTAGACTTGGATGGAATTTAAGCCTGTCATATGTATTCAAAACATTCAAGACAAATGCACTGCTAACTTCAATTCCCTGCCAACTGTATATCACCTTACAATATACGTACAGTGCGGTCCAAAAGTCAGAGACCACATTTAAAATCTGCGATTCAAAAGTTAAACTTAGAAAGAAAGAGAACATTTTAGGATTTTGAGAGTAGGAAAGAAAAATTATGTATATTTAAATGAATAGGAAGTGTTTCAGATTCTGCTCTATTCCTGTGTCACTAATCAAGTAAACAATTTTGTTACACTAATCATGTGACTCTTTGTACAGGCGGCTAGATGTTCTTGCTTTCATTAAAGCTCAAAGCTTTTATCAGTCATTCTCAAATTATGAAATAAAAAAGGAAGATGTCTCTCACATTTTTGGAGCCCACTGTATGACAGACAATCTGAACAAATAATGCAACTCGTTCCCAAATGGTGAGAAACCTATTTATTGAGCTGATTGTTATTGTTATCAAAAGGTACATTTTCTAAATGTTAAATAGTTGTGTTGTGTGATTAAAACCACTTTAGAACAGAATAAAACAAGAACACCTTTGATGAATATTTTGAGCTTTGTGAGTCAGTGATTTGGTTCCTGTCCACTTCCATTAAAGTGGACATCGTGAGCAAATGACAGGTACTGTGTCTCTGAGTACTTATTCTATAAATAGAGTCTGCTGTTATTATTCAGTCTTATCATCAACTATTTTTATGCTTTGTCATCCATCAACCTGTCACTGTGCTGAACCAGATACAAATTAGTTGTACATAAAACAGATTATTATTTTGTTCAAAATTGTAAATTATTAAAAAAAGAAATTATCCTAAAATGATCAGATGGACTGGATTTTGCTGGTCTCCCAGCCATCTTAATCTAGTCGTTGCTGGTTTAGCTGAAAGGTCAGCTGATCTCCAAGCCTAACCAAATGAAAAATGCCCAAACCCCTTTAAAACCAGAAAATCAGCTGGTTAAGGGAGTGTTTTCCAGCATTCAAAGTGTATATTAATATTCTAAATTCTTGAGGAAATATGAACATTTACATGAAATTAAGAATGTAGCAACATACAGATGTAGCTACTAAAGTTCAAAAATATGAATTGGGAACATAAAGCGTAATAAGCCTATTTCCTACTATTTAGCTGCTTTACTTATAATTTAATTATAAGTAAAGCAGCTAAATAGCAGAAATAGGTCTGCCATTTTTAGCCTAAAGCTACATGTTAATGGTTCACTGATGGTTTGGTTAATGACTAAAATGTGCAATATAACTGTCCCCTTTTTGTTTTGCATCAATTCAAAACATATTTTGAAACCCGTGGTGGTGTTAAAACGCATTAATGACCCAATTAATAAACTAGCTGCTTTTTGTTTTATGGATATTTCCTTACTCTGGTCTTATTACTAGCTCACTGTATTTATTAATAGCTAAAGTTCGCCGTCATGTGGTCAAAACAGTTACAAGAAAAGTCCGCGCATGCGCTATGGTGTTTAACTTCCAGCCATTCGCTCGGCCACTATCAATCGATCAGAGAGCGGAAGATGGCGGCGAGACGAGGCTGAGCAGTGAGATCGATCACCGAAACACTCGATTGGACGGGATCAGCTGAAGTCAGGGAAAGCTAGAAACTCGTCCATTATATAAGGTAAAGAACGTCAAACATGACCCGATCATCGAATTGTTTTAGGGCTACTTTTCAGGCAAGTCTCTAACGAAAGCGCAGCTAAAATAAGCAAAGAAGAGGCAGGATTATAGCCCGCCTCTGTCAGCGCCATCTTGATCCAACAGGGCCAGGCACGCTGAATTAATCCCGGAGCTAAGAGAGACAGAGAGGACTCATAATCAATCCGCAACATCGTCACATTCTTGTTGGGTTATTGCGCAGTTACTCTCCAAATCACTAGACACATTTACTCGCTAAAGCCACACATCCAGACATTATTGTGCTCGATTCGGCTGACAATTACAGTTTGAATTAGACTGCAGGACAAAATGTCCCGAGCGAGCTCGAGATAAACGTTTCAGTGTCGCACAGAAACACACGGACTGTTAATGATGTTTGTTTATTCAAGTAAATAACGTCTGTTGGATGATTAATGTTTGGCAATATACACGCACTGAATCATAATGAAAATAAAGCACCATAGAGGGATGGTTTTGTACTCTGTATTAGATATTCCACAGATATTTCATTAGATATTAGATGTTCAGATATAGGAGTATAGTTGGATGAGGTGTAGATCATAGCACAAAAATAAATATTCAGTTTTAGCACTTTTTGTGAAAGTACTTAAAAATAATACAATATTGAATTATGGCCATCATCACTAATCTGCATCATTCAGATAGTTGTTGATTTGTAAACTTTTACATATGGTAAAATTCACTGGGGCTGGCCTGGGACAGAATTGATATGAATGGCTTGGGACTAAGCCAGACTAAGGCCCTGGTTCACCTCAATTTGTTTACATCCTTGCAAACTGGGGCATTTAGTTTATAAGCCTCAAATGCAAAAGCAGCAATAGTGCAATCATTTATTTTTTTCTCATTTTTTTATGAATAGGATACTGTGGGCTAAAGTGCAATAGTCTGCTCCATCCGCTATGGACTTTCCTTGGCATAGTGGGAAAGTGCTAGGGCAACTTAATGAACAACGTCAGTTGGGTCTTCTTTGTGACTGCACTTTTGTGGTGGATGGAGTTGACTTCAAGGCCCATAAGGCTGTGCTGGCGGCATGTAGTGCTTACTTCCGCACACTCTTTTTGGACCAGAAAGATGTTGTTCATCTTGATATCAGCAATGCATCAGGTAGGCTTGCATTCTTACAGAGAACTTTAAAAAAAATAAATTTGATCATCAATTACTCGCCCTCATGTTGTTTCAAATGCATTTCTTTCTTTCTGTGGAACGCAAAATAAAATATTTTGAAGAATGTTGGGAAACAAACAATTGATCTCCATTGTATGGACAAAGAACTTTTTTTGTTCCACAAAAGAAAGCCATACACTTTGAGGGTGAGTAATTATTTTTGGGTGAACTATCCCATTAATCTGGTCTTTTGTGGTTAATCATATGTAATTCAATTTTAACATTTCTCTTGCTCTTTGGTTGTTTGTCGTTTTCTGCCTTTGTCTAATGTATTCAATATTGTATTCAGGTCTTGAGCAGGTCCTTGAGTTTATGTACACCGCAAAGCTGACTTTGAGCCCTCAGAACATAGAGGACGTTCTTGCTGTAGCTACTTTCCTTCAAATGCAGGAAATTGTCAATGCTTGTTCAGCTTTTCAGTCCTTGACTGTTCCTTCATCAACCAAGCCTGGTTAGTGCAGAGCTCAGATTATCACATGCTGTTAGTTTAAGAAGTTGTTATACAACTATAAACCCTTTCTCATTTGTGTTCATGTAAAATAGTAGTAACTGAGGAACAGCCGAGATCTGTGAGGAATCCGAAGGATGCAAGTTCCCAGGAAGAGCAGGAGAGTCATTCAGTGACTCCGAATGTGGTTCCTGAAGTGAAGGAAACTCCCTCGCAGTCAGAAACAACAGAAACCCAGGAGGCTGCGAGTAACATGACTGAGAAACAAAGCACAAAGTCTCTGAGAGCTGTCAGCAAAGTTAGTAGGCCGTCTAAAACGAGGCTAAAAAAAGCCATTGTCTTGGATAGCAAGACAGAAACAGAAGAAGAGAAAGCCACAAAAGAGATTCCACCATACCAAGATGACCCTTCTGACACAGACTACACTCCTAGTTAGTGTCCATTCTCTACTCGTAACGATTTTGTTAATGTTAACCATGTTTCAACACTTGTGTGACACTATACTGCTCCTACAGAACTCTCACAGAGGATGGCGGCTAAACGGTCATTTGTTAGTAGAAGAAGAAGCAAGTCGAAATATGCAACCGTTCACACGTCTACGCAAGGTAAATTCTGCCGTCTATAACTATGGTGTACATTCACCTTATATTTTTATGTTTAGGTTTCATAACTGTTAACAATTTTGCTAAAAGTTGATGATGCAGGGGAAAGTGTGTCAAAAGCTGAGAGCATGGAGAATGTGGTACAAGAAGAAGATGGAGAGGATGAAGACGAGGGAGTGGAGGAGGAGGAGGATGAGGAGCAGGAAGAAGAAGAAGAAGAAGAAGAGGAGGAGATGGACACAGAGGATGGAGAAATGACGGGTTCGGAGGGGAAGCAGTCTGCTTCCGCAGCTGAGCGCAGTGAGTCCAGAGCATATGGCTCCGTCACACACAAATGTGAGGTGAGAGATTCTTCAATTTTGTAATCCTTATTGTCTTTGTCCTTTAGGTCTGTTTGTTATACAGTACCAGTCAAAATGATAGACTTTTCCACTGTCAGGTTTAATAGTTCTATTTTCATTATAGTTTTTCTGATTCTTGCAGGACTGTGGGAAGAAGTTTACACACACAGGCAACTTTAAACGTCACATGCGCATTCACACTGGTGAGAAGCCATTTAGTTGCAGAGACTGTGACAAAGCTTTCTCAGACCCAGCTGCCTGCAAAGCACATGAGAAAACACACAGGTGAGCACTATATTCATACAGTCTAATGCTCTTCCTCTACAGTCTCATCTGACTTGTCAATCGAAATAAAGTAATTAAACTATATTTACAGAAAAACTTCACCATGTGCAGTTTTCCTCACACACGTTCTTACACGTTTCTGTTTCTCCAGTCCTCTAAAACCATACTGCTGTTCCACTTGCGGAAAGAGTTATCGGCAAATCAGCCTGCTGAACCTACACAGGAAGCGTCACACAGATGAGGCGCGGTACAGCTGTGAGGACTGTGGGAAGCTCTTCACCACTTCTGGAAACCTGAAGCGGCATCAGTTGGTGCACAGTGGAGAAAAACCCTACCAGTGTGACTACTGCGAACGGGCCTTTTCTGACCCCACTGCCAAGATGCGACATTTAGAGACCCACGACACTAACAAAGGTCACAAATGTCAACACTGTGACAAGAAATTCAACCAGGTGAGAGATCCACTTAAACTGGTTTTAAACCACTATTGTCTTTATAAATGTAATTAGAAAAACCTTACAGTCTTATAATGATGTGTATATTATAAATATATACTGTACCGTTCAAATGTCTGGGGTCAGTCATTTTTCATTCTTCTCAGATTCATTCTTTAAATTCAGCACGGTTTCCACAAAAATCTTAAGCAGCACAACTGTTTACAACATTGATGATAATATTAAGAAATGTTTCTTGAGCAGCAAATCAGCATATAAGAATGATTACTGAAGGATCATGTGACACTGAAGACTGGAGTAATGATGCGGAAAATTCAGCTTCACATCACCATCACAGGAATAAATTACATTTAAAAAAAACAGCTATTTTAAATTATAATATTTCACAATATTACTGTTTTTATGATAAAACTTAACAATAAGGTCTCTTTTGTTAACATAAGTTAATGCATTAGTTAACACGAATTTACAGTGAGCAATATATTTTATAGCATTTATTAACCTTTTTTAATGTTAGTAAAAATTCATATTCATGTTATGCATTAACTAATGTTAACAGATACAACTTTTGATTTTAAAAACTTATTAGTAAATCTTGAGAATGACAATAAGTCTACAATAAGTGCTGTAGAAATATTGCTCATTGTTAGTTCATGTTTGTAGTTAACATATATATATTAATATTGTTAGCATCACAACAGAATGTTATACTCTTTTGCTTTTTATATATTATATGTAGAAATAATCCTGTAATAATATTAGAAATAATTCGGTGAATATAAATGTAATATAATAAAAATATAATATAATATGCAGACAAAATGTATAGATTATAACATATTGAAATTATATTATAGCCATTTCTACAACAGTAGGCTATATTACAAAGGCATTTTAATCAGGCATAACAAAAAGCTGAGGACACATCATTTTTTGTTATTGAGGCAGAATGCACAGTAAACTGATAACTGTGAACAAATAGATTTAATTTTATATATTTTTTTTCTTTTTCTAGTTGGGGAACCTGAAAGCACATCTGAAGATCCACATTGCAGATGGGCCACTTAAGTGTAAGGAGTGTGGGAAACAGTTCACCACCTCAGGTGAGATTTACACATTGGGACAAGTTATGGCATTTTCACAGCAATATATGCATTCGCAAAGGAATTTTAATGTCCCTCTGTTCACAGGCAACCTGAAGAGACACCTGCGTGTGCACAGTGGTGAAAAGCCTTTCGTCTGCATGCACTGCCAGAGAGCCTTTGCTGACCCTGGGGCCCTGCAGAGACATGTGCGCATCCACACAGGTATGAGACATTTTTCATGTCCTCAGTCACAGCTATCTATCTAAAGAGAGGACCCTTTTACAAAGTCTTGATTTTGTTTTGAATGTTCATGCTTGAATGTCAGTCTGTAACACTGTTTAGTTCTGGTCTCTATGAAGCCCTGTCTTCCGAAAAGTGCAGTGTGCTCTGATTGGTCGGCTGGATTAGTGTGTTGTGATTGGTCAACCCCTTCAAGCGTGTTTCGGAAATGTCACACCTCTTACCATAGCGCATTAGATCTGGGTGGAAAAAAACAGCATCTCTTGGCGATAGCAACAACACACTACTAACGCAACTCAACCAAATGAGGAATATTGTGACATGCACGTTCCCAGAAGAACACTCAAGACTACAATCGAGGTGTTTCTGGGAGTTCATAAACAGTGCTTACTGATATAGAGCAGACTTTATGCTTTGTAACTTTGCAGGACTTTTTCATGCTCAAACAGCAACATTACACACTAAAGTTGAAAATGTCAAAAAGCATAATAGGTCCTCTTTAAAAGTTGATTTGAATGTCTCTGTCTTACTGTTTAAGGGGAAAAGCCCTGTCTGTGTCTGATTTGTGGAAAAGGCTTCACTCAGGCCAGTTCACTCATTGCTCATGTTCGCCAACACACTGGGGAGAAACCGTACGTGTGTGACCGCTGTGGAAAAAGGTATTTGAGACACTGCATAAATGATTTTGCATAGATTCACAATGGCACAACACTTTAAAAGTTCAATTTGACTATCATACCTCAAAGGTTTGTCCAGTCCAGCCAGCTGGCCAATCACATCCGTCATCATGATAATATTCGACCACACAAGTGCCACACCTGTAACAAAGCGTTTGTCAATGTGGGAGATCTCTCAAAGCATATCATCATTCACACAGGTAAGATGCAACATTTTTTTTATAATTGAGCCTTTTCTTATGTAGTTCTCTCTTATGTGCTTCTAACGACTTCTTGGGTACAGGGGAGAAACCTTTCCTGTGCGATAAGTGTGGCCGAGGATTCAACCGTGTGGACAATCTGCGTTCCCATGTGAAGACGGTGCACCAGGGGAAGGCGGGCATGAAGAGACTGGTGGTGGCTGAAGAGGATGACGACGACGAGGAGGAGAAGCTGCTGTCTGACTCTGGCCCGGGCTCAGAGCTCGACAATAATGAAGTCAACATCGTCACGGTTACTACAGAAGACATAGTGACTTTGGCCACAGAGGCTCTGGCTGGCAGTGCCGTAGCACAGCTCACGGGTGAGGGAATATGACAGAGGAGTGTGATAAAAATGATTATTACACTGCGCCTTGTAGAAAGGTGGTTCTAAGGGCATTTGCTAAATCTGAGTGTCACCATAATGGCACTTGGATGGTCTCCTAATATTATTTGTTGTTTTTGATCCCTGTAGTGTTGCCAGTGGCAACCTCTGTGTCCGCAGATGAAACTGAAGCACTGAAAGCAGAGATCACAAAAGCAGTGGAGAAAGTCCAAGAAGCAGGTGAGTAATACATCATTTATATACTGTATATATTAGTGCTGTCAACTAATGAATTGCACATTTTTATTAATCGCACCGAACATTAAAATTTGTACGATATTTGTATATTGTAATACACAATTTCACATTGAAACTCCTAATTAATGTAGAAACAACATAAAGAAGGTATTTTTCAAATATTTGTGTAATGACATCTTTTTAGAAAGTGCAATGAATGAAGGCCAGTATCACCGACACCAATACTGCTTCTGATGTCTCTATTAAATGGATTTTTCCTTTCAATTTCTGGGGTGGAAATGAGTAAAAGATATTGTTTTGTTTACAATGTTTTTTTTAAAGAATAAGGTAATGTCACCAACATTTTGCATACCAGTGAAATTTCACAATTCTCGATTCCAATTTTTATACCACACACAAAAAAACGAATATAAAGTTCAAACATTTTTTTAAGGCAAGTAAACAATCAGTAATAAAGCAAGAACAAATACACAAATTACAAGTGATAGCACAAATTAATATAAAAAACATAGATACAAATGAAATAAAGAGTGTTTTCAGGTACAGTACTCAGCAGCATTAACTCTGAAAGTTAACAAATTCAGCAATTACTCTTTACAGTAGATATCTTCTTGAAGATATAATGTTCCAGCAAGTCTGCTTGTTTAATTTTCAAAGAAGCATGTAAATATTAATCAGGAAAATAAGATTTTCCTATTAAAGTGATAAAATGTTGTGATGCAAAAATGAGTATATCTTCCTGAAAGTTACAAAATAAAACTAAATACAAATTTACTGGTGCAAGTTAAATGCGTTTTTGATCAACAGGTGAGTATGTTGAACCAAAACATTTAAATAAGAGTAATTTCTTGACAAAAAAAAAAGTGTTATATAGCCTATTGAATCATTCTCAGACTTATTTCTTTGCGTACAAGAGGATTACCATTTAAAGTGTGAAAATATAGCAAAAGTAACACAGAGACTGAAAAAGAATGGACTTGTGACAAAGTCCCTGAAACAACCAGGCAATCACTTTAAATTTTAATTTTATGATGAGGGATTTTTTGTTAAGAAAAGAGCAGGAGAAATGACAAGCAATTGTCTCAGGCAAAAGCTGTGAGAATAGTGACTATTTCATCTCGCACAGTAATAAGCTACGTGCAGAAGTGAAATGCATTGTTCTTGTCCACACAGGACACAAGAAACTAATTTAGTCTTTTCCAAGGTCCACTTGAACAAAATATAGACTTCTGGTAATCCATACTCTGGTCTCATGAGACCAAATCAATCATTTGGGATCTAACAGCATCCAAAATGTATGACTTTGCAAGGGGGAGGAGTGAGAAGTGCCTGGGCTCCATAGTGAACTTCTGTGGTAGTAAATGTCTGAGTCCTGAACGAGTGGGGGAGTTGTACTTAATCAGTGGTGTCATGAATTCACACACCATTATGTGATACAAAATCTTGAAATGGAAGATTCTACCTTGTGTTTTTTGGGCACTTTTTTAACATGACAATGACTCTATACATTCTCCCAAAAATATTTAACCCAACCTTTACACACTGTTGGGCACCTGTGGGTGATTTTGTAAAGGCAGGTTGAGCAACACTCCCATTCAAACATCAGGGCACCCAGGCAGGTGATCCTCCAGGAGTTACACGGATGTGAACATTTTTCATGAACTTGTACACTCAATGCAAAGCTGAAAAAGTGTGCTGATCTATTCCTGCAGATCCCAACACCCAGATCTTGTATGCATGCGACTCATGCGGTGAGAAGTTCCTGGATGCCAGCTCTCTCGCCCAGCATGTGCGCATTCACACTGCCCAGGCCCTGGTCATGTTTCAGGCGGACTCTGACTTTTATCAGCAGTACGCTGGAGATGGCACATGGCAAACAACTGAGCAGGTCATCCAGGGAGGGGAGCTCTTGTTCCGGACACGGGAAGAGGAGAGTGAGGAAGGAGAAGTAGCTCTAGCCCAGCCTGAATCTCAAACTGAGGGGGCAGAGGTGGAGACCAGTTCACAGGCAGAGACAGACGAGGGGGCTGAAAACCAAGGAGAGTGAGGAGTTTCTGATCTGATTCAATCCAAGGAAAGTTAAAAGGACAGAGAGATCCACATGGAGTTTTAGACTGTCACAAAGTGTAATATTTCTCACCAGAGGTATGGTTATTACTGATTAACACACTATAATTAAATTTGCTCATATTTTAAAAATGCTAGGTAGATGTCGTAATATCTCAAACCACAGCACTATGTGTGCAGAGCATATTAAAACTACATTGTATAGAGTTAAGTTTAAATAAAAAAAGATGACAAGAAAAAAATGTAATTTAATATGAACAACTTAATTTGTAATGCTGACAAACCTTTTAATACTGTTGTCTCCCTGTATATGTCCTCTGCCAGCTCATGTATTCACGCTATTGTAGACTGTTTTACTGAGGCCAATTAAACAAATTGACTGTCCTACAAGTTTAATTTTTCAACAAATCAGCTACCGAACTTTTATTTGATTTATTTGTTTGTGGTTTGTATACTCATTTTCCACTTGAGCATAGTACTGCTTGAACATTATCTTTTTTAAATGTATTGTGTTCTAGATAATGGACTATAAAAAAAATATTGTTACTTCTATAGATCAGTGAAATTAAGCTACTATTTTTTTGAATATCACAGCTTTCATTGTCAGATTATATAAACTAGTATTAGTGATCAAGGTAATTTTGGTCCAATTCTGTTGGAGTTTATCGAACAGACAATTGGATATTGTATCACAATTAGATACAATATAAATTAAGCCTTATTTATAGTGCAAAACACAGAAAAACTTGCAATTTAATGGTTTGTTAATAAACCTTTTAAATAAATCTTTTGGTTGGTATTGAATAAATGTCTATACCATTGCCAGGAAAGCAAGGCTACTTGTTTACCCTAATTTAGGGTTTATCAAATGCATTGAGACTTTGATTAGATAGAGCTTTAAAAATCGAATCAGTTTCGAAACAACACTACTTGGACCACATTACAATGCAGGTATCAGAGGTATGGGTGCTTTGCTGTTTTAAAGTGTGGTTATTTTCAGTAAAAGGCTTCCAGTGGCAGTGATTGCAGTTGTTTCATGTGTCATAGCGCATTGAGCTTTAGATATAACAACAGAGAATCAATTAGGTAAATGAACAAGAAAAACAAGTGTTGATTATTTGGCTTTTTTTTTTTTTTTTTTTTTTTAAATATACATTTATTTGTTTTGGAGCTATTTGTCCCACTTTTTAGTACAGTGAATATTTCTCAGGTTTTTATTTTCTGTATAGGAACATATTATCCCAGGGCTGAAGAAGGTGGGCGAAGTAGATTCAAATATAACTTGATTTAATAACATAAAGAAAACTCAGGTTGATATCATACCTTGATCATTTCTGCCATTATTGCCCAAAGATTAAATTTATTGACACTATGGCCCGGTTAGACAAGGCCAGGATTAGGCCTTAGTTCAATTAGGGCATTAAGTAGCATAAACGTGTCTTAAAAAAAACATTACTGCTGTGCATCTTGAGACAAAACAATGGCGCTGACATATTTTAAGATATGTCAGTGCAAATTGCTTTCAGTAAAAACAGCTCAAACATGCATTTTAGTCAGGGACTTGCTTCAGCCTCGTCTGTGTGTGAAACCGGTGGCACTATATATGTGGTAAGCTGTTACAATAGAAATTGCAAGCAAAATGTAAAACTTTACATTTACTTTTATGTAAAAATTACGAAAAGTAATTTAATTCATGAAATGCCACACAAATGTAAAATGTAACATTCAGAAACATATCAAATAAAAGCCAAAGCCTATTAAAGGCTAAAAAACAAAAAAACAAAACAAATATATATATATCGTAAATACTAGTTTACTAGTTAAAAAATTGGAGATGAGCTCGTATTCACAACTTCAGAAGTGGTAGGACATTTTCGATAGCATGAAGTCAGCATTAATCTACCACACACTGACGCCTGCCCACCGAAAAGCATTGAGTTGTACTGACCTCTGTTGGTCGTTAAATTTTAAAGAAAGATACTTTGTACATAAACAACACAAAAATGCTATATTTTCTTCAAATGTATCTATACGAATAATCAGTTAACTCGTATTAATTTAAGTTAAATTAGTTAAACAAGTTAAATTAAATTAAATTAACAAATATTATTTGTTTGGAAATAAACGTGTACAAATAGTTGTTTCAACTGCATGTACATTTTAACAAATTTCCTGCAAAAGATACATTATGTGCGGACGATGACAGCATAGACTGTAAAAAATAGGGATGACAGGCGGCGTTAGTCTCATTATAATATTAATGAGTCCATGAGGCAGCACGCGATTGGCTGCAGCTCTGGGTCAGAGTTCGTATCCGCGTTAGCGCTGACGTTGTCCAAAGGAGGAAAATGGCGATAGGTTGCTTGTCAATGAGGGACACCGCGACTCTTGCAACATTAACCTGCAAAAGACGGCGTGCTACAATGATTCCCACATTGTCTGGCGGGTTCAGCAAAAGCACTTTGTTTGTTTTATCGGTGGCGTTAATGTTGCAGGTAGTTTTAGGAAACGGAAAGACTCTCGTTCTGGTGGACAATCCCAACATTAGAGACACTCATTCAATCTTCTTCCGCAGTTTAGCAGGTGAGCTACAAATTATAGCATTTTATTTATTACAACACTTCAAATTATCACATTAACACAAGAAAATAAGTTTAATATGTTAATTTATATGCGATATGAGTTGAAGATGCATGAATGTGACTCTGATTGAGTAATTGCACCAGCATGCCTGTACTGACACAGAAAGGTATTGTACGTTTCTTACTTGTTTGAACCCATAATCACATTGTTGTTCTCAGATCGTGGGTTTGACCTTTCCTTCAAGACTGCTGATGATCCTGGTCTCTCTCTGATAAAGTATGGCCAGTTCCTCTACGATCATCTCATTATTTTCTCTCCATCAGTGGAAGGTGAAGCCTGTTATAGTTAACATGAATTTCATGTCGTGCTGCCATTTTTACGCTTGAATAACCATCTTATGTTTACAAATTCCCAATGGAACAGATTTTGGGGGCAACATCAACGTAGAGACCATTACGGCCTTCATTGATGGTGGAGGAAATGTTCTTGTTGCTGCCAGCTCTGATATTGGTGAGTGCTGCATTGGTTTTGCAAATGTGTACACACATTGGCCTGTTGATCATGTCAATGTAATCCTTTTACCACGATGACTCTGGCAGGTGACCCTCTGAGAGAGCTAGGCAGTGAATGTGGGATTGAATTTGATGAGGAGAAAACCGCTGTCATTGACCACCATAACTATGATGTTTCTGATCCTGGTGAGGTAAGTAATGGAAGGAGGAAAAATAGAGCTTCAAACAATTTATATAAAATGAAATGTTCAACATGAACATGAAAATTGACTCTTTATTTTCTTAACGCTCTCTTCTAGTTTTATTGTCCATGATTTTTCAGTACACTAAATTCAAGTGAGAAAAAGTTTTTGGAATTTCGTAATGTAATTATTTGCATAGTCTCTGGAAAGATTTTTTGCTTTATCTGATGTCACCTACTGTAGGCTGTTTGGCTTTAACCAATAGCAAGATGGCCATTAAGTCACTGGTTTAGGCCAGGGATGCCCAACATTTTATTTCCAGCCGAATCACTTTGATTTAAAATAATTCCTTGAAGTACCCCATGCATTTTAAAATTAATATAAACATGTATATTACAAAACAATAAACAATATTTAACATGTTCACTGTTCTCTGATATTGGTTAATGGCCACATGACATGCAGGTAAACAAATACAATTATAATTTTCTTTTTTTTAGTAACTCCAGTTTTTTGTTTTATTATGAAAATTAGGTGTAAAAAAGATTATGGCAACAAAAGAAAATAATAATTTATACATTATATAATAAAGATATATATTAAATATGTGAAATACTTTAGGGTGAACTTGACCTTGGTATTAAAATGGGTTGCTATTTCGTGTGTAAATTAATATAGCAATTATTTTACTCTCTTGACATTTACACCACAGTTTCAAATCTTTGTTTTAAGCCTTATCATTTGTATTAAAGTTGAATTCTTTATTTTTGTACAGCACACACTGATTGTTGCAGATCCAGAGAATCTTCTTAAAGCCCCAACTATAGTTGGCAAGCCCACTGATAAACCAGTCCTGTTCAAAGGTGTTGGGTAAGTGGTCTCCTAATACCCTGTTACTTGCTTATTGTAAAAATGTAATTAATCAAATTACAAGTTACCTCTTTTCCTCAGCATGGTGGCTGACCCAGATAACTCTCTGGTGCTGGACATTCTGACAGGATCCTCTACCTCTTACTCCTATTTCCCTGATCGTCCCATCACACAGGTCAATATTTCAAAATGTGGTGCTTGAGAACAGCCAAAATCTTTTAATGTTACATTTTTGATAAATGAATTCGCACTCACCTCCGTTCCCTTTTTGCTTTCCAGTATCCTCATGCAGTTGGAAAGAACACCCTCCTGATTGCCGGTCTGCAGGCAAGAAACAATGCGCGTGTGGTTTTCAGCGGGTCTTTGCACTTCTTCAGTGATGCTTTCTTCAACTCCCCCGTGCAGAAGGCTGCCCCTGGGTCAAAGAGGTCTGTTATGCTGCATTGCTATATATTCAGACATACATTGTGACACTTGGTTGAAATCATATGTATTAGTGATCGGTCAATATGGCCGATGCTGAAATAAAGTTGATAGGCCAAATGTGATATCACGCTATTTATTTTAAAGATAGTAAATAACACATGCATAACAATAAAAATATTTACTAAATTAGAAGGAAGTAATTGTAAAATATATCATTCTGAAAAACAATACTTTGAACTTGACAAAAAATACATCTCTAAAATAAACAGATTGAAACTTTAATTAGAAACTTCTTGATTCTCTAATGCTATTATAGTATTTTTCACAAATAAAGAGATGGATATAAACATGAATAAAAAGTAAACACTGTAACCAGCAGTGCACTCAGTAATCTGATAAATCTGTGTAACAAACAGGTAGGGCTTATTTACATACAGTAAATATGACATGAATGATATAGCGGCCGACTAAATATAGCAGAGCATTGTTTGAAGGAAATATCTGAGTATGTCTGTTATATTCAAAGTCCTGTTTAAATTCTATAGATGCATAGTTGCTGAATGCTGCTAACACTGTATGAGAAAGTATTAGTGTTTGCATGTTTATTACTAATAACAGAAAAGCAAATGCTGTAATACATTTTTCATATGCCATTCGTTTTCCTAATTAAGACAGAACTGTTAAACAAAGACAGTAAACTAATGAAGATGGACAATCTGCCACTTTCGACACTTATTGGCCAAACAGAAAAATGTAATGGCCAATGCTGATCATTAAAAATGCCAAATATTGGCCTTGGCGATGTATAGGTCAACCACTAATATCTATTCTTTTATGTTCGATCAGTTGTGAAGTTAAGGCCTTCATCTTAGGGTGTACTCACACTAGGCACGGTTGCTATGAACCGGGCCCGAGTACGATTGTCCCCCCTCCCCACTCCCCCTCTGGCCTGCACTCACATAGGGTTTCAGCATTCGTGCCGGAGCACGCTTACGTCATTATGGTGCGACGGTTTCGGGATAAACAGGAAGAGCGGCGCTCTCACTGAACACAATGGAGTCCATCGCTCTGTTAGTTTACTTTGTGGATAATTTTGAGTCGTTTGGTCCACGGTGGTCCACAGCCCTCTCACAGCCTGTTGTTAAAGAGATCTATCGCCTTTGTGGCACGAAAATTTTCACGTAATCGTGCTGCTCGTATGAGGAGGTTTGCAAGGTACCAGCTGAAGTGCAGCAAGGACTTTGCAGCTTTGATTACGGACTACAGTTCCAGCTCCAGCACGGTTAGCGCTCACACTGCATGCGAACCGCGCCCGAGTCCAACTGAACCGTGCTCTGGCCCACCTCTTCCAAGCGGGCCAGGGCCGGCTAATTGAGCCGCGCCCGGGCACGGTTCGGAGCACTCACACTAGTCAAACGAAACATGCTTTGGTGGTCAAACGCACTCGGGCACGGTTCAAACTGGCTAGTGTGAGTACACCCTTAACTACCTGTGCCATGCTGAAAGTTCTCCATTTGTTTAGCATTTTATAATGCATGATGTGTATATTCTTAGATATGAACAGACTGGTAACCAGGAGCTGGCTGAGTCCCTGTCCCGCTGGGTGTTTAAGGAGGCTGGTGTTCTGAGGGTTGGGGCGGTTACCCATCATCCAGTTGGAGAGAGCACACCGCCTGCTGCCTATACCATCACTGATCTTGTGGTGAGGCATAGCATATATATATATATATATTGAAAATATTTTGCTTGCTAATTCTGAAGAATGTTTTGCTTAGAAATGGACAAACATTCAATTTTCTTTTAAAGAAACATAGTATGCACAACAAACAGAGCAATTTGACTTACTACTACTGTCTGCATTGTCTCTACAGGAATACAGCATTGTGATTGAGATGCTGTCTGGTGGAAAGTGGGTGCCCTTTGATGGAGATGACATTCAGCTGGAATTTGTCAGAACTGATCCATTTGTTAGGACCTACCTCAAGAAAAATGGTATGTCATTATTATAAGTGCATGTACACCACTGTTCAAAAGTTTAGGGTCAGTAAGATTTTTTTTTTTTAATACCTTTGTTCAGCAAGGATGCATTAAATTGAGCAAAAGTCACAGTAAAGACATTTATGTTACAAAAGATTTATATTTTAAATAAAAGATTTCTATAAAAACTGGAAAAAAAAAATCCACAAAAATGTTTTCAACAATGATAATAAGGATTGTTTCTTGAGCACCAAATCAGCGTATTAGAATGATTTCTGAAGGAATATGTGACACTGAAGACTGGAGTAATGATGCTGAATATTTCACAGTATTACTGCTTTGTATTTTTGATCAAATAAATGCAGCCTTGGCTGAGGGTAAGAGATATCTTTCAAAAACATCTTACTGATCCCAAACTTTTAAATGATAGTTTGTTAATAATGAATGGCATTAAAAATGTATGACTGCTTGTTTAGGTGGAAAATACAGTGTACAGTTCAAGCTTCCAGATGTATATGGAGTTTTTCAGTTCAAAGTTGACTACAACAGACTTGGCTACACACACCTCTACTCCTCAACCCAGGTGAGATTCAAAATTAATTAAAAAACTTTCTGTATATTTCAGGTTCTCAACATTTCCGCAGTGATTTATTCACTCTTGATATTTACTGATTTTTTTGTGTGTGTTATTCCACAGGTTTCTGTCCGTCCACTGCAGCACACCCAGTATGAGCGCTTCATCCCCTCTGCCTTTCCATATTATGCCAGTGCCTTCTCTATGATGGCAGGACTCTTTGTCTTCAGTGTCGTCTTTCTGCATATGAGAGAAAAAGAGAAGTCTGATTAAAATGTGTACCAGTAATGAGGAGTATAAGAAAATGATGAAAAAAAAGATGGTGCTCCAGACCTCTAGCAGTCATGAGATCTGAATTATGTTGGTATGGGCTCATTTTGGTGAGTTGGATGGTGTGCCATTACAAAAAAAAAAGAAATTGTAAATTGTTCTTTGGAGGGGGGTTGGGTAATCTGACAAAATATGTTTTTGTTTTCTGGTTTGCAATTTGGTTATTTAATGATTTTGGGGCACTCTTCTTTTATTTGTATAAAATGCAACTTGAATTGGTTTTTATTATACAGTGTGCACTGATGTTTCAGCTCTTGCTATGAAAAGATTGTTTTGAATTCTACCAGTTGTAAAAAGAGGAATGGATGCTCCAAATGTGGTTGAAACACCTGAAGGCAGTAAAGTTTTAACATTCCACCCCTACCCTTTTTCTGCTCTGTTCAGTTGCATCACTTTTGAAACTGCCTGATTCTATTCATGATGGTTTTAGGAGTTATAAATAGTTTTTACTGACTCATCTCTAAAATGTGGACTACACAGACAAGTTTATTTTATTTGTGACCTTATTCCTTTAAATTCTTAAATACATGGGATAGTATGAATGTGACAATAGAGTATACAAACACGGTATATACACAGATAGTATGCATAATCATTTTTTAAAAATACTTTAATTGATACACTACTGTTCAAATTTTGGGGGTTGAGAATTGTATTTGGTGGTTTTTGAAAGAAATCTATTGTGCTCAGAAAGGCTGCATTTATTTGAATAAGAATACAATTAAAAACAGGAATATTGTAAAATATTATTACAACTATTTCTAGAAACAATATTTCTATTTTAAAATGTAATTTTATCCTGAGATGGCAGATCAGAATGTTTAGCAGCTGTTTCAGTGTCGCATAATCCTTCAGAAATCTTATCAATGTTTTTAATGTAATACATTTAAGGATTTTATAATGGGTTGAAAGTTTAAAAGAACAGCATTTATTATAAATATAAATCTTTTGTATTGTTATAAATGTTTGCTAAATACAAGTATTAGATTTTTTTTATCTTATTGAAAACAAACGTTTGAATTGTAGTGTACATAATTAACGCCAGGGTTCACCAATCTCGGTTCTGGTGGAGGGCCGCTGTCCTGCAGAGTTTAGCTCCAACCCCAATTAAACACACCTGAACCAGCTAATCAAGGTCTCACTAGGCATACTAGAAACTTTCAAACAAGTGTGTTGGAGCTGGTTGGAGCTAAACTCTGCAGGACCGAGATTGGTGAACCCTGATTAACACCCTAGTTTGTAAGATGTATGGTGATAATTTCATCAGCATTTTGTACCTCAAACTCGCCTTCACATCGGTTGTTTGCAAGAACAGTTAAATTTTGTGTTATCTGTATAATAAAAAAATAATTTCTTTGCACGTTTATGTAAAGACAAGGATTGATATACAAATCTACATAATCCTTTCTTGTATAAGATATTCCTCATTTATAAGTCCTGTTGGACAAAAGCGTCTGCTAAATAAATACATCTAAATTTAAGCAGTCTTCATAGGATAGTCAGATTTCTTGTCGACAAACTGTTATATTTAATTTTAATAAAAATAGGTAATTTTAACTTTTAGCCAGACAAAAATGTGAGATTACGTGCTTGATGAATGACGTATAATTAAACCGACATAGATTGTAGTCCTTACGTAGCGACTTGATAGAAACGTACGTTTTTAAAATAAACAGTTGTTACAAAATTCAAGATTGAAATATGACCGCGTGTATTTTAGGTTGTAGAACAAAACTCGAAAGTCTCTTCAAGTAATGATAACAACAGACCTTACGAAACGAAAACCGCAAGAACTACAAATGAACGTCATCACTAAGCTCGTGGCCTGTGAACACAACACGAGTCGGGAGCGCGCGTCAGCTGACACCCGCAGAAAGAGCAGAGCCAGACATGGATCAACTCAAAGTCAAAGACAGGATCCTCGAAAACATCTCCTTTTCCGTCAAGAAGGTAAGGAACTCTATACATGCACCGAGGATATATATCGACATTTTCTAGATTATAATTTGAAGGTTAGTTTGAGATTTTTGCTGTTTACGATATCAAAATAGTTGGGCCTCCCTCCCCCTCCTGCTGTGTTTTGGTGAAGACAGACGCCTTGACATCTTAAGAATAACATCCAGTGTTTTCAATTCAAGGTTTAAGGAATACCAGGTTAGCCAGTCAACTGTCGCTGCACTAGACTGACTATTCTAGTTTATAGTGTGTACTTATAGCGTAGTTAATATCTGTTTATATGAGTAAAATGACATGAAAGGGATACAGTCATTTTAGGCTTCAGTCAAGTAAACAGTCTTCAGTCTTCACTGCATGTGCATCATAGACACATCAAAACTGTGACACTATGGCCCTGTTAAGAAGTCCTGTGATCAAATGAGGTCCTATTAATAGGACAAACATAGCTTGCTACTTATTTTATGGGTCCATCCCAGGTCATCCTGTCTTTTTGTTCTGTATAAACTTACTGAATCTTTGCTGTTTGCAAAGTTAGAATGTTTGTTCTTTCTTTCTTTCTTTCTTTCTTGGTCTGTCTTTTGCACCTGTGATTCAGGATGGTAGTGACTTACACACCCTGCCGCCTTTTGACTTAGTCATTCAGATTTTAGCTCATCAGGTGCTTGGCATTAGTACATTCTCATGGATTTTAATGGACTTGCCAATCATAAAGCCCCACTTTCATCAGTGAATCACAATGCGGTGAATTTCGAAAGAAAAGTTTATATTTCTTTATATTTTATACATTTCTCATCTTAGGTTGTTCATCCAGAATGATAAGGATTGCTTGGAATGTCATGGCTGTGTGCGCTTCAGAAATTTACCAGACAGGACAAGCATTTTTCATTCACGTTCATGTGATCATTCTTTAACACTCTGTAACATTTGATCCGCAGTTGCAGAGTTACTTTGCCGCCTGTGAGGATGAGACGCCAGCCATCAGAAATCACGACCGGGTTCTTCAGCGGTTGTGTGAACACCTGGATCACGCTCTGCTTTATGGGTTAGACAGACTGCACCACAGCCTTTGAAAATTCAAATACTTTTTAAGTAGACATTTTGAAGCACACAGGTCTTCTCTTTTCTCTGTGTCTTGAAGGTTGCAGGACATCTCATCAGGTTACTGGGTCCTCGTATTACACTTCACACGGCGAGAGGCCGTCAGACAGATTGACGAACTCCAGCACATAGCTACCAATCTTGGCAGAAGTAAGACCAAAACCTTTACCGCCCGATTCTGTGATGTGCTTTATAATGGTTTATAATGGTACATTACTGTTCAAAAGTATGGTGTCAGTGAGTTTTTTTTTTTTTTGCAGATATATTAAAGGGTTAGTTCACCCAATAATAAATAATATTATATTCACCCAATAATAAACTCAGTAATTACTCACCCTCATGTTGTTCCAACCCCGCAAGACTTCAATAACATAGAAGCCTATGGAGGAGTGAGACAGCTCTCAGATTTCATCAAAAATATCTTAATTTGTGTTCCAAAGATGAACGAAAGTCTTATGGGGTTGGAACAACATGAGGGTGAGTAATTACTGACAGAATTTTCATTTTTGGGTGAACTATCCCTTTAAGATGCCTTGTTTCATGTAGTTAACTATGACTGCTGTGTTGTTGTTCCACAGGTCGTGCCTGGCTCTACTTGGCACTCAGTGAAAGTTCTTTAGAAAGCTACCTCCGACTTTTTCAAGAGAATCAAGGACTGCTCCATAAATACTATTACAAGTGAGTGACTTAGAGATAATATGTATGTTCTTCTGTGGTTTCAGATCATAAAAGTGCTTCCTTTAAGCGGTCATCTGATTTTTGTGGTATGTTTCCTCCTTTACAGAAATGCGTTGGTTTGCAGTCATGATCATCTCACTCTGTTTCTTACACTTGTCTCTGGGCTGGAGTTCATCCGCTTTGACCTTGAACTGGTATTACTCTTCATTTTCCAGTCTAGAATTAGATTGGCTGTTCCACTGTATGTCCTAGACATGAAGTGTCTGTCTAACAGTGCAACAACTGACTGCTCTTTACAAGCTGTTTCAAAATAGTATGAGAAATGTGAGAGAGTGTATCATTTAGTTGCTCTGACAGGTCAGAAAGTTTTTTTTGTCACCTTTTTATCAGTCCTTATTCCTTCAATAGTTATACTGCAGGTCTATTTAAAAATGTATATTATTATAACTTTGTATATATTATATATCATTGATATCTCCATGTCCTTTAATTTGTGACAGGATGTGCCATACCTGGATGTTGCTCCTTACATGCCAGAGTACTACAAACCTCAGAATCTGTTGGATTTTGAGGAGAGGTTGCCAAGCTCTGATAGCCTGTCACTGCACTCTTTCACTTCCCTCACCTCCACAAACCTTGAGTGGGACGACAGCGCCATTGCCCCATCCAGTGAAGGTGAGCTGCTTGGATTCAATTCTCCATCTTTTTCTCCCACTGTGTTTTTTACTATTCCAACCTCTGTGTCTTATTTTCACACTTTTTTTATATTGTCTTTCTCTTTTCTTCTTTCTTTTACAAAGTGGCATATTCCCATTGATATAATTCATTATTCTGCACCAGGATGACAGTTATCTTTAAGATTGTTTATATGAAAGATGAGGACAGTGTCAGTGAGTGCTCAATAATCTGTGACCATGATCTTCACACATTCATGCTTTCATTTAATTCAGTGACACATTTCACAGCTTATTATGTCACAATGTCTCATTCAGTTTTTATTAGTTCCTGTCATATTCCAAGTTTCACACACACTTTTTTCACACACACACAGTTTCTGTTCTTCTTTCATTCACTTCATCATTCTTTCCTGCCTATTGATTGAGTCTTATTTTTCCTTTTTAGATTATGATTTTGGTGACATCTTCCCTGTGTTGCAGTCATTGCCAAGTGCAGACTGGGAAGGTTGGACATGGTTATTTCCCCCTTCCCCAATCTAACGTTTGCAATCCCACACAATCCATCCTTCCAAAGCTACTAACCAGAATTGCGCATGTCTGTTTCACTCAGTGCACGTTTGTTTCATGCGCAGAATCTGTTATATGCAATGTGCTTGTGAAGAGTTCATAGATGGGTTGCTGGTGCCTATGGTCTATATTAGACTAAACAGAACCCAACCCTTCGCTGATGCAGGGTTTTTTGGGATGGTACTAAAACATACACAGTGCCTGATGCAGCTGAAACTCGCTGTCTGGTGATGGATTGGGTTTTCTGCCATTGCACCTGCAGCAGTGTGGCAGCTGGTTTGCATGTTTTCTGCTTGGATTTTAACCAACTGCTTCCATTCCTAAATTCTATGGCAAATATCAGTCATAACTTAATGATTATGAAATGCTGACTGTAATAGCCAAATAGCAGTCTTTTAAATGTAGAACAAGTCTTTGCTTGCATGATATTAAATTATTTGTTAGGATGTAAAAGTTTATTATATTTATAATTTTTATTTTATGCAGATATGACACTAAAGAAAGCAATTTTAACATCAAAATTATATTTAATCCTCTTTCTAAAATAAACAGTTAGAATAGTCATTGCAAGAGCTCCAGCACACGTCTGTCTTCAGTACTGCAATATATTTATGTGTAAGGCAAATATCAGCAAATTAACAGCAAAAAAAGTGACTTAATAATTTGCACTATTTGTGATTATTTTCCCATAATTTTTAGATAAATAAAAGGATGAGGTGGAAGTAGCTGGAAAGCTAAGTTTTTCTAAACAACTTGTGTTTGTTGGATGTCTCTGTGCTTTCGTCATGATTCAGTAGCTGTTTATCCTGCCTAATATGAGTTACTAATACCTGCATTTCGCTTCATGTTGTTTTCTGACAGAGGGAGACTTGACTGATCCAGTCAGTGGGCCCCGTTCCTCAGGATCGGACCCTCAGACTGTTGTCAGTGACTGTGTGGTGATCAGGGCCTCTGCACGCACCATCAGGACCACGTCTCTGTCGCGAAGCCCTACGTTTCGGCACAATCCCTTCAAAGAGGGCTCAGACACTAACACTTCCGCTGATGTCACCCCGGTGCACATGTCTAGCCGTCATGCTTCCACAACAGGAGAAGATGCTGAGATCACCAGCACTGAGCTGGAAGTCATTAGGTATGTCTTGAGCATTAGAGCTAATGGTGTAGGATTACAGTAGTGGCAATTACACATTATTCGTTGAAAGGGTGAAGTGTGTCACTAAAACAGTAAACCATTTATAGGATAACTTCCCAAAGACTGTAAACACATTTAAAAAAAAAAAAATTGCGAGCAGTTTGTGAAGTCAAGTAAGTCTGTAATGCTCGGATCTGTTAGATAGGGGTCGGCAATATGACCAATAACTTGTATCACAATATGACAATATGAATACGTTTATTTCACGATAACCATAGTTATTTTTTGCTTTAAATAAAGTTTTTGATATAAAAATTTAATTTAAAGGTGACATATTATTCCCCCTTTCACAAACATAAGCAAAAAAAAACTCAAGCTCACAGAAGACAAGTAAACTGTCAGTGATAAAATACAGTGAATTTATACAAAGAAAATAATTAAAAGCAATAGAACAAAAAACTACAATAGAACAAAGACACTATTGAAATAGACCTACCTGAAAAACTTTAAGCACTAAAAATAAAGAACTACAATAGAACAAATCAGGTTTATTAGGCTGCTGTCACTTTAAGAGTGAATGCACTGATCTAATATACTGATACAGTACGCTAAAAAGAACTCTTGGCTCTAAGTTCATTACTCGCGCTCTGTATGAGCACCGGCTTTATGGCGGCGCATTTCAGGTGTGTGCACTCAAAGTCTTTCGCTGCTTATTGCGCTTGAACAGTTTAAAATCACTTGTTTTTAAACCGCAAGGCTTAAATACGCATTCAAACGATAAGCTTTCGAGACGGCACAGAACGACAACGTCACGTGAGCATAACCGAGATAGAGACGATAGTCCAAAATCTCTATCGGTTGAGAGATTTCAACCGTTTAATCGTGTCTGCCGGTATATCGCCCACCCTTACTGTTAGCATTACAATTGATATTGATGACAGTTGCTCGGCTAGCACTATTTATGGTTTAAGGACCCTCCAAAACAGCTGGCAAAATATCTTTAATTTAATGAAATATTTACAGTGTTGCTTGCAAAACAATTATTTATTCTGAATAAATGGATACTTTTGAATGGATGTCAGTTGAAAATGATTTTTGCAATATTTGGTACCACTAATGCCACAGAAGTGACACACTTCACCTTTAAACTCCACTTACATATAAGTGTTCTTGTTTCTTATTTAACTGACAATATGCTAAATAGGTTTAACATTAGGTAGAGGAATGGATCATTTCCCTGTTTTGTTTTCATAAATATATCTTTGTGCGACAGAATGGCAAGGCGCAGAAGGCCTGGTAAGAAACGACGGGGAAGAGGGTCGACAGACTCTGTGAGCAGTGAGCAGAATGTCATCTCTCCTGACACTGAGGAATCCCTTCAGATAGTGGTTGAGAGAGACATAGTAGACAAGCTTAACGTGGACAGTCGGGGTCCTCTGGAGGGGCCAGACGGTCCTGGGGCCGAGTGCATGATGAATGGGAGACAAGGAGACAATGAAGACCTGGAGGCAGGACTGAGGCTCCCTGAAATGACGGACACTTCTATGGACAGTGTGGGCCAACCCCTCCGTGACGTCATGGACAGGCTGAACGGTTCTCTGGATGGAGAGAGCTGGCAACCACATGAAGGTGAGGAGGGAATATGCACTAGTCACAATGAACCCCCCCATCAGCAGCCCTTTCGAGAGGACTCGGGCGGTGAACCTCCAGACCCAAGCCGTTGTTTCCTGCAGGCCCCCCTGCCACCTGCAGACTTCTACTGCTTTACCTCCCAGAGTCCAGACCCTGCTGCCTCGTGTGGTGGGCACAATGACTTTGCAGGGAATGGCGTGCCGCAGGATGTTCCTGTTGGCGATGAAGATGAGGGAGAAGCAGAGACAACAGGCGCAAGGCAGGATCCCTCCATCCCAATAGAGACGTCAGCTCAAGAGAAACAGAGTGAAGCAGAAGAAGAGCAGGAGGAGGATAAAGACTGTTCAATACAGAGCTCCCATGCTGCAGAGTTCAAGTGAGATTGTAAACTGTGGTTATCTTTTATTCAATGAGATTTTAGGCTTAGAAATAGCTCTAATAATGACACAGTATGTGATTTAATATGAGGTTAAGTTATTTGTTTTTGTTTGTTTGTACAGGGTGGATAATAATCACCTGCTGCTGCTCATGATTCATGTTTTCAGGGAGAATGAAGAACAGCTCTCTAAGGTAAAACTATATTCGATTTAATTAATATCACTAAATGGATACCTATGTATTTACAATTTTACATTGTTTCCAAGCTGCAGCTTACTAGTGCAAGAATTCTTGGCCACATCTCCTCATTTTTCCAATTTACTAAAACATTCTATGACATTTGTGACCCCCAGAATCAGATGGAAAAAACCAAAAAGGTATATACACATATATATTTAAAAGTTTAAAAGTTTGTGTCGGTAAGAGTTTTTGAAAGAAGTCTCCTATTCTCACCAAGGCTGCATTTATTTGAGCAAAAAACAGTAATGTGGAATATTATTACAATTTAAGAGAACCGTTTTCTGTTTTAATGTATTTTAAAATGTAATTTATTCCTGTGATGATAAAGCTCAATTCTCAGCATCAGTACTCCAATCTTTAGTGTCACATGATCCTTCAGAAATAATAATAATTTGTGGATATATATTGCTCGAGAAGCATTTCTTATTATTATCAATGTTGAAATGGTTGTGCTGCTTAAAGGGTTAGTTCACCCAAAAATGAAAATTCTGTCAGTAATTACTCACCCTCATGTTGTTCCAACCCCGTAAGACCTTCGTTCATCTTCAGAACACAAATTAAGATATTTTTGATTAAATCTGAGAGCTGGATCACTCCTCCATAGGCTTCTTAGGCATTATAACTTGTTGGCCCAGAAAATGTATTAAAGAGATCGTTAATATAGTCCAAGTGACTCCAGTGGCTCAATCTTAAGTTTATAAAGCGACGAGAATACTTTTTGTGCGCAAAAAAAATAAAAATAACGACTTTATTCCACTATTCATTTCCTTCTCTCTGGACCTCGAGTTTTTCACGTAGTATAACTGCGCAGCGCTTCTGTGTTGTACGTCACACGCATCACACACATGACCAGCGTCGGCCAATAGTGAGCCTACGTGTGACGTACAACACAGAAGCGCTGCACAGTTATACTACGTGAAAAACTGGAATAAAGTCGTTATTTTTGTTTTTTTTGCGCACAAAAAGTATTCTTGTCGCTTTATAAACTTAAGATTGAGCCACTGTAGTCACTTGGACTATATTAACGATGTCTTTAATAGATTTTCTGGGCCAGCAAGTTATAATGTCTTAGAAGCCTATGGAGGAGTGAGACAGCTCTCAGATTTAATCAGAAATATCTTAATTTGTGTTCCGAAGATGAACAAAAGTCTTACGGGGTTGGAACAACATGAGGGTGAGTAATTACTGACAGAATTTTCATTTTTGGGTGAACTAACCCTTTAATATTTTTGTGGAAACATGATACATTTTTTCAGGATTTTTTGATGAATAGTATAAATAGTCAATAAAAGTCTTTACTGTCTCATTTCATCAATTTAATGTACCCTCTATAGAAAAAAGTAATTTATTTAAAAATACAACAACTTTTGAATGAAAGTGTACATGCACAATGGTTAATGGAAAAATTTGGGTATGTCATAAACATACAATCATGAATCATGCATATACAAAGTAATACACGTGCTCAGCTAAGTATGAGTAAGTATGCTGCATCACATTTGTAGTGATATTAAAATGTGTGCATATTTTGAAACAGTTTGTGGTGAATGGTTTTGTGTCTGTGTAGTAAGAAATGTATATAGGCTAGTCCTGAAATAAGAGACTCTTGAAATTAATGATGAATGAAATCTGGGAAATAATACAAGTAAACAAGGCCCTACTTCAAATAAAATGGACCTACCTGTAATTAAACATGTTGTTTTATGCTTCTATTACATGAATGTGTAATATGAAGAACACAGACATTCTAATGAAATGTTAAACGGTGCTATCCTTTTGATTCTTTTGCATTTGTACATTTATTTCAGATGGTGAGAATGAGCACGGGCCACATGGAAGGAGATTTGCAGCCTCTGTATCTGCTGTTGACAGATTGCTACATTTACCTCTTGCGTAAAGGTCAGTGAATTTTCATTGGAAGAGCAGGACATTGTTAGGGACGTCTGCAAAAGTACTTGTTTGCATTTGTTGTTGTGTCCCATTGATTTTCAGGGGCAGCAGAGAAGCCTTATAGTGTTGAGGAGGCAGTGTCTTATAATGAGCTTGACTACATCTCTGTGAGTAAACAATCTGAAGCCTAAATGATCAGTTTGACATGCTGCAGAGAGATTAGAGCCCTTGCTTGTGCCATAGGTGGGATTTCACCAGCAGACCATCACTCTGGTGTGCACTAACAGAAGACGGCAGTTCCTGCTGGACACAGCCGACTCATCTTTGACTGTGTGAGTTTTTTAAATTGAAGCATACATGTGAGATTAATTAGTATGCATGTCTTTGAAGAGGATCTCTTCTTGTTCTCTCCTCAGCTGGTTTCTGACTGTGCTAAAGGCAGCCATGGAAAACGGCTGTAGGGATCCTCCCTACCCCTCTGTTCTCACTGACGCTACCATGGAGAAACTTGCTCTTTCTAAGTTTGTATGCCAAGAGACACACTGTGAGGTAAATAGAGAAGATCTATCATCCTGAATAATGCATGAGACACTGGCAGACTGTGGCTCACTTTGCTGACTCTTCCTATAACAATTAAAGCATTTATAATGATCATATGGTTTAGGTTCTCAACTAGGGGACCTCTGCAAACAGGGATGACTTAATGAATAATGAATTTATTATTATTATTATTATTATTATTATGAATAGAATTGATAAATTATTTGCATTTAAATAATCTAATGTTATTATAATGCTAAAAAAAAATTAAACCATGAATGAATGAATGCATTTTTTTTTATCCCTCTTCAATAATTATAGTTTCTGTTTGTTTCCCAGTTCCTGTTTATAAATAAAAAATCACAATAAGCATAATTATATGCTTTGTCATAATTATAGCAGTTTTTTGGACTGATATGATTTTTAAGGGAGGCCATTTGTGTTTGAATCATAATTATTATTATTTATTATTACATTTCAAAGAGAAAAAAATTATAATTTAGCATCTCACACTTTTTTTTCAAGTTAAAAATAATGTTATAGAGCCTTATAAAAACACAACATAATTTCTGTTCAAATGACCTGTTTTTGAAAGATTTCAAAAGTACTTAGCACAACAAATAGTTAAATAAATGCACATGCTAGGACTGATGTTGTGCTAACTCTGTTTGTGTAGTTGTCGGAGATGAGCATCCGGCTGTATTCTCTGGTTCACTGGGAGGATCCCATGGATGTGACTGTGGCTTCTCCTACATCTCCGTCCAGATCCAGAGAATCCAGCAGCACTAAAGAGGGGCCACTGTTGTACCGGGCTGGGAACTCTTATTTGGGAAAGGAAGTGTGGAAAAGCTGTTACTTGGTTCTCAGGTACAAAAGGGTTTGATGCTTTAAACTATTTGACAGTGTTTCAGCAAGCCGTTTATGTGTACTGAATCTTAATCTACTGTTCACCTGGCAGCAAAGGCATCCTGTATCAGTATGCAGAGAGAACAGATGTTACACCTTTGATGTCTGTGACCATGGGGTAAGCTTCCACTGTAGTTCCAGCAGTGCTGGGTAGATTACTTACAAATCGAGGTCGGTTACTGACAGAGAAAGAAGATAAATTCCATTCTTCATTTTCAACAACATTAAGTGCATTAAATATTACATAATTTATTTTAATTTTAGGTTTTATGATTTAGCTTTTTTATTAATTTTAAAATAAAATGAACTTTAATTTTATTTATTATTATTATTATTGACTTCATTTTATATTGACCTAACTTATTACCTTAAAATCTCAGGGGGTACTTCAAGTAAACAAGTAAACAGCTGACAAAAAAGTTGGGAAATCCCTGCATTGCATGCAAATATGAAATTATGTGAATTTGTACATTTTAATGTTTTGGAAAGACAAAAGCCTTCCAATGACAGTCATAAATTGTTAAATGACTCACTGAGTGATAATTAAAATAATTATTAATGTGTTTGTCAGGAGCTGATAAGATATGCAATGTTGAGAAAACACTTAAAGGTGAATTGATTTCTGTAAATCCAGTGATCAAAAGCTGTGTGGGTCTCAGTGGCTGGTCTGTGTGAACATTTCCACAAACCTGGAACACCTTCTGAATGTATATAAGCAGGAGGTTTTTTAGAAAGGAAAATGGAAAAGATAAAAAAGAAGACAACGAATTATAAATAAATACTGCCAACGTAATTCAATAATAAAGTAACTGTAGTCTGATTACAAGTATTTTTAAATGTAATATCATTTAATTACATTTACTTAATTTTTGGAATCTGATTGATTACGTAATCCAGATTACATGTAATCAATTACTAGTGCTGTGTTCCAGTTCATAGATTTCACTCTTGGCAACTTAATATAAATATCAATGTGAAAGAAAGAAATATATCAATATGAAATATGCCCACTGTTTCTGCTGTAGGGGAGGGCACTGTGGAGGTTGCAGGCGTTCAAACAGCACAGAGAAGCCTCATGCATTTCAGGTGATTCTGACGGATCATCCTCCATTAGAGCTCAGTGCAGAAAACGAACTGGAAATGGCCGACTGGATGCAGCTTCTCTGCCAGTCTGTCTCTAAAGGGGTGAGCGACCATCGCACACATATTAACCTTTTTTTTTTTTCTGGATGCATTTTCCCTGAAGTTCTTGATTTATGTTTTTCAAAGCATTCTGGAGATCATTCAAGCATTCAAGATCTCTTTTGCATTTTTTTGGGAAGTGTGACTAAACGCAACTGTTTGAGACTTCTTTCCATTCATGCATTTGCATTGAAATGCTTTCAGATTCGCCACATGACAATGTGTTATTGTTCCTCAACAGTTCCAGGCATGCCAACATTTGCATTGTAGTTGATGTTGTAGATGTTTTCTTAGTCCAGCCTGACAGAATTAACCAGAATTCCCCAGATGTTGACCAAAACATGTTGTATATTTTTGTTTCTCAGATTATTCCACAAGGAGTAGCTCCTGCACCCTGTATTCCATGTTGCCTTGTGCTCACAGACAGGAAGTTGCTCACGTGTCACCAGGATTGCCAGACCAGTTTTTTCCGTTCTCTAGGAGGAGCTGATCTGAACGATGTCACAGCTGTTTGCCTGGAGGATGATAAAGAATACTGTGTCATTGTAAGTCTTTGTGCAGATTGTAGTGCGTAAGATGTCTCTGTGAACAGATGTTTGCTGTTTGTAGTTTCACATCTACAAATAGGGTGTTCCTTAGATTTCTTTTATTTTTTTTTGTCGGTGTACTGTTTGAGGAAATGTGTGCTTGTCATTATGAATCACATTAGTTTATGAATGCGAAAGCTTGTAACTCACTGTCTTTTTTTTAACTTGTGCACTCCTCACCCTTTGTTTCTCTCTGCAGGAATTTGCAGAAGACCGTGCTCACTTTCTCCCTCCATGGGTTTTGTATTTTAGCGGATGTGAGGAGCGAGATCGGCTACTAGCAGAATTGAGCCAAGCTTGGACTGCTGTTTACCAGGTGAAGAAACCACAAACATATTTACAAAAGATTTCTATTTCAAATAAATCCTGAAATATTAAGCAGCACAACTGTTTTCAACATTGATGATAATAAGAAATGTTACATTTAGAACATCAAATCCGCTTAGAATGATTTCTGAAGGATCATGTGACACTGAAGACTGGAGTAATGATGCTGAAAATTCCTCTTTGAATAAATTACATTTTAAATATACACATTTCATTTTTCTTTAATTATTTATTTCATTAATTAACAGCCTGAATTACATATGTTTGTGCAGGTGACTCTGCCTCGCAAGCCGGTGTTAGACCCGTCGGTGCAGAAGAGGTGCAGGGAGGCGCTGGAGCTGATGAAGAGTGCCTGGCAGAGGAGTGACAGCCTTCACAGAGGTCGATCAGAGAGAGAACCGTGGTGCTGACGACCTCTACATCACTACAGTGAGCCCCAGGATTGGATAGGACAACATTGGGAAGTCAGCTCACCAGCAAACCTACTGTTTACGTAGGTACAAGCAGACTCGGTGAGCTCTCCAGACCAAAGACAATATTGAACAAAGTGGGCTCATATAATATCAAACTACCGATAATAAAGCCTGACCTCGTTTACACTTGCCTTGCACAGATATTTAAGGAGTTAAGGCTTTTACAAGTGGAAGTCTGCTACAGGAAATCAAAAAGACACTCTGAGATCTAGTAGTTCTCTACCATTACATGCTTTTGGACTATAAAGAGTGTAAATGCATAGTCAAAGTTTTTTTTTTTTTTTTTTTTAAATACACTTTTCTTCCTTGTATATGGACAGACAGTGTTCATGCCTGTACTGTATAAAGAGGTACAAACTGCTTTGTGAGCACTTGCGAAAGAGAATTTTAGTAATGTTTACACCATTGATAATATTTGGCTGCTTTAAAATAACCATTTGAAAGTATAACGGTTTGCATGGCAGTTTGGCACAGACACTCAAAACAGAGAGGCAGAAATAGGGGAAATTGTTCTGGATTTCATTTAGATATCTAATATCAATCAGTACTGCTAACACTGGTGAGGTACCAGCATGTCAACGCCGTTATAATGGACTGAAGTAATTTGTTAGAATCGGGAGGTACTGAGATACTGTATTAGGGATCATACAATTCTAATATGTCATTTTAAGTTATTAAGGCTCTTGCAACTAAAGTGACAATGTTTAGAAGTGAAGGAATCAATTACAGCAGAGTTGCACAAAGTTCAGAATTACACGTTTGTTGGTGTTCTGTTTGTACTTTTGTTGAAAGATAGGTTTGAAAGGTTTTTTTCTTCTTTTTTTATCATGCCATTAAAAGGATTGACGATCAAACATAAGCATTCACAGCGCAACTTTATCGGGTTCGAGAAAAATGTTTTTATTTTTTATTTTCATTCGCAATTGAATACAGTCAATCAGGCATTTGGTAAAGTCACACTCTTCGAAAGGTGTTGTCAGGTTTATCAAAGCCTTTCCCAGTTCCGTACATTAAATATAATATACCATTTTCAGTGACACACTGTAACGTTGTTTTAAGAATGTAGTGGTTTTAAAGAAAGCGAACTTGAGTATGTGGATCTTTGTCTGACTGTGATGAATGGAATCAGAAAGCAGAATCTCAGGTATGTGGAAGTTTGTTCCAGTCAACAGTGATTTTAACTAATACATTGCTGGACAATGATGGAATACAGTTGTTCAGTAACAATTGAAATGTGGTTTTATGTTTTTTTTTTGTTTTTTTTACTTTCAGTTCTTTTTTTATTTTTTGATGGGAGTGACCAACTGTAGTCAATTATGTTGTTCTAACACAAATACACTAAATGCTGCATGTACATTTTGGAAAGATGTCATTAATATGATAACAAATAAAATGACTTTTTTAAATGAGAAATGGTATGAATAACATATCTGCATTTGTTGTGACATTGATTTTTTTGAAAGGGGTGAAACGCTCTGAGAAATTAGAATAATTCCTAAAGTAAGACGAACAATTACAACAGTGGTATTTAAATAAAATAAAACGGGTGTCATGGCTCCATCTAATGGCCAAACATAATGAACTACTCCTATTTACAGTGACATTATCGCACATTATTTGCATGCTTTTAATTCCCACCAAAATCGGAACAAATGGCATCAGGACTATAGAACTAAAGTCCTCTTGTACATTCTTGCATTTGTTTCCTACATGCAAAAACACTTTATCCAATGTCCTTCAGACAAGGGCAATTAAACACAACCTGAATAGGTTAGTTCACAATAAAATAACCAGATTCTAGCTTAACTTCAGTCATTCCTCTTTCCAAGGAACCCCTAGAATCTCTAGTGCTACTTTCCTTGTATGTAGATCCATTTGTGGTGAGAAAGCATCTAAAAAAAAAAGTTGTTTTGATATAAAAATATTGAGTCTGTTTCAATCTATGCTCTGACTTTCCTCTTGTTTGGTGGTGAATTTCTGCAGTCAGGTGGCATTGCTTTTTTCCAGTTACCCGTGCCTCTCTACTCCTGCAGTGCACATCAATGAACAGAAGGTGCTCAAACCTTCCTCCCTCTCTCTTTATCTGCCCAACCCCTTCTCTTTATTTCTCTCCTCCCTCTGTCTGCACTGCTGCAGTAACATCAAAATATTAATGCACCACAGAGATTGGGGGGATGGGATGGGGGCATATGAAGCAAAAAGGTTCACATGCCACAAATGGAGATTTTCTTTTCAGTCATTTGTACATTTGTAGTTTGTTTATTGTCTCACAAACCCTCTTGCACTTGAATAATGAGAAATCTAAGCTATTTGTGGCTCTCAGCCAAGCATGCAGCACTTAAGACTGACCCAGAAGTCTGCAAATATCATCTAAACAGCTAATGGCAGAGTTGAATTGCTAAGTGCTAATAATTAGTGCAAATCAGAAATATACACAATGCAGTGAATATGCAACTAAAGCAGGGAGCAATATTCGTCTGTGACTAAATTTCAGGTGGCAATGTTTCAATATCCAATGTGAAATTTTACCTCTTGAGTTCTTTAGACTGTGATGGTTTGTCCTTCCAATAGATAATTTACCCATTTTAGCAACAAGATTTATGTACCCTCTGAAACTAAATTTAGCAAATCTATAGTCTGTCTGAAACTGGATTTATGTGCAGTTCTGATGCATTAAAAAAACTTGCTCATCACCAGAGTCTCAAGCATTTAGGGATTTAAGTGACAATGTTTTGCATAGTACAGTAGAATCTATCCTTAATAGGAAGCAGGATTTATGCATTCAAAGTGTGTTTACATGTCTTTCCTTGCTGAAGATGAAAGAAAACAAGTGGCTCGTATTCCAGGAGTTACGGTAAGTGTCCCTCTGGAGTGCTGAGGAGACAGGGATGCAGTGAATGAGAGCGAGAGAGAGAGAGAGAGAGAGAAGAGATGCTGCAGACCCACTTCTGCCCTGGTTTGGTCTCATCCGCTTATAGAGGCACTTAATGCATTTCCTCTCTCTCCTCTCCTGCAGCTCTTCTACGGGGAATGCACTTACACTTTTATCTCAAATTTAATTTGTGTGCATAATTTATTGGACACTGATGTTCTGCAGGAGTGTCTGGACTGGAGCATGGAACTGTGTACATGCATCAGTTCTATTGAAGCTCTGAATGGAACGACATAGTCTCTGCTAGCTTCACCTCAGCATCTGGTTGTGACTGGGATTCTCATGCTGAAGAAGAGGAACCCTGAGGTGCTGATGGACCGGGAGGTGCTGCTGGATCTGGACTACAGCGGCGAGACCCATGTTCCAGACAGTTATGGAAGCGTGCAAAATGGTTGCTTCATCCCTCCCAGATATGTGAGTGTACAGATCTGTGTTTTGTAACATGGTGTTTGGATGCATACTTTATAAGATACATTTATTCATCAAAACAAGAGTCCTAGTTTCTGTGTAACAATATCACCAAACTCATTGCAGAGCTGTTCGTTGTGTGTTAAAAGTGCTGTCTAATTAGCATATGGCTTTGCTGATTAAGCAACCTGGTGGTTTTCCTGGAGTTTTTAGTTGCTTCAAGATATCTAGATCTAAAAGAGGATATATTACCAATATATTCTTGATAATGTGTTAAATCTTCCTTAATGTCTTATTTTCCTGTCTGATAAAACATACAGTATAGTTTAGTTGTCTAATACTTGTCATATTGTCAACACTATATATACATATATTATATACAACACTTAGTTCCTGTTCTTGAATTTGACTGGCCAAGCAGCAGTACAGCCGCATCGGGGCTTTTCACTTTGTATCACTCCGCTTGTCTGTGTTTGAGCGTTCCGACAGAGACTCCTTCTGTGGCTTACATCTTTACACCAGTAGGTGGAGACAAGTGGCAGACTCTGTGAGTGAGTCATTTAAACCATTCACTCATCAGATTTGTTCAAAAACACTGATTCATTCAGCTAATGAAACGCCTAATAGCCTGTGGCTATCCACCTTATTCTTAACATAATCTTCTAGTTATTTACATATAAGTTAGCAGCTAATGAATCTTAAAGCTCAGTCGCACATTCACAGAAAATACCTTAATAAGGTCAAGTCAAGTCATCTTCATTTATATAGCACTTTTAACAATGTAGATTGTTTCAAAGCAGCTTTACAGAGATAAACGTATAAATTAAGGTAAGATTGTTTTGGCTTTATAGCGGTTCTTAAAGTTATTTTCCAGCTAAAGTTAGTTTTGATTGATTCGCTTCCGTCGCAACGATTATTTGTTATTAAATTAGGGGCCGCTAAGACGACACCATTCTCCAGACAAACTTTAAACGCGAACAATAATTTATTGTTAATCTTCGTTTGAGTATAAACTCAATCTTTATAAGGCCAAAGTGATAAAAGCTGCAGCCTATATTACTCTCGTGTTGCTCATAGATTCGCAATGGTTGAAATATGCTTTGGCTCTGTTTGGAACTATTTTCTTTTGAGAACAAAAATAGAACTTAACTTAAACTGCCCACGTATTATAGGACTTTCAAACTCATCTGATTGCTGTTCTTCTCACTCTACACAACTATTTATCATCACCGATGTCATTTCCAAGCAAAACACATTTCATACTGCAGGATGATTCACAGACAGGTCTAGGTATTTAATGCCACCCACATGCCACACTATTTTCTCCCTGATTTTCTGTACTCGCTGACAGTTAATTGAGTTTGCTGACAAACTGCTTAAATCGGAGGCAAATCGGTGCTTGTGAGTGATGATTGTTTCAGTATATGTACATTTTCTGAGAAATCTGAGAAATGTCATGAATGCCAAAGAGATATTTAGCAGGTTATGCCGCCCACAAGCTACACGACTTCAGCCTTGATTTTCCACTCATCAACAGTAAAAGGCCCAAAATCCCAACCCCCGCGTATATAGTTCAATGGCTTCATGAACAAGAAATATGTTATTTGATAGCATATATATATATATATATATATGTCAAATCATTTGACTTGATTTATTCCATTGAGAATTTATTGTATCAAAGTTATTGTTTGCTATTATTTCTGTGTGTGGATCTCATGTGAGTGACACATTGTCCCCCCTCGTGCCAGTAAACATCATTAAAGAAGAAAAGAGATGTCGCTGCAAGAGGGAGGGGAAGTGATTTTGATTTCATGGTGACATTTAATTCACACATAGCGATTTGTCCCTCAAGTGAGCAAGCATCATTTGGGCTTTTGTTGGTGATCTCCATTAACTGTCAGCCTGTGGAATATTAGGGCTAAAATTGTGTAGTGCAAAAGCTACATAATGCTGAAATATGATGATGATAATAAAAAAATCAATAATACAGAAAAAGGATGGAACAATAGCTCTTTTGCTCTTATGATGTTGCTTTAATGCCTATTTTCATGTCAACATAGTTGAATACTGCAGCTAATGATGATGACGACCCCATATACGTTCATTGTGAGCGGACAGCAAGCCCACCTGTTCAGCCCCCAGGCAACTACTTCAGAGATGGCCAAGCAAAAATAGGTAATGTTTGATGAAAGCGCTATAAATTTACTGACCACTTTGCTTAATATGTAGTCATATTAACCCTGGTCGCTCTTGCCTCAGACTTTGTGCTGGTGTGGGAGGTGAAGGTGCGCCGCAAGCGCCGAAGTCGGGGACGGTCACAAGGAGAGGCGGCGGAGGAGGCAGTAGAAGCAGCACAGGAGGAGAGCAGGTCAGAGAGAAGAAAAGCTCAGCTGGCCCGATGGAGGGACAAATTCATCCAGAACCTTCAGAGTGCTGGACTATTGATGGAAAAGGTTCAGCTGTTAGGTCTATTTTCTTAGTACATTGCCATTTATGCAACTTACTAGGATCTTTCTAATGGTTTTCTCTTTATTATCAGGAGGAATCATCCAGTGTAAAGAAGACTATACACTATCTGAAGCTCCATGCTCCATGGGATGTGTTGGTGTACTATGCTGAGGAGTTATGTCTTAGAGCGCCTCTGCAGGTCAGATCCGTTTTCATGTTCACCTCCCTACTGAGCTCTCAATGCAAATACAGAGGGCTCAAAATAGCACTAGAATAAATTAATTGTGAGCTCTGAAATGAGCTGTTCTTGTTCATTGACAGGCACAGCCTAACCCAGACTTCAACACTTCTGCTCAAGTTCTTCAGAAACTCTGGGTGCCGAACATCATGAAAGAATTGGTTCCCAACCGTCCTGTGGACTATTATACGTGTGCCTTCCGCAAGTCTAAAATGGAAAAGTTATGCTCTGCTTCTATATGTGAACAAAACGATTATCTACTTGCAGAAACAGTTGTAAATGTAGACATTTACCTAGGCTTCCTGTTTTGTTAGGTTTCTGGGCTCTGATGATCGTGAAAACTACTTCACCAACACACAAAGACACCGCATTGTGAGTGTGCAAAAAACAGGAACTGTGTATCAGATGGTATATTAAATTGTTAAGTACACTACCAATCAAAAGTTTGGGGTCTGTAAGATTTTTACAATGTTTTTGAAAGAAGTCTGTTTTGCTCATGGGAATGGGAATGTATAAGATGGTGTACTGAGTACTTACGAGTGTATGATAATTGCTTATACCTGTGCTCCTCGCAGGTGTATGAAATCCTAGCAAGGACTGCATATGGCAGGAGGAAGCGTGCAGAAGTTGGAGTCGCTCGTCTGCTGAACGAGGGGGCTTTTACGGGTGCATTCCCTCTGCATGAGGTTAGGCACATGAGCAATGCGCTTCAAACATGTACGTTTTACTAAAAGTATAGCTTGATACACTTTCAGCTTTTTCTCTGCTTCAAAGGGCCCCTTTGAGCTCCCAGGTTGTGACATCAAGCCTGATCAGCTGAACAAGAGGCAGGTGCTGTACCACTATTGGTCCAATTGGTTAAAATGGTATAAGTACCAGCCTCTGGATCACATCCGTGAATACTTTGGGGAGAAGATTGCGCTTTATTTTGCTTGGTTGGGTGAGTAGGCACCATACTAGATATTATTTACATTTCCATATTTGGTTTCCATTGTCTTGACATTGCAAGAGTGACAGTGTAATGCACATTCCAGCAATCATTAATAAGTGGCACTTGATGACATGAAATGATTATAATAAATTCATATATTAATATAATTGAAAATACTAACATTTTTATATTATTTATTTATATAATAAATTATGTGTTATGTATATAGATACAGGATATGCATTCACAGCATGTGCGTTCCCTGGGAATCTAACACCATTATATGAGAACTGAACTGAGCTGGATGATGACATCATGGTTTTCTCCAGAGCGGCTATATATATATATAAATTAACTAAATTAATAACTTTTTTACAACAAAAATGAAACATCACTTAACTTACTTAAGCTGGACTGTGACGCTATTTTCTTCTGGAAACAAACTTTGTTGCATTATTTTCCTTTTATCTCTGTAAAGTTGCTTTGAAACAATCTGTATTGTAAAAAGCGCTATATAAATAAATGTGACTTGACTTGACTTGACTAACCCATGTACTGTGAATATATTTACCAATTGTAATTACCATAAATAACCAAATTCTGTTTTGTTCACAGGATTTTATACAGCCTGGCTTTTGCCTGCTGCATTGGTTGGGACATGCGTCTTTGTTTCGGGTATTTTGACAATGGGATCCAATACCCCAGCGTAAGTTTCTCCTGTATTAGCCTATCGATAAACAGTTTTTCTGCTGCTGCTCTTCTTGCAGCTCTACATGACACACACATTTAGTGCTCCTCGAAGCTATTTTGCTGCTATGAAAAATAATTTCATATCAATGTGCTTTATGACCTTTATTTGTTTCTATAGCAACTGTTTACCAAATCTACTTGAAGGACTAATAGTGATGGGTTGGAAATATTTGCTGCGGTTTACGCCACAGAATGAACAAGCAAAATAATGAGAATGAGAGAGCAAGAATCTCTTTATCTATATGCTATAAGCATTCCTTTTGTACACTTTGCCACTCTGGTCTATTGATCTTTACATACAACTAAACTATTGCTTTTGTTAGGAATGGAGTGCGGTTACTAGATTTCTAACATTTTCTTCTCTTTAATCAACACAGTTTCACCATGAAAACTGATACTTCAAAAACACAGGCTGTATGTTTGCTTTCATCTTAGCTCTACCATTGTTGCCTGTTTCCATGTACCATCTACAGGAAGGAAATCTGTGAGAGTGGAGGACTCTATCTAATGTGTCCTCTATGTGAAACATGTAAACCCTGGAATATGTCAGACATCTGTCCCATGGCCAAGGTAATCATCCCTGGCTCAAATTGCTTGAATTGGGTGCTATGTGAAAGACACAGTATTGTAGCATTTGATAATATGTTTGTATAGTTTATATTATGTGTATGGATTATGTAAAAGATGTAGGAATGTTTTAAGTCACTTAAACTGGTTGCCAATAATGAACACTAAACATTAGGGCTTTCTGCTTGTTTTGGGTTTATTCACAACTCTTCTTTAGGTGGGTTATCTGTTTGACCATCCTGGCACCGTCTTCTTCAGTGTGTTCATGTCTTTATGGGCCGTCACTTTCCTGGAGTACTGGAAACGCAAGAATGCCACTCTCGCTCACCACTGGGACTGCATGAATTTCCATGAAGATGAGGTTTTTGGTCCTTTTTCCTTTAAAAGTATCCTGAACATTATGGAATTCCTGAAAGGCAATGTGAAAAAAAAATGTTTTGGTTTTGTATGTGGGAAAAATCAGAAGTGAAAAATGTTTTTGTTTTGTTTGTGTGGAAAAACATCTGAAAATACTTTATTTTATTTAATTTTTAGTTTTATATATGGGAAAAAATCTGAAGCGAAAAAATGCAGAAAATGTGTTTGGAGCTTTTTCTAATTACACATGGCAGATTATTTTTTTTGGGAGGAAAGACTCATAAAGACACTTGTCCTTATAAAATTGTCCTTAAAACATTTTGCTTGTTTTAAGAATGTTTAGATATTTTACTGGAAAACAGGACAAAAAATGCAGATTAAGAACATTTTTATTCCTATTCCTATATAATAATTCCTAACAGTTGTGGGTTTGTATATAATTGGTAGTATATATCAGAAATAATAGCAAGTTATTCTTTTGGAAATGGACAGGAACCACCACGTCCTGAGTTTTCTGCAATGGCCCCTGCGATGGAGGAGAACCCAGTGACAGGAGTGAAGGAGCCCTACTTCCCTGAGAAAGCCCGGATTTCACGCATGCTGACTGGCTCTATGGTCATCGTTATAATGGTGAGACCCACTGGAGATTTAATGGAACTACAGAATTGTAATTGGTCTGTTTGAAGGAAGATAATGTGTCATAATTATTCACCCAAATCTATTCCCCTTCCTCTTAATCTGTTTTCCCAGCTGTTTGTAGTGATGATCTTCTTGGTCACAGTGATCATATACCGCAGTATAGTGAGTGTAATGATGTTTGAAACTGGGAGTTCTGTTCTGCGTACTCAGGTGGGCACCCCATCGATCTGAATTAAATTAAAATATGAGATGACTTACCATAATGCAGCATTTCATTATTCTCTTCCACACCTGCAGCAGCTCTTGAACTCTGAATCCACTCCACACACACTTTTGTCTTCCAGGCTGGGAATATCGCCAATATCTCCAGCACTTTGGTGAATCTGGCTTTGATCTTGCTGATGGGGCAGGTCTACACAGCCCTGGCAGAACAGCTCACTAAATGGGGTAGGCTTTCTGCACACATCAGACCCCATAAAGGGACGCATGCCCAGGGGTTTAAATCAAATCGCACAGGCTAGTGTTGCCATTTTCTGTGGTTCAGGGTAATGAACCTGCCCATCCACAGTGACTTTAAGAATCAATAAGCCATTAGGACTCTAGTCCTTAGTCTTTCTCTCTGAGGCAATTACAATAAAGCTTTGAGACTTCACACATGCCGTATAGATAAGTCTCATTTATCTTGTGTACTCAAATATGGCCGTTCCTGAAACCATTTTCCCTGCAGAAATGCACAGGACACAGACACAATATGAAGATGCCTTTACATTCAAAGTCTTCATATTCCAGTTTGTCAACTTTTACTCGTCGCCCTTCTATGTGGCCTTCTTCAAGGGCAGGTAACCTGTAAACTAGCCTAACAGAACAAAGCAACCTTTTGTGCTGTATTTTTCAAGGCAAAATATTCAGGGAACTTTCATTGCTCTTTTATTGCAGATTTGTGGGCTATCCTGGTCATTATGGCAAGCTGTTTGGGATGCGGAATGAGGATGTGAGTGCTTTGCTTTCAGTTTTATGGTTATGTGCCATAATACGATTTCCCTATTCCGTTAACAATGCTCAAACATGCAGTTTAGCAGTCATTTTACTAGAATATTTTTGTATAAAGATGGTAAATCAGAGTCATGTATTCCAGACAGCCTTGTAATAAAGGATATGTCTGCTGTTGCAATACATCCACAATAGGTTGCACTTTATATGTAGTTTTTTAAAACTAAAGAAGCAAAGTTTTCCTCTATAATGTATATGTACATTAATGTTCAGAAGTTAAGTCAGTAATTGAAAAAAGAAAAGAAAAAAATGAATAACTTTATTCAGCAAGGTTATTATTTAAATTGATCAAAAGTGACTGAAGAATCTTGTTCTGAAGAATCATTAAACTTGGCATCACAGGAATTTTGAATTGTAATAATATTTCACGTTATAACTGTTTTACTCTATTCATGATCAAATAAATGCAGTGTGGACCAGGGGGCTGTCTGATCGAACTGGCTGAGCAGCTCTGCATCATCATGGTGGGAAAACAACTTATCAACAACGCTCAGGAGTTTGTCATCCCGTACGTGTCTCCCTCAGAGCCTGACTTTTCATCAAACAAGTCATATTTATTGTAGCTGCACCATAAAAGCTTTTTATATCGTAGGGCAAACCACACAGTATTTGAACTAAAAGACTGCTGAAGTCTCAGTCCTGCAGAATCTAAATTGTATTATTTGGTCCTCTGAGAAAAGCAAGTCAGCACTATGGGTCAGTGCTGCAAAGTTGGCACAGCAATCTTCTGTGGAGGTGTGTGTGTGTGTGGTCAGGATTTGCCTACATTGTGGAAAACATACTGAATAATTAATAAACATTCTAAATAATGTCCTAATGACCTTCTTAAAATGCAGAAGTCAACTGGAAGTCCCTACTGTCATAGAAAGAGTGTGTGTACGTTCATGCTGGTGTACGAGAGTGAAAGTGTGTAAATGTGAGCAATAACAGCTGTCTTTAAGAGTATTGATTGATGTAATCCACAGATAACATTGTAGGGTGCAGTGTGCAGATAGATGACTGTCTCTCTGCCAGTTCTGCAGCATATCTCTCCTCTAAGGCAGCAGTTCCAGTGGTTTAGCAGGATAAATGCCACACAGGAGAAGCTTTTAGCACTCCCCTATCAATAATGCACCACCACAGTTAGGCTTGGGCAAAACTGGATCTTTCCAAATGAGCACAGCTCTATTTTAGACATAAAAATACACTCAGAAGAGCCATCATCATCATCATCATCATAAGAACACTGTGTATTTTGGTTTAGTTGTGTCATTCTCTCTTTGCCTCTCTCTCTCTGCTTCTCAGTAAAATAAAGGCTTGGAGACAGAAACGGGCCTTATCATCTGTGAAGAAGGCCCAGAAGGCAAAGGAGCCTAAGCGTTGGGAGCAGGACTATGAGTTGATTCCATGTGAGGGTCTTTTTGACGAGTATCTGGAGATTGGTAAGATGATAATCTTTCACCTTTAATGAACTTTAATGAATGTGTTTGCTACTGATGCCAGAACAGCATGCCGGACCGATATTTCTTGAGGTGTCAGTTCTGGAACACTTAGTGGACTAGGCAAGCATGACATGACAAAGAAAAAATAAAAATAAATCTGAATTTCTATTTCAAATAAATGCTTAATGAATGACCTTACAGTTTTTAATCTTGACTGCTGTCAGTCCTGCAGTTTGGTTTCATCACCATTTTTGTGGCGGCCTTTCCTCTGGCTCCTCTCTTCGCCCTGCTAAATAACTGGGTGGAAGTGAGGCTGGACGCTCATAAGTTTGTGTGTGAATACCGGAGACCCGTGGCAGAGCGAGCCCAGAACATCGGTGTGTGGTTCATCATACTGGAGGCGCTGTCCCACGTGTCTGTCATAGTCAATGTGAGCGCCTACACAAAACCTCTATCACTAACTAATAATTCTGATACTTAAGGTGCGGTCACATTTGCGAATTCGAAGTGAAATTTTGTGGGCAAAAAAGCTACAATGTTGGCAATAAACTATACCATTGCCCTATGTAAGAAAACACTGCTCACACAGAAGTCACATTTAAACCAAGCAGCTTTCTGTTGGTCTGCGTGGCAAATTCGTGTGACCAACTTGAACACGAGTGAATTCTGCACAGGGATCTTTTTCGCCCATATGCAAAACTATCCAGATTCCTATTGAAGTGTCTGGATTTCGCCCACGAAATTTCACAGAGCAAATGTGACAAAAGATTTGACAACCTTTAGTGTGGTACATTCTGTTAATATTTGTTTTTGTGAAACATAAACGACAAATCTTGTTACTTTACATTAAGGTTGTCTTTATAAGGTTCCACAATATCTTTTATTTTTTTTATTTTCTACAGGCTTTCCTCATTGCATTTACCTCAGATTTTTTGCCACGCCTGCTGTACCAGTACAAGTTTAACAATGACCTGCATGGTTATGTCAATTTCACGCTGGCTTACTCTCCACCCAGTTACAACCACTCCAGTCATACCACGTGCAGGTAACATTGTTGATGCTGATCTACAGTGTAAGAAATCTGAAATCAGGCTCTGTTATGCATGTAAAAGCATAAATATATTTTTCCTCTTTTCAGGATGGGTAATTTGTTGTATTTTTATTTTTTTTACATATTAGCAATGGTCTAATCAATCGGAAAATTGCTAATCAAGGCAGTGAACTGTAACATTGTAGCTGTCAGCACTGTTCAATTTTCTTCTCCTGTGGTCTTTTTTTTTTTGTCACGACTTTTCTTGTGTCAGATATAAAGCGTTTCGGGATGAAAATGGAAAATACAAGCTGGTGTACTGGGAGCTTCTGGCTGTAAGACTGGGCTTTATCATCGCCTTTGAGGTGATCATTGATCTTCCTCCTGCAAACCACATCACAGTCAGATTCTTTCTTGAATTTAAGCTTCCCAGAATACACTGTAACCCATTTAAAGTCAACATTAAATCAAAATTAAGTAGGTGACACCAACTTTTCATCATCCAGTCAGTTCCTAGATAAAATTGGATCCCAGTCTACATTAGTGTTTTTTGAATATCCTCAGGGTTTTTTAAATGAAAGAAACAGTAATTATATTGTACAAATATCTTCAGGAGAACATTAAAGAGCACCACACACACAAGGAAAATAAACGCATACATAAGCAAAATAAACAAATGCATGAATAAAAGTAAAAAATCCACATGATTTAATCAAATACCGGTATATTAAAATGAGTGCTGTCAAATTGATTAATCATGATTAATCACAACTAACATAAAAGTTTTTGTTTATATAATATATGTGTGTATATATTATTATATTTATAAATATGAAAACAAACTCACACACACACACACACACACACACACACACACACACACACACACACACACACACACACACACACACACACACACACATACATATATATATATATATATATATATATATATATATATATACACACATATTTATATAAGTAGATTAAACCTTGTTAATAGTATCACCAAAACATTTCTTATATGGTTTCAGGAATTTGAAAAAGAAATTAGTAGTTAAATAAACAGATTTAAGAAGTGAGTCTGTTTCAGTGAAAAAAATATAAGCGAGTAAGATCTAGGAAGTGAATTTGACAAAATATCTCACATTACGAAAGTGAAATGGGTTGCAGATGCAGTTTACATTTGTCTATACAATAACCTGATTGATTACAGTTTCTTTATCATTGTCTACTAATTATTATTTCTATTTTGTGGTCATCTTAACAATAAGTGTGTGTGCACATCTTCAGCATGTGGTGTTCTTCGTCCTGCGTGCCATCGACTGGATGGTTCCAGACATCCCTGAGTCCTTGGAGCTGAAGATCAAGCGAGAGCGCTACCTGGCTAAGCAGGCTCTAGCTGATAACCAGGAGGCCTTGCTGGTGAGTGGCAGGATGCTTCTTAGGTGAGGTCAGTGCACATGGTGAAGTCCACACCCTCCAGTGAGCCACGCTTCTTCTCATTAACACTCACTACAGAGAGCTCAGAGATTAAGAATATAAAAAGCTTTTCTTTAACAATATGCAGCAGTTTAAATTCACCCTCAAGGCTGAGGGAGAAAGCCAGAAATATTGTTACAGCTATTAAAAATGTTTTTGATAGTTTAAGTTAACAATAACAACACTGATTTGACATCCATTTCCTCATTAAAATATATTCTTTATCCAATTCTTGGAGCTATTTTGTTCTCCAACATCACAAAAACGTGAAAGTTTTTAAATGAATGTGTGAAAGTTCCAGCACTCTAGTAGAAGTAGAGCAAAGACTTCTGTATTACTTTTTTGCTGCCCTGGTTTATGTACTCCACATGTTCTGAAAAGTTGAGGAGTGAAGAAGATCAAAACATTTTTCAACCCACTTTCTTGGAAAATATGTGTTAGGATGATACTCTGCTTCTGGTTGAGGTCAGAGTGTGTATTTGGCTATGTGCACTGGTTTCTGAGCAATGACGCAACCAAATATTCAAGATTATGGGGGATCAAATGTAATAGTTGATAACCATACCAACTGTTCCATTGAAATACTACAATTCTGAATATTGGAAGATTCCCCCTTTATGTCTGTGGTGGTTATGGTCTCTATTGTTTTTAATTACAATAAATTGTATTTTAGGTTTTTTCTTAAATAGTTTAGAAATAGACCTGGCTCTCTTTCTCGATGTAATGTCAGTGATGTGGTGGTTGTGGTGTGAACACCTCTGTGATCTGACCTGGCCCTTGTATATCTTTTCAAAATAAAATTAAGACTAGTTATAGTTGTCTCTGCATATTAAACTAAAATTGGAGTATTGCAATGTATATAAAAATATATACTTCACCTTTAACTGATGGAGGAGGTGTCTAAACAATGTATTTCTTTCTTTTCTCTTCTTTCCTCCTTGTGTGCTGGTCCTTGAAGCAAGCGAAGCGCCTAGCTACATGAGACTGACCTGCAGTGCAAAGGCTTCTCCAGAAGGGGGCGTAGAACACACTTTACACACTCATAATTGATTCAAGAGGGACTTAGTATTTTAAAACACTTGGACTGAAACTTGGCTTAAGCTTTGTGGTGGTTGTGTGTGTGTGTGTGTGTGTGTGTGTGTGTGTGTGTGTATATGTGAGCATGCATTTCAAAGTGCGGAGGTCTATGCCAAAGTTGTTCACTATCACCTCTACTTTAACAAACGGCTGTTTACATACGACTTCCTCTGGCTCCAACTATAGTAAGACATGTGATCACCTATTCACTCTCTCTGCCCTCCTGATAAATGATATATTACTATTTAGATTTAGTGGGAGGACAGGGAGGTTTGCTTTTCTACATTAATACTAAAGTATATATTTGTACTACTGACTACTGAAAATTGTGAAAGATGGCAAATGCATTAGAAGCATGTTCTACATTATGTGTCAGTGTTAAATACTTCTCTGAATAATACCTTAAAGGGTTAGTTCACCCAAAAATTATGTCAGTAATTACTCACCCTCATGTTGTTCCAACCGCGTAAGACCTTCGTTCATCTTCGGAACATAAATTAAGATATTTTTGATGAAATCTGAGAGCTGGATCACTTCTCCATAGGCTGCTAGGTGACCGAAACTTGCTGGCCCAGAAAAGTTATTAAAGAGATCGTTAATATAGTCCAAGTGACTACAGTGGCTCAATCTTAAGTATATCAAGCAATGAGAATACTTTTTGTGCGCAAAAACAAACAAAAATAACAACTTTATTCCACTATTCATTTCCTTCTCTCTGGGCCTCGTAGTGTTTTTGCGCTGCGCGTCTGTGTTACACGTCATCACGCATCACACACATGACCAGCGTCGGCCAATAGTGAGCCTACGTGGTGACGTGCAACACAGACGCGCAGCGCAAAAACACTACGTGAACCAACTCGAGGCCCAGAGAGAAGGAAATGAATAGTGGAATAAAGTCGTTATTTTTGTTTGTTTTTGCGCACAAAAAGTATTTTCGTCGCTTGATATACTTAAGATTGAGCCACTGGAGTCACTTGGACTATATTAACAATCTCTTTAATAACTTTTCTGGGCCAGCAAGTTTCGGTCACCTAGCAGCCTATGGAGAAGTGATCCAGCACTCAGATTTCATCAAAAATATCTTAATTTGTGTTCTGAAGATGAACGAAGGTCTTACGCGGTTGGAACAACATGAGGGTGAGTAATTACTGACAGAATTTTCATTTTTGGGTGAACTAACCCTTTAATATGTTTGCATTTGTCATGTCTATCTCTGGGCTGTTTAAGGAATCATGTTTTAAAATAAAGCTAGTTTCAATAACTGTTCAAATAAACATTGAAGTGTTTACATGCTGGAGGACAAGATTTAAAAGGATAGTTCAGCCAAAAATGAAAAAAAAAAAAAAACCCATTCCAAACCATTATTACTTTGTTTCTTCTGTGGAACACAAAAGGAGACATACTGATGAATGTTCACACTGTGTCTTCTGTATATTGAAAGTTCAGAAAAAGTTCAAAAAAGCACAGCAAAAGTATTATAAGTGAGCCATATAATAATAGTTTTACAGTCCAGCTGTAAAATTATAATACTAATATTTATGGTTGTCTTAATTTTTTGCTTTCAAACAAGCCATGGAGCTTTTATTTCGGTGGTAAAGCACCAGGGGATTTTAAAGCTTCTCTTTTGTTGGCAACAGCCGCCTTCTTACAAATTTAGAGACATTGTTGATGTGTGTTGTGTTCCAAATGCATATTATAAGCGCTCTAAACAGAGCTTGCAGAGATCAGTTTGTGTAGACCAACATTTCCTAAGAACTAAGCTGCTGAAACCATTGGATCATGAGCTGCTTGCGTGTAAATATACACAGTGCTGCGTTTTAATCTGAAATGCACAGTGCATGCATTTATTGAAGGGGTCATATAATGCCATTTTTGTACAAGCTAATATGATTCTTTAGGGTCTAAATTAAAAGTTTGTAATATACTTTAATTAAAAATTCTCATTAGTATTGTAAGAAAACACTAATTTTACCTGGTCAAAAACAGCTCTGTTTTCAGCACGCTGTTTAAGTGCATGTGTCTTTAAGTGATAATGAGCTTTGCTCACCCCGCCCCTCTGTTCTGTGCTTACACCGTTTGTAATAATATCCTCCTGAGACCCAGAAAAAAAAAGTTTTTTGAATTTAGTTTTTTTCCATGTCATCACACTGTTTAGAGCACAATAAACAAATGGTAAAAAAACATTTTTGAAAAATAATATTTTATTCATACGTTATGCTATGTCCTCTGTAGTGGACGCCAGGACTAAGTTGTTTAAAAAATAAAATGACATGAAATTATATGTATAGGCAAAAACAATGGGAATTTTTTTCAATCACCAATAAATTTTGGGGTTTCAGGATTTTTCAACCAAAATTTGTATAAAGATGATTCTCAACTATGTTATGAAAGAAATAATGGAATGAATTGATACACCATTTTACTTTATGCAATATGTGGGTAAAATGGCCATAAATTAATATTCCCATTCAATGCAATGTATCTATAAACTGTATCTAATTTGCACATTAATGTGTTCTTGGAGCAACATTTAATGAAAAAAGAAGTGTAATAATTGGCAACATTTTAATAATAATATCTAATATTTCATAGGAATATTGATATATAATTTATTTCCATATTCACTTCTTGTGTCTCACAAAATGCCTGATAAACATGATTTAAGTCCTGGTGTCCTCTACAGTGGACATGTATGATATCAATGCCCTGTTCTGTAACAGAAAGTAATTTTTTTTATTTGAAACCCCATTACATTTTCCTGAGATGTTGGTTTATGAAATACAATTTGGAAAAGTAGTCCAATTTAAATTATAATTACAATATATTATCATATTTCCATAAGAGTGCTACATTTGATCACTAAATTAATGTCAGACATTTTTAAAGACCAAGGAGAAGTTGTTTTCATGGTGAAACCTCCAAACATTTGGTATCTCTGAAAAGTCCTGAATGTGCTCTTTACAGGTTGTGTCATGTGACATGTATGATGTCAGAGAAATTCACTAAAATATAATGTCCACTACAGTGGACAAAAGTCTATTCTTGGGTCCCAGGAAGATAACACAATAACCATAACGCGTTGTTCATTATAAACGTGGGATTATGAATTATATTGAGAACGTCGTACATAGAAAACATGCCGTAATGTATCCTGAGTGTAAACCTTAGCCGCATTCATCGTGAAGCGTGCAGCTAGCGATTTGCAAAGATTAATATAAATATTAATATAAATATTAATATAAAGGTTAATAAAACGTTACACTCACTTCTTCTTCACTTCGAGGTGTAGCAGGAACACGAATAGTTGGTTGTTTGTAAAGCAGTATGGTGTGTGAAATGATTCGCGCAAACATGAAAGCATTGACGTTGATCGTGGGGAATATTCCGTTTGAAAACAAAACTCAGCCACTGCGTCTTCAGCGTTTTGGATTTAGGAACATCAAAATGACTGCTGTGTTCCTTATTACACCCAAGAGCAGAACACCACAATCGCTTAGACGCCATTCTGCTCATAGACAGTGCTCCAGCGTATCAACAATGACGCGCGGACTATGATGACAGACAGCTCGCTCACGAGTGAGGGCGGGTCTGTGTTGAAACGCTGCTGTCAATCAACAATCGTGGGAGGGGCGTCCGACCGTGTGACGTCAGGAGAAACGTATAAGGAGATTAAAAAAAAACACTGGATGGATTTTTATCATTTTATGATGGTTGTGTACAGGCACTGCCAACACACATTTCAGTACAATCAACTTGTAAAAGTGCATGTACCATTATATGACCCCTTTAAATTAATTCACAGCCTTTGTGATTTAATAATAACACTAAGTTTTGATTTTATTCTGATGAATTGTGAAGCCCTACTTCTGAAGCCATATGATAGGTTGTGTGATAAACAGAATGAAATTTAAATCATTGGTCACGGAATTTTTTTTTTTTTGACAGCTGTGGTCACTATTCATTTTCAACGTATGGAAAACAGCAACTTGAACATTCCTCTAAATATCTAATTTTGTGTTCCACCGAAGAAGAATAAAGTCATACAGGTGTGGAACAACATTAGGTCGAGAAAAATTATCACAAAATGTAATTTTTGGCCAAACTACCCCTTTAATTCCTATTTCCGCCTGTCCTGTCGAACAATGCCTAACTGTACAAAATTGGTTAGCTTGAACAAGAACGAAAATGATATGCTTGAACAAGTTGGAAAGGTGAATAAGACAACACTAATGCTAAGCCACTGAAGTTCTGTGTTCCAGAGCTTGAGCGCTGATGCCAGCTGGCAAACTTATCAGATCCTTAATCTTTGGTTAACACGTCCATGTAGGCAGATTCTGCCCCACTTTTCAGCTGTACTTTCTGCAGATCTCTGGTTCTCACATTCCATTTAATTTGATCACACCATCGAGGCCAGATTTGTACGTACAACCTGCCCCTTTGAAAGCCTTTACCAACCAAAAATGCATCTACACTATCCCCCTTTTTTTGTGTGTGGAATGGATGGATCAAGCAACTCTGATATATTAAAGTGAGAAGCAGACAGGTGTTCTGATAATGATTTGTCTCTGACCCCACCCACTCAAAAATCGAAAAAGAATCTCCATCGCCTCTGGCTCTTAAGACTTTTTTTCTCCCTCTCCTTCATTTTTTGATTGTTATGATTGCTGTGCGTTCCTACGCTGTTCAGCCTGCAGGCGGGGTTGGTTGGTACATGTCAAGGTGCTGAAGTATGCAACGTGGACAGCAGCCCCTTTTGCTTATTAATAACTATGTAATAACTCTGTGTGCTTCATCACCTGCAAGAGAGACCCCGTTGCACACCGTCACGCTTTAATGTGCTTTTCCCACTGAATAGACTAATTTCTCAGTGCAAACACATCAATAATTGGCTGGAGATTATCATGAATGGGTTTTGTTTACCAAAGAGTTCAATGATTTTTTGCTGATCTTCTAAACTTCACACGTGCTTGCTTGATAGACGGCTCTTTCAGTTCTTCATAAATGAATAAATGAGGTGTGCAAAAGGGAGAGGAGTTAAAGAGGATTTAAAGAGCATATCTGAGTGAGTTTCGGCATGCCCTCTCAGCTACTTGCTATCTTCAAACTGATACTTACCTAATTATACACACACACATGCACACACTCGCATGCACGAAAGGATATTCGCATACAGTCTTCTTCCCACCCTCTATCTCTCGCCCCCACCAAACTAACCCTCCAAACCGACCGCCTGCTATCCACTTGCAAAGTACTGCTGTTGACACACAGGAATCCAGACACACACACACACACACACACACACACACACACACACACACACACACACACTCTTTCTCCCTCCTTGGCAGGAAGGACTCTCCTCTGAACCAGACGACTGCTTGCGCCTCTCTCCTTTTCCTCTGCTGGCAGGTGTTAGAAATAAAACCATAAATAAGTGCAAGAGGGAGCCAGAGACAGCACGAGAGAGGAGGACAAATGTCTTTCTGCATTTGTTGCTGGAGAGAAGGGGAAATATGAGGAAAAGGGAACGATATGGAGGAGAAATCTGTATTTTTAAGTAGCTAGAACAGTTAGTAGGGTTTCATTTGTGTACTGTCAACTGCATTTTTGTGTCTGAAGGGGATTGAAGTGAACACTTGGATCATCTGGGCTCAAGCCGCAGCATGCTGACTGAGTTATAGAGCAGCTGAGGGGAAACAAAGTAGCCGAGAGGAACACAAGGCAGTCATGGACACTATAACACCTCAACCACAGTCCTGGATGACTTGGATTTGCACACTGGAGATGGACCCCATCCAGCCCACAGTCCACTGATACAAATGAGGTACTGGCTTTCTGTAAATCAAAATCTGTGGAATTTTAGGTGATATCACCACATTGTTCTGGGGAAAGACTGTGTACTTTGTGTGTATGAGGAAGATTTATATATGCAGTTGACCAACAGTCTGAGACCACATGGAAATTCTAGGATCCAGAAATAAATGAAAAGTTGTAGGATTTCGAAAATTTGAAAACAATGAAACAATGTGAAGAAATATTTCAGAATGTGCATTATTTCTACGTCATTTAATCAGGTAAATTTGATAATGTGAACTTTGCACAGATGGTCAGATGCTCTTGCTTCCATTAAAGCTCAATATGCTCTTTGGATAATCTCAAATCATGCTGGAGAACATGATCATTAGGTTTTACTTTAATTTTCAGTAGAAGTTCAATTATAACTTTAATTTCAGCTCCCAACTGCTGTCCATATATAATTTATTGTGAATGTTAATGAATATTAATTATATTTAATATGATATATATGTATATATAATAAAATTGTCTAGTGGTCTCAGACTGTTCAAAGAAGTGGCTGATCCTACTGTCATTTTTACACATTGTAATCTGTTGCTGCCAACAACAAACTTATCACTGCTTCCTGTTTACTGTGTGACATGGTGAATGTTTAAGGTCACATAAACTTATAGGTCATTTATACCTGTCCCGCTGGGTTTTGCGTTGTGCTGCCAGACCATTTTGAACAGATGCTCATTCATGCAGTTTAATGTTTTGATTTGCACATCTGACGCTCATCACCTGTATAGACAAATCTCATGATACGCCTGGGATATGGTCCAATTTATAAAGTCCTGATAGAGCAGGCAGCAACACTGCCCTCCAGCCCTGCTAACAGACACAGTCAGATGCAAATATGCCTGTGCAGCACGATCGCTTGCAAGCTACTTAATGTTGCATGCATAATAGTTCGATATATTGAGCAGGATATGACCCTTAATATTCTACTGCTGCAGGGAGCAGAGATGGTAAGTGTGTGCATGCGTGAGCTGTTGATGTGAGGGGCAGGTGAGTGCTTGTCTGGAACACGCTGTAAAAGAACTGCACATGGATAGATGGCAGTGCAGTCATGAACTCGATGGCAGGGACGGTGTTTTACTGTGTCAAGCAATATAGAAATGTTAGTTGGTCAGTTTTTCCTCATGCATCTTTCTTTTTTTGGCAGTGGATTCCTCTTGATATAAATTGGTTTTGCTCAAATAAACAGTGAATTCTATTACTGATTGACATAGGAAAGATTACATATGTGTTGCTCAGCTGTTCAGATATCATAAAACTTAATATTCCTGGTTAAGTTTCATTTAAGTATTAACTTTGTTCTAGATCGATTCCTTAGAAGAATAAAAAGAGCTGACACAAATGAGATCATTGTGGATGTACAGTAAAAGAGTATGAAACTAATAAGCTATAAAATATTTATGGATAGCAAAGTCCAGATAATTTGCTCTTGGACGAGTTTGATAAGAACTGTTTGAGTTCATGAAATCTGACTTTTCATTGCGTGCTTTCTTGTCAAATATGTGCATTGTAGATCTTTTCTGAAACGCTAGAGGAGACAGGAGTTTAATAGGGTGTTTTCTTTGAAGAAAAAACAATTTTATTTTAGTTATTGTACTAGTTTATTTGTAGTTAATTCTTTTGAATATCAAAAATATATAGTGTTATTCTGGTATACTATTATAGTAGTATAGTTTTTGAAAAATATTTCTGTTTAGCTTTATTTTTTTTGTTATTTTAGTACTTAAACTTATGTTATTAAACTTGCCAATGCCAAGGCATCATTTCTAATATTTTGTCTAAGTTTTCTTATACACTGATTGTTTTATGCCATGTGTGGAGCATGTGTTGTGTAGAGTGTTTTCTTTTCTTTCTGAGAGGGAGGGTGTGACGTCCTCTTTGACCTAGCACCTGTCTGGTGGAAGGCTTTATGTTCTCCTCTACACTGCTGTGCGGGAACAGAAATTATCCTGACTGCCCAGACGAAATTATTGAACGGCAGAAACCTTGCAGCTTAAACTGGTTTCATAATATCCGATTTTAGGTAATTTGCCTGGAAACTGAGATCCTTTTAAGATGAGTCATGAGTGAATGCCAACATGGTAAACAAGAAAAGTATCAAGTCACAATAAAATCTCCCTGCCTTATTCTTCCTCATCCTGTATAGCTTCAGAAACCATTGTCTGCATGTGCTGCGTCATTTCATTGGATGTGTAAGAGATATCCTTTTAGTATTGAGAGTGATTATCCCATACAAATATGGGTCTTTTTTGAATGGAGTGAGATCGAGTGATTTTTTTTTTTTTTTCATGCACTCAGACTGGATGGACCTTGTGTACCAGATGAATTGTCTGTGAAACTCTTCCCTATTCTCCACTGACATCTATTGAGACCCTTGAAAACATTGAATTTTGTAAGCTTTTAGGATGTACAATTGAGCATGGATGGATCCCACATGGTGTGGTTTGATGGTGCTTTGCTTTAGTCAACATGTTGGCAGATATGAACATCAGAGAGACAGTGGGGGCGGATGGACCCTTGGAATGTCTATCGTAACCTGCGGCTTGCCGCTCCTCCAGCTCGGCCGTGCCAGTCTGTGTGTGTTTGTATGACTCAATGCATTCTCATAGTTCTCAGCAGGTTTGGATTGCTCATTTATGCTGGTAGAGATAAGAACAGATTGGAGGGGGGCAATAGATGGCACAGGATGTTTAGTAACAATACAACTAAACTGGAATGTGTACCAGGAAAATATGTTGTTTTTCCTCACGCTGAAGTGTAAATGACATGACATTTTTTTTGTCATTGATTCAAAAATACATTTAAAACAATTAACAAAAACAATTAAAATCGCTATTTATACATATAATGATTTGAATATACCCCTTATATTATAAGCATGTTTGTAATTTCTGAGTGAAAAATTCATTTTGATATGTTTTTTAGGATATAAATTGGAGAAAAAAAAACATCAGGGTGATACTCTCCGAGGATCATATTGAAGAAAAAAGCCTCATTAAAAGAAAGAAATTCCTGAAAATAAAATCTTACTAGGTAGTTATACTCTTACTAGGTGGAAAAGTATTTCTTAGATTTTTTTTAAAGTACATTTTTAAAGATGTTTTCTAAAAGTCTATGCTTTCTTTATTAATATGTGTGTTTGTTAAAATAGTATTAGTATTATTATTTTTATTATGTTAACTTAAAATATATTATTATTATTTGAGAAAATGTCCAAATTAAAGTCATGTGGTGTGAATCAGCATGCAGAAACAAAAACTTTTTTAAACAAAAAAAATTACCTGAAAAAATATAGTCAAAATAATGATTAGGATTTGTACATTCACGTGTTATCAAGGTGCAAGGAAAATATGTTTATATGATAATATTACTTTTTTCAGGATGGTTATATCGCATGACATGCTTAGAGATATTTTTCCTCTTTTATTTCATTGACCTAGATGCCGTGTTATATATTTATGCTAATCATTCAGTACCATGGTTTCCATGGAATACAATAACCATGGTACAACTACAGAATGTTATTTGTATCATTTGACTTTAGTGTAATGCATATCATTGCGTGACACTGATTTACCCTATAAAGCAAACTTTAACTCCTCTCTCTCCCTCCCTCCCTCCCTGCCATCATTTGTCCTGCGTATAAGGAGCACCTGCCCCATCACCTGTCAGTTGGAGGCAACAGGCTGATTTTGTATCTGCACCTACATGTACTAGAGCTGCAGTCTGGGGGAAAAGGACGCCATGCCACACCCAGTAATATTCCGTCCCCACTCTTTGCATGCAAAAACGTTCTCTCCTCACTTACCCTCATTTAGCTTGTCGAATTCAGGTCAACAGGGCCACTCGGGGTGGAATGGGTATCTAAAGCCCCTTCACTCAACTGGTAGTCTTACTGGCCTTAAAGGGCTTGTAAGGGCTAAAAAAACCCCAGCAGAGCTCACCTGCAGAATGAACAGATGGTGAAGGAAGAGGTTTGGGGAGCAATAAGAACAGACCTTGTTTGTGTGACTGCACGCTATTAGTGCCTCCCCCAATGGTCAGCACAGATAGGATGCAGCCACACAAATAAGGCCTGTTCTTGTTGCGTGAGCTCAGACAGACGAGACTCTTTGTTTGTTCTCGGGTACAGCTTACTGGGCAATTTAAGTGGAATGACAGAAGCGCAGTTATTTGGGGAATGTGGAAAGTGTCAGATCTTTATTGGGAGTGGGGGTCGGCCATGATAATGAACTTGCTTTTCTTCGGCTCACAAAAGGCTTAATGGTTAACCATTTTTATTGTGTCCTCATTTTGCCTTCACAAACTGTCCTTGGATTTCAAGACTTAAACTATAGAAGAAACTGGTTAGTGTGATTGTTGTACTGTGTTGGAAGGCACTAGCACCGTTTGAAGGAACTTTTAGAAGTTTATGGTTTAAAAATGCTAGAATCTGCATCTATAACAGGCTATTAAATTGCCAAAAAAAAAAAAAGAAGCATATTAAATTAAGATGCGTGGATATCTTGACATATTTTTTGTACATTAAATATGCTTGCACAAATGTATGCCAGGGTTTTAGGGGATTTGTTTTTGTGTGTGGTGCACATGTTTGTGTTTGTCCATGAAAAGTGATCCTGAAAAAGCCAAGCCCTACAGGTATGTGTAAAAGGTCTTTCTCTGGCTCCGCTCTATGCACACCTGTTTAGCTACACAGCCTGCAGGCTTTTTCAGGCGCTCTGTTGCCTTGGACCTAATGTGAATAAAATCATTTGTGTTTTTATTTGATTACATGTATTGACCTGAATGCGGTCTCTCAGAGAAAATCTTGAGGAATACCAGCAAAATTGATAAGATTAAAATGATTATGTCTGCATGTTACAATGTCACAAACCTTTATTGTCATCTCCTGCATGCATGGTCAGTCTCAAGGTGTAAGCATTGTACAGATCACATTTCAAAACAAGGTGCTTCGAGTGACTAGTCTTTACCTGTCCATATAATAAAGCAGAGGGAGGGAGGGGGGGGGGGGGGGGGGCATTCGCCTGGCTCAGTTCACCTCCCAAGCAGCGACTGAAAGAAAACAGGAAGTTGAGTGTGAATGAGTGTGAAGTGAATGGAACGGTGAAAGTAGGTCATCGTTGCAATGGGACACAAATTTAGCAGCACAGTAAAGAACTGATTGAGCTGTATAAATATGGCAAACATCAGCAGGAATACTGAGTACAGTGATGCAAATATAGTAGTAAATCATCATGATACTGTGACTGACAAAGAGATGTTCGCGACCCATTTAACTTTCATAATCTGATGTATTTCTAAGTGTAAAATGTAGGGTGGGGCTTGATTTTAACCCACTGGGAACTGATTGGACACACCAGAGCTTGACACACCAGAACTGAGACAGAACGAAGGCAAATTTGGCCATTTGGCTATTGTTTAACATTATCCAGTAAGTGACGTCGACAGACAATCAAAATAATTTCGGAAGAAGAGTAAGTTATTATGTTTTGATTAAAGATCATGAAGACAAACTATTTTTGTCTTTGGAATAACATGCACTGAGGAACTGATTCATAAAGTAATTAGGGTCCATTTTGATTTTACTTGATATTAAGCACTTTTACTTAGGAGATTTTCTTAAAGATTTTTGTTATTTTTTGTTAAGTGGTTATCCAAACATAAGTGGACTTCGGTTAATGTGAAGTGATGTGGTTTCTGCTTAAAAATGCAAGTATTCAAAGCACTATATTTAGTTTATTGTGTGTATAAAACTGAAAATCATCTGCACTCATACTGAACTGCAGCATGTGATAATAATGCTTTGTTTCCACACTCAGCACTACTGCTTGTGTGCATATCGTTCCTGTATTTGACAGGGTGTGTCCGATATGGGAGGTGTTAATGTTGAAAGAAGGTGAGTGCGCGGATGTCCTAAAGGTGTGGTTTCTTTAAGATGAGACCATGTGGTTCAAGGTGGTCTGAACAAGCTTGGCTTGCTAGAGTAATACCTTAAACCAGGTATTGTTACACGTATGGGCTTCTCTCTTGCTCTCTCTCTGTTGTGTTGTTGTTGAGATGGTTGAGGGCAATGTCAATGCTTTGTGCATGTGAAAAGGGATTTCGCTGTCTGTCTTGATGGAGTAGGTGGAGGAAGGCCTCAGGCACTTTGGGGGATCAGGCCCCACACCAAACACAAACAAAGAAGTGTTTTTCACCTCCAGATGTCCTCACTCACCCCACCAGAATTGAAATGCTATTATATAAAAATCTCAACAATGAATTTGCATCTTTTGTTATAGAATAATACTTTTACACATGAGGTGTCCATTATAATATCATCCATTATATAAAGGAAAAATTGAACACATTAAACATATTATTTTTTTAATTATGTATTTTTTAAGCAACTCTGCTGCCCTGTCTAGATTCAAGAGTAAGGTATCATACCATTTGAATTTAAGGTCACTTCACAACAGGAAACTATTAAAGAAATGGTTCACTTAAAAATTAAAATTCTGTCAGTATTTACTCGCACTCATGTTGTACCGTATCTGTATGCTATTATTTGCCATAAAAGGAGACTTTCTGAATAATCAAAAAATATAAAACTTTTCCATTCATCTGAAGTTTATCATCAAAACGTTCAGGAACGACAATGAACAACAAGGGTGAGTAAATAATGACAGAATATTTGTTTTCATTGATCTATCCCTTTTAATCTTAATCTTTGACAAATAATGTCTATCTTTTATTTGTTACCTCCTGCATCTTGCCATCAAGTTGCAGCAGCTGAAAATGAGCAGAGGTGTTTGAGTGTGAAAGGCAGATGCCATGATGCACCCTGGATCTGGGCTCTCTGTCACAGGCCAATTAGACCAGCAGTGTCAGCCTGCTTCAGAGCAATATAACATACAAACAGAAGCCTATCACACCACACTGTTAGACCCTGTGCTCAAACAAGCAAAAAATTCTACAAATTAATAGGGGGAACTTTTTTTGTTTTTTTGTCTTGTTTGGTGTTTTCATTCTGACTTTTAAAACTTTTGTAAAATTTATGTACAGTAATTTATAAAATATTTATTTTTATTTAACAGTAGGATTTAACTCGATTTAGTGATAGCTGTATGCTATGAAAAAAAATATTTCGCTTTATTTCAAATGCAAAATATTAGTCCTAATATCAATTGTTATTGTTGACATCGCTGAATATATTTGTGGATTCATGTGGTTCTTAACAGTCTGCATGAGCTTTTGCAGCATTGGTTTCTTTAATCATAGCAACAATGAAGAAGATGGCAGTTTTCAATTCATTTACTTTGTTGACGCCCTGACTTACAGGAAGCCTCCAAAATTACAGGGAGAATGTATGCAACAAAGACCAAAACATAAGGAAATAACATGTTGAGAACATGGAAAATTACATGGTGGATATTACTGAGAATTGTAAAATGGGCAAGACATCAAGTTGAATGTATGGAATAGATATATGGTAATGAACTGTAATGTAGTGTATTATTTAATTTGCTATATAATAGCTATGCACAGCGTTTACAAAGTGACTGTAGCTAATTGTACAGTACATTTAATTTGTGTAGCACAGTAAATTGTAATACAATTATATTTTACAACAGCTCCCAAGTTTTGCTTCCACAATTTGACCTATTTCCAAATGACAGGATATTCAACAAGAAAAACTGTAGTGCAGATGTAAATGTGAGTTTACTAAAACAATGCCTGAATAGCTATTTGGCAATTGCTTTCATTATCTAATAGCACACACAGCCGTGACATGAGCAGAAAGGAAATGTCATTTCCGAAGATGAGAAGGTTATTATATGTTGATTATAAGATAAACTGAGAATACCAACTGACTTTTATTTCTCTGTGTTCATGTGATGAATCCAGATTCATTCCATAAATCTCACATCTCCTGTGCAACTAACAACATTCTGCATCTGGGGAAATAAAGGAACCTTTGTTTAGAGTATAGGGAACAGGTAACCATTTGTGCAGTGTGTTTTTGGGTTTAGTTGTGCAATGTTGGTACAGATGTGCATAGTTTTTTTCAGGACAGAGGGTCATATTATATGGTACCTGGACTTTTCATGTATATATGTGTGTGTGTGTGTGTGAGAGAGAGTATGTTTGCTTGTGGATCATGTTAAATTCGTGCAGTTGGATTTAGCCGTGTGTACAATCAGCTTTAAAAGAGAAACTGAGATGGGGGAGACTATAAAACTTTGTTTCCTCTCAGAAAATGTGCAAAGATTTGCAATAGGTATTTCTGAAACTATTTAAAAAAACAATGATTTATTCAGTTTAAGTATTACCTTTTATTTTCTGGTTCATGACATACAGACGCCTAAATTGCATGCAAGTTAGAGTTTAAGACACCTAGGGGCAACCCAACTAGCATCTTTAGGTGGTTTTCATCTCCAAGTTTAGAAAATATCTCTTTTTATTTCACAGGTCAGTGATTAAGGCAGATGTGGGTCATCAGCACTGACATTTTGCTGAGGCTTCATTGCTTTAATAGCCCAGGAAATGTCATAGCTCAAGCTATCTTAGGCTTGCCTGTCCCTCAGGGCAAGACACTGAATACTAATAAGCATTGCTTCTCCCATGACCCAGATTTGTTTAGGTAAATAGAAAGCTGTTTGGAAACATGGGAAATATGCACGAAAAAAAAAACCTCTTCCAAGATGATATTCTCAGTCAGGTTCTTCTTTGTGAAGCATTCCATCTCAGGTATAAGCTGCTAGCAAGACTAGACACTTGCCCATTATCATAGTTTGAGAAATCAGAGTGTCCTCATGTGACTGACTTTGCTTCTGTAGTGCAGCTTCTGCATGAAGATGCCGTTTTGAGTAAGGGATCCAGCTGTAAATGATGTAGATAAGTATAGGGGTGTAGGGCTGCATGCTGCGCTCTTTAATTAGAACAGGAAGACGCATCGGCAGCGACTGAGCCAAGTCTGCCACGGGGGGAAGAGCAGAGACTGTTCAGCGAGACTTAACTTTACCCAGTGGATCACCAAATCCATTAAGAACTGCAGAGATGAGCCAAACTTTACTGTGCATAAATCTGTGCTGGCACAACAAAAACATTGGCCAGAGGGATCTATTCCTTTGTGATGAAATTCGGAAATGCAGCATCTCTCAGAACAATGGTTATGTGGGTACATTAAGTATAATACCTTACATTATTTCTGTCTGTTTTTTTCCCCCAATTGCTTTGCAGTACCCATGTCCCTCCTGAGCCATGCTCCCTGGCTATGGATTCTCTCCTCTTCTTGATTTCCAGCCTCACCTCCAAGCGTTCCATTGCAGAGGCGAGAGCTCTGACATGTGGTTCCCAGGCTCAGTTGAGGCCCAGGCTCTGAGTGACTCTCGGGAAGGTAGGCCTCTCCTGCGGCAGCATCAGCACATTGCGGTGTGTCAGCAAGAGACATTGGCCTTCATTGACCTTCAACAGCTAAGCGTTGATGGTTTCCAATCACACACACCGGAAAACTGTAGTTCCTCTCTTTGCTCCAAGCCTGTCAGATGCAATGGAAGCAGTCCATCTGACTTTGCCAAGAATGGGAGTACAGACACAACACTGGACAATTATTTGACCCAGGATAGCAATAATGTGGAAGTGGCTCAGGATCAAACGTGGACACCCATTACTGGCTTACCTGAGACCGTTTATGAAAACCCTGAACCAGAAGTTAAGGGTCTCTGCTCTCGAGACTTATTTCTGCCTCTGTCCCCATATGCACCTGGGGACAGGAACTCTATTGAGTCTCAGCAGCTGAGTTCCCCCTCTTCCCCCTTAGAGTTCCAAAGTCTGGACCCATTTCGCCCTCAAAGACGCACCTCTTTGGGATCCATAAAAGAGAAGTCCATAAGTAAGTGCCACTCTCACTTAACTAAGTCTTGACACATTGGCCCTACATTCCTGTTTTAAACAATAAAGAGTCTGTCACAGTGCACAGTTTTTCACCACTCTTGAAACTGTACGGGAGCTTTCGGATAGATGATTCTTCTTAGTGCAATCCTTAAAAGCATACTAATGTCCTGTCAGATGTTTTAATACACTACAGTAGTGGTTCCCAAGTCTGTCCCTGGAGGCTTCTCAAAACAATACACATTTTGGATGTTGGAGTTTCTACTAATGAGTTGAGTTGAATAAAGTGTGTTTGTTTAAGGAGCTGTCCAAAATCTGTTTTATTGACAGGCCAGTAAGAACAAGGTTATGTACTACTGTGTTAAAGTGATAGTGTCTGTTAAAACTACAGGTGAATGTAACAAGTGGATGGTACCTTTTATCATGTTCCTTGTTGCTAATAGGGCGTAGGATGAGGGTGTACTCTCCAGACACTCAGAGTGATGAGCCTCTCAGCAGCCCAGGTGTGGAGTGTGATTACCTGCTCCCAACATCCTTTGAATCGTTCGTAGAAGGAGGGCTTGGCATGGTGGGCTCTACTATCCCCACATCCCAAAGTTCCAGCCCGCTCCCAGGGGTAGATGAGGACCTCTCTCTTCTTGCCACACCGATCTCTCCAAAGCCATTCTTAGATATCCCTCAAGGGGCTGCAATATCAGAGGGGGGAGTAAATGATGGGGGGAGGCAGAGGTTGGGCCTAGAAGACTGCAGAGCCCTGGAAGGCCCTGCCCTCAACAGTGGGACCTCACTACCTCTGTCCCATTCTCGTTCAGCAGACAATGAGCGCCGGCGCTTCTCTGCTTCTGAGCTCATCTCCCGCCTGCAACTCTCCCAGAGGAAAAACTCTTTTACCCTTAAGCTGGGCAAGTCTCTTTCTGCTCGTGTGGCCTCCCGGGACCGCCACCTGTCTGGAAATCTCAGCTCAGACTGTAAGTGACTCATCAGTACTGATTAGCTTAATGAAAGACTTTATTGTGAAAGTCCTTTGCTGTGATGTCATTATGACACGTCAGTGCTATATTTTCAGCTCTATCCCTTTTGTGTACTTTCTCCCTCCCTTGTCTGTTTGTAGACAAACCCAACTCCAGACGTTGCTTCTCAGGGGGATCAAGTGACACTGCACCACATAGTCCGGTGGGGTCTGCACCACCACTGCCCTCTGCTGAATGTAATCTGCCACTGCACAGGAGGAGTTCAAAGCAAAGGTGGCTCTAAAACTCAGCTAGTACTCACAGAGAACAACGTAGTGAGTAGAATATAACAAATTCTGTTTTAACATATTTTCTACTGTGTTTTTTTTTTTTTTTTTTCACAGGATGAGAAAGGTTTCCATTGATGAGGATGGTGGCAGTCCTCCCAGCTCTAAACGTCTATCAAGATTCTTGCCGAACTGTAAGACCAATAAATAAATAAATCTGGAATTTGATATATATATATATATATATATATATATATATACAGTATATATATATATATATATATATATATACAGTATATATATATATATATATATATATATATATATATATATATATGTGTATGTATGTATGTATGTATGTATGTATGTATCTATGTACATTTATATTATTTATTATATTTTAGTATCCTTTACCATTTTTCTCTTCCTCTCTCTCAGTGATTTTGTATCAGGAATACAGTGATGTTGCTATCAACAGAGAGATTCAGAGGCAGCAGGGGGCAGAGCCAGGAACTGATGAAGAAAGAGGGGACTCTGTGTCCCCAGGCAACCTCTCGCCATCCAGCTCATTCCGCTCATCACGAGGCTCCGCCTTTTCCCTTTGGCAGGATATTCCTGATGTTCGGTCCAGTGGACAACTTGACAACTTCAGCAATGAAGAGCGCAAACTGCAGGAGGTGACTCTACATTCAGAAAGTCTGTTTCAACCAGCAAGTTTTGCTGAAAAAGAAATAATTATTTTTTTTCTTGACTTTTCAGGCCAAGTTTGAGTTAGTGACATCAGAGGCCTCATACATACGCAGCTTGTCTATTGCAGTTGACCATTTTATGATGTCTCCTGAGCTGTGTGAGAGTCTTGGGATGCAGGAGAGGCAGTGGCTCTTTTCCAAACTGCCTGATGTGAAGGAAGTCAGTGAGAGGTAAATAAAGATGAAGAGTTCTACAATTTTTGCTATTTTTGAAAGAGTGGGCCTTCTTCTGAGATGTGCACAGTTGAAATCCCTGTTTTTGTCTCTCTCTCCCTTTCAATTCTCCCTATGTCCATAGGTTTCTTCAAGATCTAGAGCATAGGTTAGAAGGGGACATTTTGCGTTTTGACGTGTGTGACATTGTCTTTGACCACTGTCCTGCACTGCGGAGGGTTTATCTGCCTTATGTCACCAATCAAGCTTATCAGGAACAGACCTATCAACGGCTACTGTAAACAGTCTCTTACTGTAAAAAAGTTCTCTAACAAGCATAATAATGTGCTTGTTGCAATTATTGCCCTGTTTAAGAGGTTCATACATTTGCGTTGTGGTGTTTTCTTAGGCAAGAGAATCCTCGTTTCCCTGGAATCCTTGCTCGCCTGGAAGAGGACCCAATATGCCAGAGGCTGCCTCTTACATCATTCCTTATCCTTCCTTTTCAAAGGATCACACGACTCAAAATGCTAGTGGAGGTATTCCATCATGGACAGTGCACAATCTCTATCTTTTCAAATGTTATCTTATAAGTTGAAAGCTATCATCAAGCTTTAGAACCAGGCTTACAAAATTCATCAGTTAAATTGTCTTGTGGTTATCAACCTTGTCCATTTATAGAACATCTTAAAGAGAACAACTCCTGGATCACGAGATGAGGACACTGCCACCAAAGCACTTAATGAGCTCAAAAAGGTGAGTAAAGCAGGAGAGGAATTTATAATTGTCACAAACAATGTTTTAAAAATCATGAAATGAAAACTAAATGCGCTTTTGCTGCACTAGATAATAAAGGAATGTAACTCCAGTGTGCAGTCCATGAAGAGGATGGAAGAACTAATTCATCTAAACAAGAAAATTCACTTTGAGGGCAAGGTATTACACCAAGCATTTATTGTAATGTTTAAGTAGATATGTATAATATATCATGCAGGGGTGTTGGGGCAGTCTTGGCCTAATAGAGAGTCAGACTGTTAACCCGAAGGTTGTGGGTTCGATTCTCAATATCGGCAGGAAATGACTTGGGTGCCCTTGAGCAAGGCACCTAATCCCCAGTCGCTCCCTGGGCGCCACAGCAAAAATGCCTGCCCAAATGTGTGTCCACGGTTTGCAGTGTGTGTGTGTGTGTGTGTGTGTGTTCACTACTCACTACTCCTAATGTGTGTGCACTAACTTGGATGGGTTAAACGCAGAGGACGAATTCCGAGTATGGCTTACCATACTTGGCCTTCACATGTCACTTTCACCTACACTTGTATCATGCAGGAGTGTTATACAGCAATTTTTATTTAGTTATTTATTGAGAGGCCAAATAAGACATGACCATAGGGGACCATTTGTAAGTGAAGTGTGTAATTGAAAGGTGAATATCAATTTGAGGGTCTACATTTTTAACCTACAATAATTATTAAAAATATACAAAATTCTTTTGTAAAATTCTATTTATTTTATTTTAGATTTTCCCTCTCATCTCTCAGTCTCGTTGGCTGGTCAAACATGGTGAACTTCTGGAAGTGGACACACAGAACTTGAGTATATCTGGGTCTAAGTTTAAACTCACCACTCGCCCTGTGTACCTTCATCTGTTTAATGACTGTCTTCTGCTGTCCCGGAGGAAAGAGTAAGTCTAATGGGATGGGAGACCAATGTCCAATGTAATATTTGAATCAAGCAAAACCATTTGAAAACCCTGTGTAATAAGTATGCTACACAATTTGTCCTTTATCTTTCCTGTCACAGCTCATGGAAGTTCATGGTGTTTGTACATGCAAAGATTGAAGACCTCAAGGTAAAAGATCTAAGCCAGAAACTTCAGGGAATCTCAGGATTCATATTCTACCTGCAGTTATGTGAGGGGCAACAGCTAAAACACCAGATTCTGCTCAAGTCACCCACAGAGTGAGGACATTCACATAACTCGCAAATATTAACATCCAAAATCCTGTCACTGACAAATAGATCTGAGTGTTCCTAGAAAATGAGCCACACCAGGAAATATATTCCCACAAGATGCATAAAACGGAGTAAAGAACATTTTCTTTTATATGTAGGAGTAGCAAACAGAGGTGGATCACAGCGATGTTCCCCTCGGACCCAAAGGCAGCCATTGAGCAGACCAATGAGAATGATGGTGTGTAATTTCTTTGTCTCACTCTTGTCATGCAATTCAGATTTAACTACATTTAAGATTTAACACTGTTATCTAAATGGCATGTTAAAAATGAATTGTGGCTGGTTGCATTTGGTGGTTCATGGCCAGGTTAAGCCGCAGTGTGTAACAGATGGTCCAGATACTTTATGATGATAATAAAGGGGGCTGTTTTGCCTGACATATAAAGTCATCAGCTATTTCACTGACACAACATTGAAAACAAAGTGGAATATACAGTTCTGCTCAAGAATATCCTGTTTACTTGTGAACTAAGTGCCTCAAATAAAACTCTTTGAAAGGCATAGTTCACCCAAAAATGGAAATTCTCTCACCCTCATGTCTTTTAAAACCTGCATGACCATATTTCTACTGTTAAACAAAAAATGAGGTATTTTGAAGCTTCTTTAGATGGACATACAATGAAAAAGACTTAAAAAAAAAAAACCTATCTGCCTTGTGGTGCTAAGACTTACATTTGCATACAAATCATTTAAGGGATGCTCCATCCAACAATTACAATTTTCTCAGATGAACACAAATGAAGATTTTTAGAAAAATAATAAAAAAAAATTTCTAAAAATCTTTGTTTACGTTCCACAGAAGAAATAAAGTTATATACATGCGAAACAGCATGAAGGCGAGTAAATGATTAGATATTTTTTTTATTTTTGGATGGAGTATCCCTTTAATGTTTCTCTGCATGTGTCTGTACAGATCTATCTCAAGTCCAGTGCATCAAGAGCTACCAGTCACAGGAGCATGATGAGTTAACGCTGGAGAAGGCAGACATCCTTCAAGCTGTAACAATTACAAGTGATGGTATGGAAAATAATTTCCCTTGTGCTGGCTATACTCCATTTTTCCCTTTTGAAGAAGAGAAGTGGGAGGACTGCAGAAGAGATAAATGAAATTTGAATGTTTTTACTTCACAGGGTGGGTAGAGGGGATTCGGTTGTCGGATGGAGAGAGGGGCTGGTTCCCCAAATCTTACGTGGAGGAGATCACAAGCCGCAGTGCTCGTTTGCGAAACCTCCGTGAAAACATTCGCATTAAGTGTGTCTCACAAAAATTCGAGGGAGAGACTCTCTGAGACCTTGAAGTATGGGACATTGTTTTACTTAAAGCTTGTATTTCAAGATTTTTAACCCCTCGGTTGAAATCGCGGGGGTCCCCCTAAAGCCAGGGGCCCCTAGAATCGGCACCACCATTCGCCCCGCTTGCGATGACCCGGAGCATATGGTGCTGCACTTTCTGACAGCCCACAGACGGACTCTGCTTAAAACATAGCTGTCCCAGGCTCACCATGTGGGTGCACACAATCTGGATATATCAGCTGTTAAAATGTTTAGCAAAATAACAAGATCTAATTTAAATGGGTTAGTTTTAGGTGGTATAGCAATCATTTCACTCTCAAGTGTTTTAAGGATTTATCTTCAACCTAGTGACTCAGATAGTTTAATAAAGTGAGATGTCTTGATGTTAGCTGATTCACTGAACAGACACACAGTAAAGCTAAATGCTTGCTTTTACTAGTGAAACATTGAAACCAAATTGTGGACTTTTTGAATGATGTTGCTGTTGCAACGTTTGGAAATATTACTTTATGCCGCTAGCCTTCTGTAGATGATCATTTACTTAATAGTATTGGTGTAATAACAGGAAGCGTACTGTCAAATTATGACCATTATTTATGTCAGTGATTCTGCTGTTTGCTTGTGAATTTGTTGTTTTGGTAACGCAGATTTTTTGGGGCAATTTCTTTGTGGAGTACTGATTTCCTGAGAATGTTAAATCACATCGGAAAAATAATCCTTTAAGGTAACTTTGTAAATAAAAAAATAAATGCATATATTCTAACTGAAAGTGTCTCAAGTGTCTGTCTGAGAGCAAAAAAAAAAAGGTTTTAGGTTGTGTGTAAAGTTAACCTTTATTCCCAGCCACGTATGCTCACAACTACAACAAAGCACGTCTCATAAACTTCAGTTTCATTCCAGGCTGACCTCATATCCCATGGGGCAATAAAGCAGCCGGGTAGCAGGTAAACAGAATAGTTTCTTTGTCACAGCTGTTCTGAGAACCTTGAATGGTTTCCAACTGCTGTAAATCAGAGGTGAAAAGCTGCAGAAAAGAAGCTGCAGTTAGAGACAGATAAGAGACGGACTGCAGAGGCCCAGGAATGCATTTCTAATTAAAGCCATTTATCTCAGTAAAACATTTCCTATCCATTTGATATAATGTGCTGTACAAAATGCATCCATGCAGATTAAAGTTACTTCTGCTATGGGTTTGCAACAATAATTAGCTACAGTATCTGTATAGCCTCTTTAGCAATTTCTTTAGCAATTGACTTGCAATTGACTAGAAAATGAACACAATGATGGAGTCAAGACTGCTTATAGGTTATACATTCTTTGTTCAATTTCACAAGTGTTATGGTAACGTTATTGTTAATGTTATTTGTTATTGTTTATGGAATAACTGTATTAGTAATGTTCACATACAGTGTGTAGGCACCTATTGTATTTTTATGAAATGGCAGTGATCGATCTTTTCTTCCATATTTCGAAGTATATCCGAGTGAAACGGATTATCGAAAAAGAAATGTAGGGAAAGACTTGGTTCTTTTGTTGTTGATTGTTTGCACGCAGAGCTGAGCTCAAAAAGCACAGGTGAATTGATGACAATGAGATCAAGAAGATGCATTTAGAAAATGTACCTACCAGCCAGAAGAAAAGATGTCAATTTCGTATTATATATATATATATATACATAAAAAAGTTGTCCATTATGATTTCCCGCCTCATGCTCACTGATCTGAATCTCTTCCCTTTAGATTTCCTGCCATCTTGAATATTTTTTTTCACTGCTACTCTTATCAATTCAATATCCAGTATCCAATCTTCAACAAAGTCTCTGGTGTCTCTAAAGTCTCACATCCCTTATATGTTTCTAGATAATCTTCCAACCAAACCACACAAAGGTTATTG